>NC_088417.1:90504537-90819537 GCF_034236695.1 Oncorhynchus nerka
CATGCGACTTAGTTCCAATCGCAACTCGCCGTGGTTACGTCACGCGCCGTGGTTACGTCACTCGCCGTGGTTACGTCACGCGCCGTGGTTACGTCACGCGCCGTGGTTACGTCACGCGCCGTGGTTACGTGGCCCTGTTGTCATGTGATGCCGTCAGAATGACCAGTGGTTTCTCATTGTCGGATGTGGTTAGTTCCTCTGGGGTTTCTGTCATATAGCCATGTAAAAAGAAAAGATATCCACACACTGTTAAAGGCTCACGCTGTTTTATTGTGCCTTTCCAGCCAAAGATCTTCTGGAGTCAACATTTTGGTCCCATGTGAATGTACTGTACACTACATTAGCATTTTTAAACTAGCCTTAACATGCCATTCAGCAGACACTTTTTTTTAGCTCCTAACCCTAGCTCCTAACCCTCAAACTAAACCCTAGCTCCTAACCCTCAAACTAACCCTAGCTCCTAACCCTCAAACTAACCCTAGCTCCTAACGCTCAAACTAACCCTAGCTCCTAACGCTCAAAATAACCCTAGCTCCTCACCCTAAAACTAACCCTAGCTCCTAACCCTCAAACTAAACCCTAGCTCCTAACCCTCAAACTAACCCTAGCTCCTAACGCTCAAAATAACCCTAGCTCCTTACCCTCAAACTAACCCTAGCTCCTCACCCTAAAACTAACCCTAAAACTAACCCTAGCTCCTCTCCCTAAAACTAAACCCTAGCTCCTCACCCTAAAACTAAACCTAGCTCCTACCCTCAAACTAACCCTAGCTCCTACCCTCAAACTAACCCTAGCTCCTAACCCTCAAACTAAACCCTAGCTCCTCAACCTCAAACTAACCCTCAAACTAACCCTAGCTCCTAACCCTAGCTCGTAACCCTCAAACTAACCCTAGCTCCTAACCCTAGCTCCTAACCCTCAAACTAACCCTAGCTCCTAACCCTAGCTCCTAACCCTCAAACTAACCCTAGCTCCTAACCCTCAAACTAACCCTAGCTCCTAACGCTAAAACTAACCCTAGCTCCTAACCCTCAAACTAAACCCTAGCTCCTCACCCTCAAACTAAACCCTAGCTCCTAACCCTAAAACGAACCTAGCTCCTAACCCTAAAACTAACCCTAGCTCCTAACCCTAAAACTAACACTAGCTCCTAACCCTAAAACTAACCGTAGCTCCTAACCCTAACACTAGCTCCTAACCCTAAAACTAACCCTAGATCCTAACCCTAACATTAGCTCCTAACCCTAGCTCCTAACCCTCAAACTAAACCCTAGCTCCTAACCCTCAAACTAACCCTAGCTCCTAACCCTCAAACTAACCCTAGCTCCTAACGCTCAAACTAACCCTAGCTCCTAACTCAAAATAACCCTAGCTCCTCACCCTAAAACTAACCCTAGCTCCTAACCCTCAAACTAAACCCTAGCTCCTAACCCTCAAACTAACCCTAGCTCCTAACGCTCAAAATAACCCTAGCTCCTTACCCTCAAACTAACCCTAGCTCCTCACCCTAAAACTAACCCTAAAACTAACCCTAGCTCCTCTCCCTAAAACTAAACCCTAGCTCCTCACCCTAAAACTAAACCTAGCTCCTACCCTCAAACTAACCCTAGCTCCTACCCTCAAACTAACCCTAGCTCCTAACCCTCAAACTAAACCCTAGCTCCTCAACCTCAAACTAACCCTCAAACTAACCCTAGCTCCTAACCCTAGCTCGTAACCCTCAAACTAACCCTAGCTCCTAACCCTAGCTCCTAACCCTCAAACTAACCCTAGCTCCTAACCCTAGCTCCTAACCCTCAAACTAACCCTAGCTCCTAACCCTCAAACTAACCCTAGCTCCTAACGCTAAAACTAACCCTAGCTCCTAACCCTCAAACTAAACCCTAGCTCCTCACCCTCAAACTAAACCCTAGCTCCTAACCCTAAAACGAACCCTAGCTCCTAACCCTAAAACTAACCCTAGCTCCTAACCCTAAAACTAACACTAGCTCCTAACCCTAAAACTAACCGTAGCTCCTAACCCTAACACTAGCTCCTAACCCTAAAACTAACCCTAGATCCTAACCCTAACATTAGCTCCTAACCCTAGCTCCTAACCCTCAAACTAAACCCTAGCTCCTAACCCTCAAACTAACCCTAGCTCCTAACCCTCAAACTAACCCTAGCTCCTAACGCTCAAACTAACCCTAGCTCCTAACGCTCAAAATAACCCTAGCTCCTCACCCTAAAACTAACCCTAGCTCCTAACCCTCAAACTAAACCCTAGCTCCTAACCCTCAAACTAACCCTAGCTCCTAACGCTCAAAATAACCCTAGCTCCTTACCCTCAAACTAACCCTAGCTCCTCACCCTAAAACTAACCCTAAAACTAACCCTAGCTCCTCTCCCTAAAACTAAACCCTAGCTCCTCACCCTAAAACTAAACCTAGCTCCTACCCTCAAACTAACCCTAGCTCCTACCCTCAAACTAACCCTAGCTCCTAACCCTCAAACTAAACCCTAGCTCCTCAACCTCAAACTAACCCTCAAACTAACCCTAGCTCCTAACCCTAGCTCGTAACCCTCAAACTAACCCTAGCTCCTAACCCTAGCTCCTAACCCTCAAACTAACCCTAGCTCCTAACCCTAGCTCCTAACCCTCAAACTAACCCTAGCTCCTAACCCTCAAACTAACCCTAGCTCCTAACGCTAAAACTAACCCTAGCTCCTAACCCTCAAACTAAACCCTAGCTCCTCACCCTCAAACTAAACCCTAGCTCCTAACCCTAAAACGAACCCTAGCTCCTAACCCTAAAACTAACCCTAGCTCCTAACCCTAAAACTAACACTAGCTCCTAACCCTAAAACTAACCGTAGCTCCTAACCCTAACACTAGCTCCTAACCCTAAAACTAACCCTAGATCCTAACCCTAACATTAGCTCCTAACCCTAGCTCCTAACCCTCAAACTAAACCATAGCTCCTCACCCTCAAACTAACCCTAGCTCCTAACCCTAACACTAGCTCCTAACCCTCAAACTAACCCTAGCTCCTAACCCTAACACTAGCTCCTAACCCTAAAACTAACCGTAGCTCCTAACCCTAACCCTAGATCCTAACCCTAAAACTAACCCTAGATCCTAACCCTAAAACTAACCCTTGCTCCTAACCCTAAAACTAACACTAGCTCTTAACCCTAGTTCCTCACCCTAAAACTAACCCTAGCTCCTAACCCTAAAACTAACCCTAGCTCCTCACCCTAAAACTAACCCTAGCTCCTAACCCTAACACTAGCTCCTTACCCTCAAACTAACCCTAGCTCCTCACCCTAAAACTAACCCTAGCTCCTCTCCCTAAAACTAAACCCTAGCTCCTCACCCTAAAACTAAACCCTAGCTCCTCACCCTAAAACTAACCCTAGCTCCTCACCCTCAAACTAACCCTAGCTCCTAACCCTCAAACTAAACCCTAGCTCCTCACCCTCAAACTAACCCTAAAACTAACCCTAGCTCCTAACCCTCAAACTAGCCCTAGCTCCTAACCCTCAAACTAAACCCTAGCTCCTAACCCTAAAACTAACCCTAAAACTAAACCCTAGCTCCTAACCCTAACCCTAGCTCCTAACCCTAAAACTAACCCTAGCTCCTAACCCTACCCCTAGCTCCTCACCCTCAAACTAAACCCTAGCTCCTAACCCTACCCCTAGCTCCTCACCCTCAAACTAAACCCTAGCTCCTCACCCTAACCCTAGCTCCTAACCCTAAATCTAACCCTAGCTCCTAACCCTAACCCTAGCTCCTAACCCTAACCCTAGCTCCTCACCCTCAAACTAAACCCTAGCTCCTCACCCTACCCCTAGCTCCTCACCCTCAAACTAAACCCTAGCTCCTCACCCTAACCCTAGCTCCTAACCCTAAATCTAACCCTAGCTCCCAACCCTACCCCTAGCTCCTCACCCTCAAACTAAACCCTAGCTCCTCACCCTAACCCTAGCTCCTCACCCTCAAACTAAACCCTAGTTCCTAACCCTTAATGTAATTCTAACACTAATTCTAACCTTAACCCTAAACCTCCTAGAAATAGCATTTGACCTTGTGGGGACCAACAAAATGTCCCCAGTTGGTCCAATTTTTGTTTGTTTACTATTCTTGTGGGGACATCTAGTCCCCAGATGAATAGTTAAACATGTCCACACACCACCCCCCAGAGGCGTACCACAGGTCATTAGTATGGTTCAGCCACCGTGTTTCATTGTGCTTTTAATAAGGCTGTTGTTAGTGGTGAGCAGCTCCATGCTCACTGCCATGTTTATTTCCTCAGTAATGAGTACTGGTTGATGAACCTGTAATGGATACCATGGTAGATGTACAGTATTATGAGTTGCATGGATGTATGTATATGACCTTTCTGTGTACTGTATAATGAGAAGTAAGGTTTGGCTGTATAACAGTCACATGTATTTCTCCAGACTTCATACGAGGCTGAGCTCACAGAAAAGCTAAACGCGTGTTCTCATAAACTTGAGCATGCGACTTAGTTCCAATCGCAACTCGCCGTGGTTACGTCACGCGCCGTGGTTACGTCACTCGCCGTGGTTACGTCACGCGCCGTGGTTACGTCACGCGCCGTGGTTACGTCACGCGCCGTGGTTACGTCACGCGCCGTGGTTACGTCACGCGCCGTGGTTACGTGGCCCTGTTGTCATGTGATGCCGTCAGAATGACCAGTGGTTTCTCATTGTCGGATGTGGTTAGTTCCTCTGGGGTTTCTGTCATATAGCCATGTAAAAAGAAAAGATATCCACACACTGTTAAAGGCTCACGCTGTTTTATTGTGCCTTTCCAGCCAAAGATCTTCTGGAGTCAACATTTTGGTCCCATGTGAATGTACTGTACACTACATTAGCATTTTTAAACTAGCCTTAACATGCCATTCAGCAGACACTTTTTTTTAGCTCCTAACCCTAGCTCCTAACCCTCAAACTAAACCCTAGCTCCTAACCCTCAAACTAACCCTAGCTCCTAACCCTCAAACTAACCCTAGCTCCTAACGCTCAAAATAACCCTAGCTCCTCACCCTAAAACTAACCCTAGCTCCTAACCCTCAAACTAAACCCTAGCTCCTAACCCTCAAACTAACCCTAGCTCCTAACGCTCAAAATAACCCTAGCTCCTTACCCTCAAACTAACCCTAGCTCCTCACCCTAAAACTAACCCTAAAACTAACCCTAGCTCCTCTCCCTAAAACTAAACCTTAGCTCCTCACCCTAAAACTAAACCTAGCTCCTACCCTCAAACTAACCCTAGCTCCTACCCTCAAACTAACCCTAGCTCCTAACCCTCAAACTAAACCCTAGCTCCTCAACCTCAAACTAACCCTCAAACTAACCCTAGCTCCTAACCCTAGCTCTTAACCCTCAAACTAACCCTAGCTCCTAACCCTAGCTCCTAACCCTCAAACTAACCCTAGCTCCTAACCCTAGCTCCTAACCCTCAAACTAACCCTAGCTCCTAACCCTCAAACTAACCCTAGCTCCTAACGCTAAAACTAACCCTAGCTCCTAACCCTCAAACTAAACCCTAGCTCCTCACCCTCAAACTAAACCCTAGCTCCTAACCCTAAAACGAACCCTAGCTCCTAACCCTAAAACTAACCCTAGCTCCTAACCCTAAAACTAACACTAGCTCCTAACCCTAAAACTAACCGTAGCTCCTAACCCTAACACTAGCTCCTAACCCTAAAACTAACCCTAGATCCTAACCCTAACATTAGCTCCTAACCCTAGCTCCTAACCCTCAAACTAAACCATAGCTCCTCACCCTCAAACTAACCCTAGCTCCTAACCCTAACACTAGCTCCTAACCCTAAAACTAACCGTAGCTCCTAACCCTAACCCTAGATCCTAACCCTAAAACTAACCCTAGATCCTAACCCTAAAACTAACCCTTGCTCCTAACCCTAAAACTAACACTAGCTCTTAACCCTAGTTCCTCACCCTAAAACTAACCCTAGCTCCTAACCCTAAAACTAACCCTAGCTCCTCACCCTAAAACTAACCCTAGCTCCTAACCCTAACACTAGCTCCTAAGCCTCAAACTAAACCCTAGCTCCTTACCCTCAAACTAACCCTAGCTCCTCACCCTAAAACTAACCCTAGCTCCTCTCCCTACCCCTAGCTCCTCACCCTCAAACTAAACCCTAGCTCCTCACCCTAACCCTAGCTCCTAACCCTAAATCTAACCCTAGCTCCTAACCCTAACCCTAGCTCCTAACCCTAACCCTAGCTCCTAACCCTAAAACTAACCCTAGCTCCTAACCCTAACCCTAGCTCCTAACCCTAAAACTAACCCTAGCTCCTAACCCTACCCCTAGCTCCTCACCCTCAAACTAAACCCTAGCTCCTCACCCTAACCCTAGCTCCTAACCCTAAATCTAACCCTAGCTCCTAACCCTAACCCTAGCTCCTAACCCTAGCTCCTAACCCTAAAACTAACCCTAGCTCCTAACCCTACCCCTAGCTCCTCACCCTCAAACTAAACCCTAGCTCCTAACCCTACCCCTAGCTCCTCACCCTCAAACTAAACCCTAGCTCCTCACCCTAACCCTAGCTCCTAACCCTAAATCTAACCCTAGCTCCCAACCCTACCCCTAGCTCCTCACCCTCAAACTAAACCCTAGCTCCTCACCCTAACCCTAGCTCCTCACCCTCAAACTAAACCCTAGTTCCTAACCCTTAATGTAATTCTAACACTAATTCTAACCTTAACCCTAAACCTCCTAGAAATAGCATTTGACCTTGTGGGGACCAACAAAATGTCCCCAGTTGGTCCAATTTTTGTTTGTTTACTATTCTTGTGGGGACATCTAGTCCCCAGATGAATAGTTAAACATGTCCACACACCACCCCCCAGAGGCGTACCACAGGTCATTAGTATGGTTCAGCCACCGTGTTTCATTGTGCTTTTAATAAGGCTGTTGTTAGTGGTGAGCAGCTCCATGCTCACTGCCATGTTTATTTCCTCAGTAATGAGTACTGGTTGATGAACCTGTAATGGATACCATGGTAGATGTACAGTATTATGAGTTGCATGGATGTATGTATATGACCTTTCTGTGTACTGTATAATGAGAAGTAAGGTTTGGCTGTATAACAGTCACATGTATTTCTCCAGACTTCATACGAGGCTGAGCTCACAGAAAAGCTAAACGCGTGTTCTCATAAACTTGAGCATGCGACTTAGTTCCAATCGCAACTCGCCGTGGTTACGTCACTCGCCGTGGTTACGTCACGCGCCGTGGTTACGTCACGCGCCGTGGTTACGTGGCCCTGTTGTCATGTGATGCCGTCAGAATGACCAGTGGTTTCTCATTGTCGGATGTGGTTAGTTCCTCTGTGGTTTCTGTCATATAGCCATGTAAAAAGAAAAGATATCCACACACTGTTAAAGGCTCACGCTGTTTTATTGTGCCTTTCCAGCCAAAGATCTTCTGGAGTCAACATTTTGGTCCCATGTGAATGTACTGTACACTACATTAGCATTTTTAAACTAGCCTTAACATGCCATTCAGCAGACGCTTTTATCCAACGAAACAGTAGTACAGTACAGAGTGTATACATTTTTACATGTGACCCCAGCGGGAATTGAACCCACACGACCCTAGCGTTGCTAGCACCACACTCTTACCAACTGAGCCACACAGGACCACGGCTGTGGGGGGTAACTGGGCCAGAATAAGCCCCTGCTGTGATAGTGACCTAACGTTCCCTGAGTCTGCTTTTACACCACGGGACGGCCAGTTGTGACATTTGAGAAGTTTTTGTTTTGTTTGTTTTGGTCAAGTGACAGAGAGAGACATGGAGACATGGAGAGAGACATGGAGAGACATACAGACAGAGAGACATACCGAGAGAGAGAGACATACCGAGAGAGACAGACCGAGAGAGAGACAGACAGACCGAGAGAGAGAGACAGACCGAGAGAGACAGACCGAGAGAGAGACAGACAGACATGGAGAGAGACAGGCTAGGTTACGTCAGAAATCCCTATAATTGGTTGATAGAGCAGAGGTAGCAGTTCCAGTATAGTGCAGTACACACCCCTCCAACTCTCCAGTCATCCCCCTCTCTTCTCATCCTCTACTGCGAGGACAAGGGGTATGGAAAAGTTGATTCTTCTGCACCAATGAGGATGGTTCCGTGCCAATGTTTTGTTTTTGAAGCTCTTGTCACTGTACAGAAGCTGAGACCTCTTTCTCTCTCTTTCTCTCTCATGTCAATGAACTCTGTAATGATGGGTCTTACTTTAGACAAAGAGCCCTGGCTTGTTTTTGGACATTCTCCAGGTCATCCTGGGGTGTTGTACAGACACCAACCAGCACCAGAGGTTACTGAACAGGGATACATCCACACAGAGCTGTAGGAGAGAACCCTGGGTCTCCATCTGGATCTATGTGGCTGGAGACAGACCCTGGCACTGGGCCCAGCACTGCTCTCTGGCTGTGGAAGACACTGTGTCTCAGCTGAGCCAGCCTCAGCCCCTGTCAGATGTGTTGTGTGTACACATCTCAGATATGCTGCGTTCTGGGTGCCTTCCCTCTCTCCAATCCCCCCTTGTCTCCCCCTCTCTCCTCTCCCAGAGAGTCAGACAAACAAACAGAGAGGCTGCATCCAGCCTGAACAGACAGGGGGAACACTCTGTACCATGCTCTGACAGTCTGGCTGACTGGGAGGGACATGCTCTGACAGTCTGGCTGACTGGGAGGGACATGCTCTGACAGTCTGGCTGACTGACTGACTGACTGGCTGGCTGACTGGGAGAGACATCCCCTTACTAGCTGACTGACTGACTGGCTGGCTGACTGGGAGAGACATCCCTTTACTGGCTGACTGATTGACTGGCTGACTGGGAGGGACATGCTCTGACTGACTGACTGGCTGGCTGACTGGGAGAGACATCCCCTTACTGGCTGACTGACTGACTGACTGACTGGCTGACTGGGAGGGACATGCTCTGACTGACTGACTGGGAGGGACATGCTCTGACTGACTGACTGGGAGGGACATGCTCTGACTGACTGACTGGGAGGGACATGATCTGACTGGGAGGGACATGCTCTGACTGGGAGGGACATGCTCTGACTGACTGACTGGGAGGGACATGCTCTGACTGACTGACTGGGAGGGACATGATCTGACTGACTGGCTGACTGGGAGGGACATGATCTGACTGACTGGCTGACTGGGAGAGACATGATCTGACTGACTGACTGGGAGGGACATGATCTGACTGACTGACTGGGAGGGACATGCTCTGACTGACTGACTGGGAGGGACATGCTCTGACTGACTGACTGGCTGACTGGGAGGGACATGATCTGACTGACTGACTGGGAGGGACATGCTCTGACTGACTGACTGGCTGACTGGGAGGGACATGATCTGACTGACTGACTGGGTGGGACATGCTCTGACTGGCTGACTGGGAGGGACGTGATCTGACTGGCTGACTGGGAGGGACATGATCTGACTGACTGACTGGGAGGGACATGATCTGACTGACTGACTGGGAAGGGACATGCTCTGACTGGCTGACTGGGATGGACATGCTCTTGGGCACCAATGATCTGACTCACTGTCTCAGTAGTTCTGGGGAGAGGGATTTACAATAGTACACTGGCCCCTGGTGGAGCCAGAGAGGAACGGTGTTGACTGGTGTGGGTGAATTTGTACTGTTTGCTTTCGCACTCGTCAGCCTGTTGGATTCCTCAGGTTTTAACTGAACTTCATGTACAATAGCAGTGGTTCATTGGGGACGATATAACTCCAGAAGAACAGCCCATCTCAATGGAATGAACTATATGGACCACTGACTGTTTCCTGTCTCTCTCTCTGTCGCTTTCAATTCAATTCGCTTTATTGGCATGACGTAACAATGTACATATTGCCAAAGCTTATTTTGTATTTTTACAATATAAAAATAAATCAAAATGAGAATCAAAATTGTCAACGGGACAACAGTAGCAAAAATAACCAAGGGTCAAAATAACCATACATTCAACAATAACAATAAGCATACAGTAGAGGACATGTGCAGGTTGATTGGTCTGTCAGACACTGTCCCTCAACTTATGGTAGGCAGCAATGTAGTGCGCTGCCAACCCACAGCTCTCTGCGTTCTCCCCCTCCCTCTTTCTCTCTCTCTGTCTCTCTCTCTGTTTCTCTCTCTCTCTGCTCTCTCTCTGTTTCTCTCTCTCTCTGCTCTCTCTGTCTCTCTCTCTGTTTCTCTCTCTGTCTCTCTCTCTCTCTGCTCTCTGTTTCTCTCTCTGCTCTCTCTCTCTCTGCTCTCTCTCTGTCTCTCTCTCTCTCTCTCTCTCTCTCTCTCTGTCTCTCTCTGCTCTCTCTCTCTCTGTCTCTCTGTCTCTCTCTCTCTCTCTCTCTCTCTCTCTGCTCTCTCTGTCTCTCTCTCTGTTTCTCTCTCTCTCTGCTCTGTCTCTCTCTGTTTCTCTCTCTGCTCTCTCTCTGTTTCTCTCTCTCTCTGTTTCCCTCTCTCTCTGTTTCTCTCTCTGCTCTCTCTCTCTGTTTCTCTCTCTGTCTTTCTCTCTGTCTCTCTCCCTGTCTCTCTGTCAATTCAATTCAAGGGGCTTTTAGCATGGGAAACATATGTTAATGTTGCCAAAGCAAGTGGAGTAGATAATATACTAGCGTGAAATAAACAATAAAAATTAACAGTAAACATTACACATTCAAAATGTCTTTATTCTTTTGGAACTTCTGTATGTCATATTATGTATATATACAGTGTTGTACTGCACAAATGGTTAAAGTACAAATGGGAAAATAAATAAACAATATGGGTTGTATTTACAATGGTGTTTTTTATTCACTGGTTTTCCTTTTCTTGTGGGAACAGGTCACAAATCTTGCTGCTGTGATGGCACACTGTGGTATTTCACCCAGTAGATATGGGAGTTTATCAAAATCGGGTTTGTTTTCAAATTCTTTGTGAATCTGTGTAATCTGAGGGAAATATGTGTCTCTAATAAGGTCATACATTGGGCAGGTTAGGAAGTGCAGCTCAGTTTCCACCTCATTTTGTGGGCAGTGAGCACAAAGCCTGTCTTCTCTTGAGAGCCATGTCTGCCTACGGCGGCCTTTCTCAATAGCAAGGCTATGCTCACTGAGTCTGTACATAGTCAAAGCTTTCCTTATGTTTGGGTCAGTCACAGTGGTCAGGTATTCTGCCACTATGTACTCTCTGTTTAGGGCCAAATAGCATTCTAGTTTTTTTGTTAGTTCTTTCCAATGTGTCAAGTAATCATCTTTTTGTTTTCTCATGATTTGGTTGGGTCTAATTGTGTTTGTCTTTCTCTCCCTCTCTCTCTCTATCTCTCGCTCTCGCTCTCTCTCCCCTCTCTGTGTGTTCTCTTTTCAATGGCTCTCAGGAGTCTCCCCAGGACAGTGCCATCACCAGAGACATTAACAGGACTTTCCCAGCTCACGACTACTTCAAGGACACTGGAGGAGACGGGCAAGACTCACTCTACAAGATCTGCAAGGTGTAGTAGTAGTATGTAGTATCAGTAGTAGTACGCCCCCGCCCCCTCGGGAAATCATAAAACCTTTACATTACTAGGAGAGAGGACTCCACAACCGCTCAAATATTGGTTGGAATAAGAAGAACTGGAGCCCAAAACCTGGATCTACGTTACAGCAACGCTTGGCTGAGTAGTGAGCACTTCACTGTTGAGTCTAGAGGTCGACCGATTAATCGGCACGACCGATTAATTGGGGCCGATTTCAAGTTTTCATAACAATCGGTAATCTGCATTTTTGGATGCCGATTATGGCCGATTACATTGCACTCCACGAGGAGACTGCGTGGCAGGCTGACCACCTGTTACGCGAGTGCAGCAAGGAGCCAAGGTAAGTTGCTAGTGTTAGGTTCTTATTTTTCAGAGTAAATAACTCCCGGACACTAGAGAAGCTTTAACCAAGTTTAATTCTTCCCAAAGGGTCTATACAGCTGTAATTCAGACAACCCAACAACACGTTGCTCTCCTCCCGTCCACCCAACACATTCCAAAGCCGCCTGTCTTTCTACAGAGAACCATTAACTTCTGACATAAAACCCAGTCTCTTTCACTCATATTCTATGCTTCTTCTCTATCATTTATTTAATATCTCAATATTAAAAATGTCAAATCCAACACTAGCTAGCATTAAACTTCTCTTATAAAAAACAATCAACCGTAACATAATCACTAGTTAACTACACATGGTTGATATTACTAGTTTAACTAGCTAGTCCTGCGTTGCAAATAATCAATTTGGTGCCTGTTAATTTATCATCGAATCACAGCCTACTTCGCCAAACGGGTGATTATTTAACAAGCGCAAGCACTGTCGCTGCACCAATGTGTACCTAACCATAAACATCAATGTGTACCTAACCATAAACATCAATGTGTACCTAACCATAAACATCAATGTGTACCTAACCATAAACATCAATGTGTACCTAACCATAAACACCAATGTGTACCTAACCATAAACATCAATGTGTACCTAACCATAAACATCAATGTGTACCTAACCATAAACATCAATGTGTACCTAACCATAAACATCAATGTGTACCTAACCATAAACACCAATGTGTACCTAACCATAAACACCAATGTGTACCTAACCATAAACATCAATGTGTACCTAACCATAAACATCAATGTGTACCTAACCATAAACATCAATGTGTACCTAACCATAAACATCAATGTGTACCTAACCATAAACATCAATGTGTACCTAACCATAAACATCAATGCCTCTCTTAAAAATCAATACACAAGTATATATTTATAAACCTGCATATTTAGTTAAAAGAAATGAATGTTATCAGGCAATATTAACACGGGAAATTGTGTCACTTCTCTTGCGTTCTGTGCAAGCAGAGTCAGGATATATGCAACAGTTTGGGCCGCCTGGCTCGTTCCGAACTGTGTGAAGACCATTTCTTCCTAAGGTTGTGCAATGTAACAGCAATGTAACAGCAATATTTACACTTATGGATGCCACCCGTTCGATAAAATACGAAACGGTTCCGTATTTTGCTGAAAGAATAAACGTTTTGTTTTTGAAATGATAGTTTCCGGATTTGACCATATTCATTTTTTATTTTTTATTTATTTCAACTTTTGTTTAACCAGTTTGGCCAGTTAAGAGCAAGTTCTCATTTACAACTGCGACCTGGCCAAGATAAAGCAAAGCAGTGCGACACAACAACCACAACACAGAGTTACACATGGAATAAACAAACGTACAGTCAATAACACAATGGAAAACATCTATATACAGTGTGTGTAAATGTCGTAAGATTAGGGAGGTAAAGCAATAAATAGGCCGTAGTGGCGAAATAATTACAATTTAGGAATTAAACACTGGAGTGATAGATGTGCAGAAGATTCATGTGCAAGTAGTGATACTGGGGTGCAAAGTAGCAAAAAATAAATAACAATATGGGGATGAGGTGGTTGGATGGGCTATTTACAGATGGGCTATGTACAGGTGCAGTGATCTGTGAGCTGCTCTGACAGCTGATGCATACAGTTAGTGAGGGAGATATGAGTCTCCAGCTTCAGTATTTTTTTTCAATTCGTTCCTATCATTGGCAGCAGAGAACTGGAAGGAAATTGGCTTTGGGGGTGACCAGTGAAATATACCTGCTGGAGCGCGTGCTACGGGTGGGTGCTGCTATGATGACCAGTGAGCTGAGATAAGGTGGGGCTTTACCTAGCAAAGACTTATAGATGACCTGGAGCCAGTGGGTTTGGCGAAGAATATGAAGTGAGGGCCAGCCAACGAGAGCGTACTGGTCTCAGTGGTGGGTGGTATATGGGGCTTTGGTGAGAACGGATGGCACTGTGATAGACTACATCCAATTTAACTCGTATTTCTGTGTGTTTATTATATTATAATTAAGTCTATGATTTGATATTTGATAGAGCAGTCTGACTGAGTGGTGGTAGGCAGCAGCAGGCTCGTAAGCATTCATTCAAACTTTACTGCGTTTGCCAGCAGCTCTTAGCAATGCTTGACTCACAGCGCTGTTTATGACTTATCAACTCCCGAGATTAGGCTGGCAATACTAAAGCGCCTATAAGAACATCCAATAGTCAAAGGAATATGAAATACAAATGGTATAGGAATTTAAACGTTAGTTTTTTTACATGGCACATATTACAGCAACACTTGGCTGAGTAGTGAGCACTTCACCGTTGAGTCGACAGACAAGTTGAATTTTGGCTCAGATACTAATTAGGCAGTTGGGTCAATGGGCTAACACCACACTTCCAAACATGATAAACTGAGGCCCAGTTCCCATAATGATTAAACTGAGGCAATGTTTGTGTTTGAGTCTACTGGCCGGGCAGTCTCTATCCATCAAGGAGGACTGAGCAAGCAGCAGTGCTTAGGTGTAGTTGACTGGTTTCACTCTCGATTCCCTGTGACTGGGAGAAAGGTTTGCGGCGATCTAAGTTATTGTTTTTTTATTTTACCTTTATTTAACTAGGCAAGTCCATTAAGAACAAACTCTTATTTTCATTGACGGCCTAGGAACAGTGGGTTAACTGCCTTGTTCAGGGGCAGAACAAAATATTTTTAACTTGTCAGCGATCTTGCAACCTTTCTTTACTAGTCCAACGCTCTAAACACTACCTGCCGCCCCATATATTCCTCTGATGTCATGAATAATTTATCCTTTTCATACAATAACCCCAGGTACTTCTCAATAATTCATCAACTGTCTCTCTCATCTCTCTCCGTGTGTGTGTGTGTGTGTGTGTGTGTGTGTGTGTGTGTGTGTGTGTGTGTGTGTGTGTGTGTGTGTGTGTGCGTGTGTGTGTGTGTGTGTGTGTGTGTGTGAGAAAGGGAGTGATCCATATCAATGAACTCCCTGAACTGTTAATGGGGAGAGAGTTGTACTGTGGGTTAGTATGGTGCAGGCAGTGACAACACCAGGGTTATGGGTTTGATTCCTGCACGGGTGACATTCTAAGTGTGTCACTGTCAATACTGACAGTTCTGGAAGAGCCTTTAAATAAAAGCGTCTGATAAATGACCATGTTGTTATTATTTTATTATAACTCTGAGAATGTACTTTACAGTAGCGCTAACATCTGCTCTCTTTCTTTCTGTCTCTAACATCTGCTCTCTCTCTTTCTGTCTCTAACATCTGCTCTCTCTTTCTGTCTCTAACATCTGCTCTCTCTCTTTCTGTCGCTAACATCTGCTCTCTCTCTTTCTGTCGCTAACATCTGCTCTCTCTCTTTCTGTCGCTAACATCTGCTCTCTCTCTTTCTGTCTCTAACATCTGCTCTCTCTCTTTCTGTCACTAACATCTGCTCTCTTTCTGTCTCTAACATCTGCTCTCTCTCTTTCTGTCGCTAACATCTGCTCTATCTCTTTCTGTCTCTAACATTGAGTCTCTCTCTCCTCTTCTCCCCAGGCCTACTCAGTGTATGATGAGGAGATTGGTTCATTTCTGTCTCTAACATTGAGTCTCTCTCCTCTTCTCCCCAGGCCTATTCAGTGTATGATGAGGAGATTGGTTCATTTCTGTCTCTAACATCTCCTCTCTCTTTCTGTCTCTAACATTGAGTATCTCTTTCTGTCTCTAACATTGAGTCTCTCTCTCCTCTTCTCTCCAGGCCTACTCAGTGTATGATGAGGAGATTGGTTACTTTCTGTCTCTAACATCTCCTCTCTCTTTCTGTCTCTAACATTGAGTCTCTCTCTCCTCTTCTCTCCAGGCCTACTCAGTGTATGATGAGGAGATTGGTTACTTTCTGTCTCTAACATCTCCTCTCTCTTTCTGTCTCTAACATTGAGTCTCTCTCTCCTCTTCTCTCCAGGCCTACTCAGTGTATGATGAGGAGATTGGTTACTGCCAGGGACAGTCTTTCCTGGCCGCTGTGCTGCTGCTGCACGTGAGTTACGGATGACCAACGCTGAGAGATGATGTAGACGTGCTCTGTCTGTCTCTCTCTCTGCCTTTCTGTCTCTCTCCATGTTTCTCTGTCTGTCTCTCTCTGTGTCTCTCTCTCCATGACTCTCACACACATTCTCACTTCTCTTTCTGTCTTCACATGCTCAGGGCTGTGATGGAGTGGTCTAAGCTGGAAGAGTTTCAGAGAAGATCTTTCTCTTCCTCTCAGACACCACAGTGCCAGAGCTCTCTGAAGGAAACACGGACACCTGGTGGACAGAACTGAACTGATATACTGTCATCTCTCTCTCTCTCTCTCTTGCTCTCTCTCTCTGTGTCTGTTTCTCTGTGTCTCTCTCTCTGCCCTGTATGTAGATGCCTGAGGAACAGGCCTTCAGTGTTCTGGTCAAGATCATGTTTGACTACGGACTCAGGGACCTCTTCAAGCAGAACTTTGAGGATCTACACTGCAAGTTCTTCCAGCTGGAGAGACTCATGCAGGTGAAATGCCTTTACCATCTATAACCCCTACAATGCAGTAATCAATAACACATGAATACTACAAATAACAAGGTAGAACATAAACATAAACATAAGTTATAACAATAAGAACATGATAATGTAAGTAAGAATACTATATACAGGATCAGTCAGCTTCAGTGCCATATCTACAATGATCCTGGAGTGATAGAGGTAGATATGTATAGGGATAAGGGGACTAGGCATCAGGATATATGATAAACAGAGTAGCAGCAGTGTACAGTATATGATGATTGTATTTCAGTATAAATGTATGTGCATATTATGTGTGTGAGCATTTGACTG
Organism: Oncorhynchus nerka; assembly: GCF_034236695.1. Lineage (NCBI taxonomy): Eukaryota > Metazoa > Chordata > Actinopteri > Salmoniformes > Salmonidae > Oncorhynchus > Oncorhynchus nerka. The sequence continues at coordinate 90,521,328 of NC_088417.1, forward strand.
TTTGTATGTGTTGGACTAACAGTCTGTGTGTGTGTTGGAGTAACAGTCTGTGTGTGTGTTGGAGTAACAGTCTGTGTGTGTGTTGGAGTAACAGTCTGTGTGTGTGTTGGAGTAACAGTCTGTGTGTGTGTTGGAGTAACAGTCTGTGTGTGTGTTGGAGTAACAGTCTGTGTGTGTGTTGGAGTAACAGTCTGTGTGTGTGTTGGAGTAACAGTCTGTCTGTGTGTTGGAGTAACAATCTGTGTGTGTGTTGGAGTAACAGTCTGTGTGTGTGTTGGAGTAATAGTCTGTGTGTGTGTTGGAGTAACAGTCTGTGTGTGTGTTGGAGTAACAATCTGCCTACTCCAGGTTTTTAAATCATGTGAGCAAAAAATATTTCATTTTATTTGGAATGCTGAGCCAGACAGAATTAAACGTGCCTATTTATATAATGAATATGAGTTTGGGGGGCTAAAATGATTAAATATTAAAGCTTTAAACCTCTCACTAAAAGCTTCACTCATACATAAGTTATACTTAAACCCAAAATGGTTCTCCAGTAGATCATTAAGAAAGGCTCATCCGTTGTTCAAAATGGTCTTTTTACCTTTATGCAGATTACAACTTCTCATTATGACTAATTGAAAATGAAGTTTTGTTTAAAGTATCACCCTTTCTTAACAAGCCATACTAAGCTGGTTACAATTTCAGTTTTATCCTCCAGAAAATATAGAACCAATATTACAACAAATGTTATGGTTAAACTCAAATATACTTATTCATAAAAAATGGAATGGATTTTCTTATGTAAAAAAAAAATATATTTATTAATGATATTATGAATAGAAACGGAGGAGTTATGTCACATATGCAGTTATCGAAAATATATGGGAATATCTGCTCTTTCCAAACTTACAACTGATTGCAACACTACCACAAAAATGGAGGAGGCAAGTGGAAAAGGGAGAAGGTAGGGACCTTGTTCGCCTGCCTTATATTAAAGATATTGGCTGAAAAGAACTGTCATAAATTGAAAAATATACCAGTTTCATTTGAGGACACAAATGTTGACAGCTGTGCCATACAGGTTTGCAAAATAAATGGGAAGAGATTTCCGATGTACCGATTCCATGGCACATGGTTCAAAAAACTACAATTGATTCAATACTTAGTTTTTCAATTCAAATTATTATATAAAAATTCTTGTCACCAACAGAATATTATATATAAGGGGCATACAACAATGTCAGCTCTGTAGATTTTGTTGCGAAGAGACGGAATCAATAGATCACCGGCAACCAGAAATATATAAATTATATTTAAATGAATCACAGGTAACCAGACATATATAAATAAATCACCGGCAACCAGAAATATATAAATTATATATAAATAAATCACAGGCAACCAGAAATATATAAATTATATATAAATAAATCACAGGCAACCAGAAAATCCAGAAAATCATATTATATGATTTTTAAGTAATTCATTTGCATTTCATTGCATGACATAAGTATTTGATCACCTACCAACCAGCAAGAATTCCTGCTCTCACAGACCTGTTAGTTTTTATTTAAGAAGCCCTCCTGTTCTCCACTCATTACCTGTATTAACTGCACCTGTTTGAACTTGTTACCTGTATAAAAGACACCTGTCCACACACTCAATCAAACAGACTCCAACCTCTCCACAATGGCCAAGACCAGAGAGGGTGTAAGGACATCAGGGATAAAATTGTAGACCTGCACAAGGCTGGGATGGGCTACAGGACAATAGGCAAGCATCTTGGTGAGAAGGCAACAACTGTTGGCACAATTATTAGAAAATGGGAGAAGTTCAAGATGACGGTCAATCACCCTCGGTCTGGGGCTCCATGCAAGATCTCACCTCGTGAGGCATCAATGATCATGAGGAAGGTGAGGGATCAGCCCAGAACTACATGGCAGGACCTGGTCAATGACCTGAAGAGAGCTGGGACCACAGTCTCAAAGAAAACCATTAGTAACACACTACGCCGTCATGGATTAAAATCCTGCAGCGCATGCAAGGTCCCCCTGCTCATGCCAGCGTATGTCCAGGCCCGTCTGAAGTTTGCCAATGACCATCTGGATGATCCAGAGGAGGAATGGGAGAAGGTTATGTGGTCTGATGAGACACAAATAGAGCTTTTTGGTCTAAACTCCACTCGCCATGTTTGGAGGAAGAAGAAGGACGAGTACAACCCCAAGAACACCATCCCAACCGTGAAGCATGGAGGTGGAAACATCATTCTTTGGGGATGCTTTTCTGCAAAGGGGACAGGACGACTGCACCGTATTGATGGGAGGATGGATGGGGCCATGTATCGTGAGATCTTGGCCAACAACCTCCTTCCCTCAGTAAGAGCATTTTAGATGGGTCGTGGCTGGGTCTTCCAGCATGACAACGACCCGAAACACACAGCCAGGGCAACTAAGGAGTGGCTCTGTAAGAAGCATCTCAAGGTCCTGGAGTGGCCTAGCCAGTCTCCAAACCTGAACCCAATAGATCATCTTTGGAGGGAGCTGAAAGTCCGTATTGCCCAGCAACAGCCCCGAAACCTGAAGGATCTGGAGAAGGTCTGTATGGAGGAGGGGGCCAAAATCCCTGCTGCAGTGTGTGCAAACCTGGTCAAGAACTACAGGAAACGTATGATCTCTGTAATTGCAAACAAAGGTTTCTGTACCAAATATTAAGTTCTGCTTTTCTGATGTGTCAAATACTTATGTCATGCAATAAAATGCAAATTAATTACTTAAAAATCCATACAATGTGATTTCTGGATGTTTGTTTTAGATTCCATCTCTCACAGTTGAAGTGTACCTATGATAAAAAATTACAGACCTCTACATGCTTTGTAAGTAGGAAAACCTGCTAAATCTAGATGTAAGTGTTTCTGCTTGGTTAAAGCATGGTACAGTTAAGTGCCAGTTATTTGTTTTTCTTTGTTAGAAATAGCCAAATTTGTATTTCTATACAATAACCAGAGCATTATTAGTTGAATTATTAGTGTGAAGCCATTATTGGAGATGAATACCCCCTTATGGCCGGTGCGGTGGCTACGGGAGGAGGAAAGGTTATTTGAGGGAGGAAGTCGGGCCCACGAGGAAGAGTCTTGGTTAGACGGGGGAGCGGTATATTTTTTTGACCGCACTTGCATGATACATCTTGAATTTACTGCAAACAATAGCCTTCATTCATTGCCTTATAAGGTATTATAACTAGAGGAATTATAAGGAACATTTTAGTTTTCCAGACTTCCTCGTGGGTCGGAAAGTCTGTAATTTTTTTATGCTTGAACGAAGAAGCATCCTTTTGTTTGTAAACTTGCAATCCGAAGTGCCACACTGCCGTCATCTCTACAGACGTGCAGTAAAGCCTGAGGCGAGTGTGTGTCTGAAATAGCCTCTCTCTCGCCAGGGCAGTGGTCATATTTATTGGAATAGAGATGGAATTCCATAACATTCTTGTCCTGCGGTTGAATGTATACAGCAGTCACAATAACCCCTGAAAAGTCTCTCGGGAGGTAGAAGGGTCGGCATTTGACCATCAGGTATTCCAAGACGGGTGAACAATAGGTCAACATTTCCACCGTGCTTGAGTCAGCACACCAGTTGTTGATGAAAAAGCATTCCCCCCCCCTGTATTTCCCCCACTGTCCTGTCAGCATGGTGAATGGAGAATCCATCGAGTTGGATAGCCATGGGGGGTATCTTGTCCGAAAGCCGTGTTTTAGAAAAGCTGAGAATATTGCAGTTTCGAGAGTCCTGTTGGTAGCAAAAATGTAGGGAAGAGGTGGCCGGTTCTCTCTTCGCCTTAATCTTGCCAGGATCGCCCCTCGCTTGCCTGTACTGTCGGTGTTTCCTCTTGGGTAGCCCCAAAATTGGGTCGGAATTACAGAGATCCCAGGGCAGATAATTCCGGCTTCAACTTTGACATAAATAAGTAACTGTAAGTAACTGCCGATCTGATGTTCTAAAGTTCTTCTTGGTTGTAAGAAAGGATAGAGGATACATTTAGACAAAATTAAGTACAAATAAATTACTAAATGCAACACGGAGGCCATTCAATACAGAGGCATCTTCACATCTTCCGTGTGTGTGCTTGTGTCCTGCTGTTGTTCATGGCTGTGATATAACTGTTTCTCTGTATCATTTTCTAACAGGAATACATCCCAGACCTGTATAACCACTTCCTGAACGTGGGTCTGGAGGCTCATATGTACGCCTCTCAGTGGTTCCTCACGCTCTTCACAGCCAAGTTCCCCCTCTACATGGTGTTCCACATCATAGACCTGCTACTCTGTGAGGTATCCATCTCCCTAACCCCTATACCCTAACCCTACACCCCCACCCCTAACCCTATACCCTCACCCCTATACCCTAGCCCTATACCCTCACCCCTAACCCTATACCCTCACCCCTATACCCTAACCCTATACCCTCACCCCTATAACCTAACCCTACACCCCTAATCCTACACCCTCACCCCTAACCCTACACCCTCACCCCTAACCCTATACCCTCAACCCTATACCCTCACCCCTAACCCTACACCCCCACCCCTAACCCTATACCCTCACCCCTAACAATATACCCTCACCCCTAACAATATACCTTAACCCTATAACCTCACCTCACCTCTAACCCTTGAACCCTCACCTCTAACCCTTAAACCCTCACCTCTAACCCTAAACCCTCACCCCAAAACCCTATACCCTCAACCCTAATCCCTATACCCTTGCCCCTAACCCAATAACCTCACCCCTAATGCCTATACCCTCACCCCTAACCCTATACCCTCACCCCTAACCTCTATACCCTAACCCCTTACCCTCACCCCCTATACCCTCTCCCTATACCCTCTCCCTAACCCCTATACCCTCTCCCTAACCCCATATACCCTCTCCCTAACCCCTATACCCTATAACCTCTATACCCTATACCCTCTCCCTAACCCCTATACCCTCTAACCCCTAACCCCTCCATACCCTCTCCATAACCCCTATACCCTCTCCCTAACCCCTATACCCTCTCCCTAACCCCTATACCCTCTCCCTAACCCTACACCCCTAACCCTACACCCTAACCCTATACCCTCACCCCTAACCCTCTCCCTAACCCCTATACCCTCTCCCTAACGGTATACCCTCTCCCTAACGGTATACCCTCTCCCTAACCCATATACCCTCTCCCTAACCCCTATACCCTATACCCTCTCCCTAACCCCTATACCCTCTACCCTCTCCTTAACCCCTATACCCTATACCCTCTCCCTAACCCCTATACCCTATACCCTCTCCCTAACCCATATACCCTCTCCCTAACCCCTATACCCTATACCCTCTCCTTAACCCCTATACCCTATACCCACTCCCTAACCGCTATACCCTCACCCCTCTCCGTAACCCTATACCCTCACCCCTCTCCCTAACCCTTTCTGGCTTTCTACCCTCACTTCCTGTCTCCACGGCTTTCTACCCTCACTTCCTGTCTCCACGGCTTTCTACCCTCACTTCCTGTCTCCACAGCTTTCTACCCTCACTTCCTGTCTCCACGGCTTTCTACCCTCACTTCCTGTCTCCACAGCTTTCTACCCTCACTTCCTGTCTCCACAGCTTTCTACCCTCACTTCCTGTCTCCACAGCTTTCTACCCTCACTTCCTGTCTCCACGGCTTTCTACCCGCACTTTCTTTCTTTCTTTTTGAACTCAATCTCTCTCTCTGTGTCCCCCCAAACCTCTCCCTTCCTTCTACTTTGTGTTTCTCTACCAACCCTCTCCCTCCCTCTACCATCTCTCTCTCTACCAACCCTCTTCCTCCCTCTACCGTCTCTCTACCAACCCTCTTCCTCCCTCTACCCTCTCTCTCTTTCTACCAACCCTCTTCCTCCCTCTACCGTCTCTCTACCAACCCTCTTCCTCCTTCCCTCTACTCTGTGTCTCTCTACCAACCCTCTCCCTCCCTCTACCATCTCTCTACCAACCCTCTCCCTCCCTCTACCCTCTCTCTCTCTCTACCAACCCTTTCCCTCCCTCTACTCTGTGTCTCTCTACCAACCCTCTTCCTCCTTCCCTCTACTCTGTGTCTCTCTACCAACCCTCTCCCTCCCTCTACTCTGTGTCTCTCTACCAACCCTCTCCCTCCCTCTACCATCTCTCTACCAACCCTCTTCCTCCCTCTACCCTCTCTCTCTCTACCAACCCTTTCCCTCCCTCTACCCTCTCTCTCTCTCTACCAACCCTTTCCCTCCCTCTACCGTCTCTCTACCAACCCTTTCCCTCCCTCTACCCTCTCTCTCTCTCTACCAACCCTTTCCCTCCCTCTACCGTCTCTCTACCAACCCTCTCCCTCCCTCTACCCTCTCTCTCTCTCTACCAACCCTCTTCCTCCCTCTACCGTCTCTCTCTACCAACCCTCTTCCTCCCTCTACCGTCTCTCTCTACCAACCCTCTTCCTCCCTCTACCCTCTCTCTCTCTCTACCAACCCTTTCCCTCCCTCTACCCTCTCTCTCTCTCTACCAACCCTTTCCCTCCCTCTACCCTCTCTCTCTCTACCAACCCTCTTCCTCCCTCTACCGTCTCTCTACCAACCCTCTTCCTCCCTCTACCCTCTCTCTCTCTCTACCAACCCTTTCCCTCCCTCTACCCTCTCTCTCTCTACCAACCCTTTCCCTCCCTCTACCGTCTCTCTACCAACCCTCTTCCTCCTTCCCTCTACTCTGTGTCTCTCTACCAACCCTCTCCCTCCCTCTACTCTGTGTCTCTCTACCAACCCTCTCCCTCCCTCTACCATCTCTCTACCAACCCTCTCCCTCCCTCTACCCTCTCTCTCTCTCTACCAACCCTTTCCCTCCCTCTACTCTGTCTCTCTACCAACCCTCTTCCTCCTTCCCTCTACTCTGTCTCTCTACCAACCCTCTCCCTCCCTCTACTCTGTGTCTCTCTACCAACCCTCTCCCTCCCTCTACCATCTCTCTCTCTCTACCAACCCTCTTCCTCCCTCTACCGTCTCTCTCTCTCTCTACCAACCCTTTCCCTCCCTCTACCGTCTCTCTACCAACCCTCTCCCTCCCTCACTCTACTCTGTGTCTCTCTACCAACCCTCTCCCTCCCTCACTCTACTCTGTGTCTCTCTACCAACCCTGTGTCTCTCTACCAACCCTCTCATTGTCTCTGTTTCTCTCTTCTCTGTCTCAGGGCATCAGTGTGATCTTCAACGTGGCTCTGGCTCTCCTGAAGGTAAGTAAGCCACCAGTCTGTGCACACAAACACACACTACATACACAAACACACACACTACATGTACACACACACTACATACACACACACACTACATGTACACACACACTACATACACACACACACTACATGTACACACACTACATACACACACACACACACTACACACACACACACTACATACACACACTACATGTACACACACACACACACACTACATGTACACACCCACATACTACATGCACACACACACTACATATGCACACACACACAATACATGTACACACACACTACATACACACACACTACATACACACACACTACAATGATACACACACAGTGTATGCACATACACACTACATATACACACACACACTTTACACGCACACACACACTACATGCACACAGACACTACATGCACACACACACACACACACACACACATTACATGCACACAGACACTACATGCACACAGACACTACATGCACACACACACACTACATATAGACACACTACACACACACACACACACACACTACATACAGCAGACGATCTCCTGATATACAGTTGAAGTCAGAAGTTTACATACACTTATGTTGGAGTCATTAAAACTCGTTTTTCAACCACTCCACAAATTTCTTGCAAACAAACTATAGTTTTGGCAAGTCGGTTAGGACATCTACTTTGTGCATGTCACAAGTCATTTTTCCAACAATTGTTTACAGACAGATTATTTAACTTATAATTCACTGTATCACAATTCCAGCGGGTCAGAGGTTTACATACACTAAGTTGACTGTGCCTTTAAACAGCTTGGAAAACTCCAGAAAAGGATGTCATGGCTTTAGAAGCTTCTGATAGGCTAATTGACATCATTTTAGTCAATTAGTGGTGTACCAGTGGGTGTATTTCAAGGTCTACCTTCAAACTCTGTGCCTCTTTGATTGACATCATGGGAAAATCAAAAGAAATAAGCCAAGACCTCAGAAAAACAATTGTAGACCTCCACAAGTCTGGTTCATCCTTGGGAGAAACTTCAAAATGCCTGAAGGTACCACGTTCATCTGTACAAACAATAGTACACAGGTATAAACACCAAGGGACAACGCAGCCGTCATATCGCTCAGGAAGGAGACTCGTTCTGAACAACAGTAAAGGACCTTGTGAAGATGCTGGAGGAAACCGGTACAAAAGTATCTATATCCACAGTAAAACAATATCGACATAACCTGAAAGGCCATTCAGCAAGGAAGAAGCCACTGCTCCAAAACCACCATAAAAAAGCCAGACTACAGTTTGCAACTGCACATGGGGACAAAGATCGTTCTTTTTGGAGAAATGTCCTCTGGTCTGATGAAACAAAAATATAACTGTTTGGCCATAATGACCATCGCTATGTTTGGAGGAAAAAGGGGGACGCTTGCAAGCCGAAGAACACCATCCCAACCTTGAAGCACGGGGGTGGAAGCATCATGTTGTGGGGGTGCTTTGCTGCAGGAGGGTCTGGTGGACTTCACAAAATAGATGGCTTCATGAGGAAAGAAAATATGTGGATATATTAAAGCAACATCTCAAGACATCAGTCCGGAAGTTAAAGCTTGGTCACAAATGGGTCTTCCAAATGGACAATGACCCCAAGAATACTTCCAAAGTTGTGGCAAAATAGCTTAAGGACAACAAAGTCAAGGTATTAGAGCGGCCATCACAAAGCCCTGACCTCAATCCCATAGAAAATTTGTGGGCAGAACTGAAAAGCTTGTGCGAGCAAGGAGGCCTACAAACCTGACTCAGTTACACCAGCTCTGTCAGGAGGAATGGGCCAAAATTCACCCAACTTACTTTGGGAAGCTTGTGGAAGGCTACCTGAAACATTTGACCCAAGTTAAACAATTTAAAGGCAATGCTACCAAATACTAATTGAGTGTATATAAACTTCTGATACACTAGGAATGTGATGAACGAAATAAAAGTTGAAATAAATCATTCTCTCTACTATTATTCTGACATTTCACATTTTTTGAATAAAGTGGTGATCCTAACTGACCTAAAACAGGGAATTTTATTAGGATTAAATGTCAGGAATTGTGAAAAACTGAGTTTAACTGTTTAAATGTATTTGGTTAAGGTGTATGTAAACTTCTGACTTCAACTGTATGTGAGAATGCTGTTCATTGACTAAAGCTGAGCATTCAACACCATTGTCCCCTCCAAGCCCTCAAAACTGTACATACACACACACACTACATAGGTACACACACACTTCATAGATACACACTACATAGATACACACACTACATAGATACACACATACCACATAGATACACACACACTACATACACACTACATAGATAAACACACACTACATAGATACACACACACTACATAGATACACACACACTGCATAGATACATACACAAACATATACACACTACATACTGTACACACACACTACAAACACACACACACACACTACATACATACATACATACACACTACACACTACATACACTACACACACACACTACATACACACACACTACACACACGGTTCCTCCCCCTCTATTCTCTGTTCCTGACAGTAGTATAGATGGTAGACTGTGACTGAGGGGGGGTCTTGGCTGGAACCGAGGATATACCAGAGCCTCTCTAGCTGGGACACGTCTCTCTTTGTCTCTTCTCTCCTGCTTGTAGACCTCAAGGGAAGACCTGCTGGCAACAGACTTTGAGGGGGCGCTCAAGTTCTTCCGGGTTCCGGTTCCCAAACGCTACCGCTCAGAGGAGAACGCTAAGAAACTGATGGAGCTGGCCTGCAGCATGAAGGTACTACAATCTACCCTGGCTAACTCTGTCATGTTGAATCTACCCTGGCTAACTCTGTCATGTTGAATCTACCCTGGCTAACTCTGTCATGTTGAATCTACCCTGGCTAACTGTCATGTTGAATCTACCCTGGCTAACTCTGTCATGTTGAATCTACCCTGGCTAACTCTGTCATGTTGAATCTACCCTGGCTAACTCTGTCATGTTGAATCTACCCTGGCTAACTCTGTCATGTTGAATCTACCCTGGCTAACTCTGTCATGTTGAATCTACCCTGGCTAACTCTGTCATGTTGAATCTACCCTGGCTAACTCTGTCATGTTGAATCTACCCTGGCTAACTCTGTCATGTTGAATCTACCCTGGCTAACTCTGTCATGTTGAATCTACCCTGGCTAACTGTCATGTTGTTTTCTCTTTAAGTTTGAATCTACTCTGGTCAATTGAGTCACTTAATATTGTCTTCGGTTTTTGTCTTGATTAGGGTTTGGTTTGCATACTGTACAAGGAAGTAACTGTGTGGCTGTACAGTAGAAACACACAAACAGTAAGTTGGTTCAGAATTGAGTCCCTTTTACAAGCTAATGAACAGCTGAGTGAATTAGATTGAATGCAGGGAGTGCATTCCTTCTTACTGGAAAATGAGTGGATCAATTACCAGCTATACATGAGGCTTTGATTCTAATGGAGCAAGTTATATGCTTCAATAATGGGTGGATCAGGAAGCATTCAGTACTGTATGACTGAAATGGAATACTACTCCTCAATAACCTGTGGAGGGCAGTGTTGAGCTGTAGTAGAAACTGTCAGCTATAGCTTGTGAATAACCTTATCTCCTGTGCTCTTTACTGACCTAGAAAGCCCCTAATATTTTACATCTTATATGAATGTATCTACATATTTGGAAATGTAAAACACCTAAAAACATCTGCAATAATTCTCAGATGTATTTGTCTAATCCCAAACCTCTGCTCTGCCTGGACCTAGAAACTCTGGTGTTGTGCTTAAACAGATTTATTTTAGACATTTCATCTAAATATTTTGAATTTGGACTACATCTTTTTCTCAGAGGAGGTTGGCTCATCCTAAACTACATTACATAACACATACAGTCCATTTGGTCAGAGATCGCCTGTGTCCTCTGATTCAGACAGGTGTTCTGTTTGGTCAGCTGGCTATAGAACATACCTCTCTTGTCTCATGGGTTATATCTATATCATATAACACAACCGTCTACCATATCAATTGTTTTTTTGTAATGGCAGTAATGATCACATGACCAGTAATTAAAGGGTATGTTATAACTAAGGTAGGCGTAGGGGTTAGGCCGGAGGTCATATACCTCTGATGTGACCTTTTTGACAGGTCTGGTCACCTGACCCCGCTCCCTGGTAGAGAGGCGTTTTAGAGAAGGATAAGGATCTTAAGGGCTGAGAGGTGCAGGCAGGTCCGCAGAGTGACACACAAACACACACACTGAGATCCTCAGTGTCACCAGGCTGTCACCAGAAATCTAATTATGTTACTGCGTCGACCACAAGGACAAAACAAAACCCAGAGCCAGGTGGCAGGATCTGAGAGGTGGATCAGATTCCTTTCTCCTCTCAACTTCCTGCCTCCCCTCTTAACCCCCTGCCTCTCCCCTCAACCCCCTGCCTCTCCCCTCAACCCCCTGCCTCTCCCCTCAATCCCCTGACTCTCCCCTCAACCCCTGACTCTCCCCTCAACCCCGTGACTCTCCTCTCAACCCCCTGACTCTCCTCTCAACCCCCTGACTCTCCTCTGAACCAACCCCTGCCTCTCCTCAACCCCCTGCCTCTCCTCTCAACCCCCTGCCTCTCCCCTCAACCCCCTGCCTCTCCCCTCAACCCCTGCCTCTCCCCTCAACCCCCTGCCTCTCCCCTCAATCCCCTGACTCTCCTCTCAACCCCGTGACTCTCCTCTCAACCCCCTACCCTGCCTCTCCCCTCAACCCCTGCCTCTCCTCTCAACCCCCTACCCTGCCTCTCCCCTCAGCCTCCTGCTTCTCCCCTCAACCCCCTACCCTATCCTGCCTCTCCCCTCAGCCTCCTGCTTCTCCCCTCAGCCTCCTGCCTCTCCCCTCAACCCCCTGCCTCTCCCCTCAACCCCCTGCCTCTCCCCTCAACCCCTGCCTCTCCCCTCAACCCCCTGCCTCTCCCCTCAACCCCTGCCTCTCCCCGCAACCCCCTGCCTCTCCCCTCAACCCCCTGCCTCTCCTCTCAACCCCCTACCCTGCCTCTCCCCTCAACCCCCTGCCTCTCCCCTCAACCCCCTGCCTCTCCTCTCAACCCCCTACCCTGCCTCTCCCTCAACCCCTGCCTCTCCTCTCAACCCCCTACCCTGCCTCTCCCCTCAGCCTCCTGCTTCTCCCCTCAACCCCTACCCTATCCTGCCTCTCCCCTCAGCCTCCTGCTTCTCCCCTCAGCCTCCTGCCTCTCCCCTCAGGCTCCTGCCTCTCCCCTCAACCCCCTGCCTCTCCCCTCAACCCCCTGCCTCTCCCCTCAACCCCTGCCTCTCCCCTCAACCCCCTGCCTCTCCCCTCAACCCCCTGCCTCTCCCCTCAGCCTCTTGCCTCTCCTCTCAGCCTCCTGCCTCTCCTCTCCTTGCAGCCTCCTGCCTCTCCTCTCCTTTCAACCTCCTGCTTCCTCTCAGCCTCCTGCCTCTACTTTCCTCACAGCTCCCTGCCTCTCCTCTGAGCCTCCTGTCTCTCCTCTCAGCCCCCTGCTCCTCCTCTCTCCTCTGTTCCTCTCTCCTCTCCTTCTCTCTTATTTCCCACTCTCTACCACCCTGTTCTGCCCAGGGGCTCTACCAGTCTCCCACTGAGCTACCTTACATCACTGGTAGATTACCATTGAGGTAATGTTTGGATTACTCTACTTTAGTCTGTACAAGCTACTTTACAGAGGCAAGCAGGTATTACTGTAATATTAGTCCCAGGGACTCTGCTCAGAATCAACCAGTTGTTTTCTACTGTGGCTTCAGTAAGAGAGAGGCGTACAGCATAGCCACTGTTTACAGGCAGTACACACACACACACAGTCTGTATAGTGCATACATAGTGAAACACACACACACACACACACACAGTCTGTATAGTGCATACATAGTGAAACACACACACACACACACAGTCTGTATAGTGCATACATAGTGAAACACACACACACACACACAGTCTGTATAGTGCATACACAGTGAAACACACACACACACACACACAGTCTGTATAGTGCATACACAGTGACACACACAAACACACACACACACACACACACACACACACACACACACACACACACAGTCTGTATAGTGCATACACAGTGAAACACACACACACACACACACACACACACACACACACACAGTCTGTATAGTGCATACACAGTGACACACACACACAGTCTGTATAGTGCATACACAGTGAAACACACACAGTCTGTATAGTGCATACACAGTGAAACACACACACACACACACACAGTCTGTATAGTGCATACACAGTGAAACACACACACACACACACACACACACACACACACACACACACAGTCTGTATAGTGCATACACAGTGAAACACACACACACACACACACACACACACACACACACAGTCTGTATAGTGCATACACAGTGACACACACACACAGTCTGTATAGTGCATACACAGTGAAACACACACAGTCTGTATAGTGCATACACAGTGAAACACACACACACACACACAGTCTGTATAGTGCATACACAGTGAAACACACACACACACACACACACACACACAGTCTGTATAGTGCATACACAGTGAAACACACACACACACACACAGTCTGTATAGTGCATACACAGTGAAACACACACACACACACAGGCACAGACACACACATATCCTTCCCTTTTTTGTAAGCACTGTAGTTGTGTGGTTGTGCTGTTCCATAAATGTACTTAGTTCCAGAGCCTGGTTCCTGTGTGTGTGTGGTTTATATAGCGCTCAGGTGCAGGATTAGAAGTGAACTCTAACAACAGACACACACGCACACACACACACACACACAGACGGACGGGACAGACAGACAGACAGCTGTAACAGCTGTCGGACTGGGACAGCAGCTGTCGGACTGGGACAGCAGCTGTCGGACTGGGACAGCAGCTGTCGGACTGGGACAGCAGCTGTCGGACTGGGACAGCAGCTGTCGGACTGGGACAGCAGCTGTCGGACTGGGACAGATTGAGTCTCTGTCTAGATTGGCACCTCCTGACTTCAACCCTCTAATTTTATCACAGTGCCTGCCGTTCTGTCTCAACCTCACTGTGGACTGTGGACCCACCTAAATCTCATTTGCCACAATACGCATACACTCACACACACACACACACACACACACACACACACACACACACACACACACACACACACACACACACACACACACACACACACACACACACATTCAATATTGAAGGCTAGCATTGAAAGTCATGTAGGCTGTGCTGTTCCAGATACAAACACGCCCACTAGCTCCTGAGCCATGATAGCAGGGGTGTCAGTAATGTAGCCAGGTTACCCACTATAGCTGAATCCATCACTGGGTTCATTATGGACCGTTCCTCCACAACTGACCCGGTTCTGTACTGTGGTCTGAGCCGGAGGAAATGACAGCCGGCTAAATAGATCTCATTTACAACGAGCTGCCTGCTGGAGAAAGAGCATATTTACACACGCACGCACACACACACGCACAGCAGGGGAGAGAAGAGGGAAGTAGAGGGGTGAGGAGAGGAGGGGAGAGAAGAGGAGGGAAGGGGAGAGGAGGGGAGAGAAGAGGAGGGGAGGGAAGAGGAGGGAAGGGGAGAGGAGGGGAGAGAAGAGGAGGGGAGGGAAGGGGAGAGGAGAGGAGGGAAGGGAAGGGAAGAGGAGGGCATTGAAAGAAATGTTAATGAAGCTTGTTTTGCGTCACACAGACAGATGCATGATTGTTCATGGGTCTTTATTAAATAGGAAGAGGTGCTATACTGTACATGCAGGATCACCTTCAAGTAGCTCGTGCTTGACACAGGTTTGTGTGTAGATACCAGTCACCTGACTGGTACTGTCATCAAAGATGCCTTTGCTCCATGACTAGAGCTGTAATCAGACAGAGGCTATGGGGAGCCTTCACCTCTGTGTCGTCTACTGTACGTGCATCTGTAGATGTTGTCCAGTTACACTGGGTCTGTCCCTGTCTCAACAGATCAGCCAGAAGAAGCTGAAGAAGTATGAGAAGGAATATGACAGCATGAGAGAACAGCAGGAGCAGCAGGAGCCTCCCATTGAGAGATATGAGGTACGAACACTCAACCAATTCATCAATCAATGTTTTAGATTGTTTACCTGCTTTCAGTCGTTCTATTATATTGACTTTTCTTATCTTCTCCCAAGAGAGATGGTAATCACAGAACACTTCAGTGATCCAGGGAGTCTCTGAAATAGACTGTGTACACCTACTTGTACACATATCCAATCCCAGCCCAGTGGAATCCATTAGCTAGTTGTAATGCCATTCATGTCTGCAGTGCAGGTGAATGTGGACTGCAGACAGGTCCATTTTTTTTTTACCAAGGTTGTTCTCAGAGGATGTTATTTATAAGAATAGTGTAACATTATATATGTCACCAGTCCACTGAAACAGGAAGACAGCAACAGGCTACTCTCTCTCTTCTATCAGCAACAGGCTACTCTCTCTCTTCTATCAGCAACAGGCTACTCTCTCTCTTCTATCAGCAACAGGCTACTCTCTCTCTTCTATCAGCAACAGGCTACTCTCTCTCTTCTATCAGCAACAGGCTACTCTCTCTCTTCTATCAGTAACAGGCTACTCTCTCTCTTCTATCAGCAACAGGCTACTCTCTTTCTTCTATCAGCAACAGGCTACTCTCTCTCTTCTATCAGCAACAGGCTACTCTCTCTCTTCTATCAGCAACAGGCTACTCTCTCTCTCTTTTATCAGCAACAGGCTACTCTCTCTCTTCTATCAGCAACAGGCTACTCTCTCTCTCTTCTATCAGCAACAGGCTACTCTCTCTCTCTCTTCTATCAGCAACAGGCTACTCTCTCTCTCTCTTCTATCAGCAACAGGCTACTCTCTCTTCTATCAGCAACAGGCTACTCTCTCTCTCTTCTATCAGCAACAGGCTACTCTCTCTCTCTCTTCTATCAGCAACAGGCTACTCTCTCTTCTAGCAGCAACAGGCTACTCTCTCTCTCACCCTCTCTTCTATCAGCAACAGGCTACTTTCTCTCTCTCTCACCCTCTCTTCTATCAGCAACAGGCTACTCTCTCTCTCTCACCCTCTCTTCTATCAGCAACAGGCTACTCTCTCTCTTCTATCAGCAACAGGCTACTTGCTCTCTCTCTCACCCTCTCTTCTATCAGCAACAGGCTTATCTCTCTCCCTCTCACCCTCTCTTCTATCAGCAACAGGCTACTCTCTCTCTTCTATCAGCAACAGGCTACTTGCTCTCTCTCTCACCC
The DNA here is from genome assembly GCF_034236695.1 of Oncorhynchus nerka. Taxonomy (NCBI): domain Eukaryota; kingdom Metazoa; phylum Chordata; class Actinopteri; order Salmoniformes; family Salmonidae; genus Oncorhynchus; species Oncorhynchus nerka. The sequence continues at coordinate 90,537,915 of NC_088417.1, forward strand.
TCTCTTCTATCAGCAACAGGCTACTCTCTCTCTCTCACCCTCTCTTCTATCAGCAACAGGCTACTTGCTCTCTCTCTCTCCCTCTCTTCTACCAGCAACAGGCTTCTCTCTCTCTCTCTTCTATCAGCAACAGGCTTCTCTCTCTCTCTCTCTTCTATCAGCAACAGGCTTCTCTCTCTCTCTCTCTTCTACCAGCAACAGGCTTCTCTCTCTCTCTCTTCTATCAGCAACAGGCTTCTCTCTCTCTCTCTCTATCAGCAGCAGGCTACTCTCTCTCTCTCTCTCTCTCTCTCTCTCTCTCTCTTCTCTTCTATCAGCAACAGGCTTCTCTCTCTCTCTCTTCTATCAGCAGCAGGCTACTCTCTCTCTCTCTCTCTCTCTTCTATCAGCAACAGGCTTCTCTCTCTCTCTCTTCTATCAGCAACAGGCTTCTCTCTCTCTCTCTCTTCTATCAGCAGCAGGCTACTCTCTCTCTCTCTCTCTTCTACCAGCAACAGGCTTCTCTCTCTCTCTCTCTCTCTCTCTCTCTCTTCTATCAGCAACAGGCTTCTCTCTCTCTCTCTTCTATCAGCAACAGGCTTCTCTCTCTCTCTCTCTTCTATCAGCAGCAGGCTACTCTCTCTCTCTCTCTCTCTCTCTCTTCTACCAGCAACAGGCTTCTCTCTCTCTCTCTCTCTCTCTCTCTCTCTCTCTCTCTCTTCTACCAGCAACAGGCTTCTCTCTCTCTCTCTCTCTCTCTCTCTCTCTCTCTCTCTCTCTCTCTTCTACCAGCAACAGGCTTCTCTCTCTCTCTCTCTCTCTCCTCTCTTCTACCAGCAACAGGCTTCTCTCTCTCTCTCTCTCTCTCTCCCTCTCTTCTACCAGCAACAGGCTTCTCTCTCTCTCAATTCAATTCAATTCAAGGGCTTTATTGGCATGGGAAACATGTGTTAACATTGCCAAAGCAAGTGAGGTAGACAACATACAAAGTGAATAAAACAACAAAAATTAACAGTAAACATTAGACACATATAGAAGTTTCAAAACAGTAAAGACATTATAAATGTCATATTATATATATACAGTGTTTTAACAAATGGTTAAAGGACACAATATAAAATAAATAAGCATAAATATGGCCTTTTCTCGTGGCAACAGGTCACAAATCTTGCTGCTGTGATGGCACACTGGAATTTCACCCAGTAGATATGGGAGTTTTTCAAAATTGGATTTGTTTTCGAATTCTTTGTGGATCTGTGTAATCTGAGGGAAATATGTCTCTCTAATATGGTCATACATTGGGCAGGAGGTTAGGAAGTGCAGCTCAGTTTCCACCTCATTTTGTGGGCAGTGAGCACATAGCCTGTCTTCTCTTGAGAGCCATGTCTGCCTACGGCGGCCTTTCTCAATAGCAAGGCTATGCTCACTGAGTCTGTACATAGTCAAAGCTTTCCTTAATTTTGGGTCAGTCACAGTGGTCAGGTATTCTGCCGCTGTGTACTCTCTGTGTAGGGCCAAATAGCATTCTAGTTTGCTCTGTTTTTTTGTTAATTCTTTCCAATGTGTTAAGTAATTATCTTTTTGTTTTCTCCTGATTTGGTTGGGTCTAATTGTACTGTTGTCCTGGGGCTCTGTAGGGTGTGTTTGTGTTTCTCTCTCTCTCTTCTATCAGCAGCAGGCTACTCTCTTGTTTTCCAATCCTCTACTCTTTCCACTCTTCATCTCACTGACTCCTCTTAACTTTCTCTCTCCCAATATCTCTACTTTCCCCCCCTCTTCCTCTCCTCCACTCCACTCACTCACTCACTCTTACCTTCCTCCTCTCCTCCCCTGTAGAGGGAGAACCGTCGTCTCCAGGAGGCTAACATGCGTCTGGAGCAGGAGAATGATGACCTGGCCCATGAACTGGTCAGCAGCAAAATCGCTCTGCGCAAAGACCTGGACAACGTAAGACACATCCCTCGTGATTCCTTTTTTACTTGTGCAAGTCTGTAAACCTGTATGTGTGTTTATACATTTTCTAATACTCTGCTAGGTTTTTCTTGTCATTTGGCATTAGCTAATGTCAGTAGACCTGTTACCCGTACCCATGTGTCTGTCTGTCTGTCCCTCAGGCTGAGGAGAAAGCAGACGCTCTGAACAAGGAGCTGTTGATGACCAAACAGAAGCTGGTGGATTCAGAGGACGAGAAGAGACGACTAGAGGAGGAGTCTGCACAGGTCTGTCTGGCTGCCTGGCTAGCTGTTTGTCTGGATAGCTGGCTGGCTGTCTGGCTGGCTGGCTAGCTGTCTGTCTGTCTGGCTAGCTGTCTGTCTGGCTGACTGGCTGGCTAGCTGTCTGTCTGGATAGCTGGCTGGCTGTCTGTCTGACTGTGTCTGACTGTCTCTGGCAAGCTGTCTGTCTGACTGTCTCTGGCTAGCTGACTGTCGGGATAGCTGTCTGTCTGGCTAGCTGTCTGGCTAGCTGGCTGTCTGTATGGCTAGTTGGCTGTCTGTATGGCTGTCTGGCTAGCTGTCTGGCTGACTGTCTGTTTGGCTAGCTGTTTGGCTAGCTGTCTGGCTGACTGTCTGTTTGGCTAGCTGTCTGGCTGACTGTCTGTTTGGCTAGCTGTCTGGCTGACTGTCTGTTTGGCTAGCTGTATGGCTGACTGTCTGTTTGGCTAGCTGTCTGGCTGACTGTCTGTTTGGCTAGCTGTCTGGCTGACTGTCTGTTTGGCTAGCTGTCTGGCTGACTGTCTGTCTGGCTAGCTGTCTGGCTGACTGTCTGTTTGGCTAGCTGTCTGGCTGACTGTCTGTTTGGCTAGCAGTCTGGCTGACTGTCTGTCTGGCTAGCTGTCTGGCTGACTGTCTGTTTGGCTAGCTGTCTGGCTGACTGTCTGTTTGGCTAGCTGTCTGGCTGACTGTCTGTCTGGCTTGCTGTCCATTTAAAATAAACAAAAGATTCCTTTAGTATTGGAAAAGAGAACGGAGGTCCACTGACCATGGACATTGATGTATTGGTTTGATCCATAAATATACCATTGTCCTTTGGAGAGTCGCTGAATGTTCTTCAGATTGCTCGTCTGTTGATGCACCTTGATTGGAGAGCAGTGTTGTTTCTGTCTTTCTGTCTCTTTAAGACAGAGGGGGATGTTGTCCTCCCCTATTCACTGTGGCCACTGCCTGTGTTCCAGGACTTTGGCCCAACACAGGACCTGTCATTACCTGCTCTCTCTACGTTATTTCTCATGGTGTCCACTTATGAGAGAAACAGTCGCTCAAGGGACATCTGTTGCTGTCCTCTTCATGACTACATTACACTCCTTGTTGAGTGTGTCACTACTGTAGGTAGTTTATACAGGCCCAATGACAGTTGACTGCTGACTGAGAGGAGGTTATCATGTAGGTCACAGTAGGCAGCCATGAGAATCATTCATTCAGTGTATAATATCACTGCGTGCGCCTGCGTGTGTCCACAGCTGAAAGAGATGTGCAGACGGGAGCTGGGTAAATCAGAGTCTGAGATAAAGAAGAATGGTTCCATCATAGGAGAGTACAAACAGGTAAGCTGACAGGAGATATACCATTTTTAGTTTTGTTCTACATGTATAAAGTAGTTTCAAATTGTATTCTACATAGTGACATCATATTTATTACTTACCTAGGGACTGCGGATGTAAATTAGCCGTCTAGGTCATTTGTCTACACTATGTTTTGATCACAACTGACAGATAAGGGCCTCCTGAGTGGGGCAGCGATCTAAGGCACTGCAGACAGACACAGACAGACAGACAGACGACAGACACAGACACAGACAAGAGACACACAGAACCAGACAAGAGACACAGGCAAGAGACACAGAACCAGGCAAGAGACACAGACAGACATACAGAACCAGACAAGAGACATAGACAAGAGACACAGACAAGAGACACACAGACAGAGAAACACAGATAGACAGACAGGGACGTATAGTTTCTCTGAGTCACTCATAGGACAGTGGTTATTTTGAAGGAGGCGGTTTACCTGTGGGATGATAAGGGTTTGTTATGAGCAGGTTTTACATTATTTATGATAGCTGTCTTTGGGATGAGCCGTTGTCATCTTTTCACACTTTACAACCTCTCATTTTAGAGACACTCCCCCCACCCCTACACCCTCTGACCTTTTCCTCCCCCACCCCTATACCCTCTGACCTTTGCCTCCCCCCACCCCTACACCCTCTGACCTTTGCCTCCCCCACTCCTACACCCTCTGACCTTTTCCTCCCCCCACCCCTATACCCTCTGACCTTTGCCTCCCCCCCACCCCTACACCCTCTGACCTTTTCCTCCCCCACCCCTATACCCTCTGACCTTTGCCTCCCCCCCCTACACCCTCTGCCCCTACACCCTCTGACTTTTGCCTCACCCCCACCCCTACACCCTCTGACCTTTGACTCCCCTACACCCTCAGACCTTTTCCTCCCCTACACCCTCAGACCTTTGACTCCCCCCACCCCTACACCCTCCGACCTTTGACTCCCCCACCCCTACACCTTCCGACCTTTGACTCCCTACACCCTCAGACCTTTGACTCCCCCCACCCCTATACCCTCAGATCTTTGCCCACCCCTACACCCTCCGACCTTTGACTTCCCCCACCCCTACACCCTCCGACGTTTGCCTCCCCCCACCCCTACACCCTCCGACCTTTTCCTCCACCCCACCCCTACACCCTCAGACCTTTGACTACCCCACACAGTCCAATACGTCCCCACAAGTTTTGTGTGTCTATGTGGAGTTGACCTCAGTGCTCTGTTGGACCTTTTGACCTCTGTGTTGATCCCTGTAGATCTGCTCTCAGCTCAGTGAGCGTCTGGAGAAACAGCAGATCGCCAACAAGGGAGAGGTGGAGAAGATCCGGGTGAGCCCCCATCATCACATGACCTGACATACGATTACATGACAGACCGCAATCACATCAAACAATCACGACAATCACATGACAGATATGACTGACCACTGTATTAAAACACGTGACGTCACACAAACAAATGACCGACAAGACACACAATCAATCACATGACCTGACAGAGTACTGTATATGTTGATGCTCTCTTTGTGTGGCTGTGTTTGTAGTGCTGCTTAGCGAATTAACATTAGCTGTTTATGTATACATGTTAGTCTCATGTAGAATGTCAAGTGTGTAGTATACATGATTATAGCCTTAGTGTAATTATTAGTAGTCTTATATGAGGAGTATGATGAAGAATCCATTGCGATTCCATTTTGATGACAAACAGAATAGCCCAGTTCTTCGTTTGTGAACAGTGATAGTGGATGGTAAGTACAGCCAGGGCAGTAGTGTTTCTCATGTCCAGGCTAGGTGTGGTGATGGAGTGGATGAGAGGGCTCTTGAAGCAGCTGGGGACTGTCTCACCAGTGGAGGAGAGACCCTCACCCTGACACTCAGCCTGACACTTAAAACCTCTTCTCATCCCCTTGCCAGCCTCCTTACAACCACTCTGTCCATTACAGCAGCTGCAGCCTGAACTGACTCAATCCCACACCACCCGGGGGTGGGGCGGTGCTTATATACTCCCTTAAGACTGACAATAGAACTGTTTTTCCATTTTGAAACCGTAGCCAGTATACGCTCCCTCAAAATAGCCAGCTTTATTTAATCTAAGATAATTCAAGATATGTCATTTATTTTGACGTTTTTGCCAAATAAATCTTAGTCACGCAATTTTACATCTAACTCATATTGCTTTCAGTTAAAAAATGTAAACGAGTAGTCTCTCATTGAATGACAACAAAGATTTGATTGAAGAATCACTACTGTTGACCAGTCAACGACGAAGGGGTGTAGACTTCGGTTTACCCCCAGAAAAAAACGTGTGTGATTTATAACCTGTACCTGATTTATATAGTGTAGTGTTATAACCTGTACCTGATTTATATAGTGTAGTGGAATAACCTGTACCTGATTTATATAGTGTAGTGGTATAATCTGTACCTGATTTATATAGTGTAGTGTTATAACCTGTACCTGGTTTATATAGTGTAGTGTTATAACCTGTACCTGATTTATATAGTGTAGTGTTATAACCTGTACCTGATTTATATAGTGTAGATTTATATAGTGTAGTGTTATAACCTGTACCTGAGTTATGTAATGTAGTGTTATAACCTGTACCTGATTTATATAGTGTAGTGTTATAACCTGTACCTGAGTTATGTAATGTAGTGCTATAACCTCTACCTGGTTTATATAGTGTAGTGTTATAACCTGTACCTGATTTATATAGTGTAGATTTATATAGTGTAGTGTTATAACCTGTACCTGAGTTATGTAATGTAGTGTTATAACCTGTACCTGATTTATATAGTGTAGTGTTATAACCTGTACCTGATTTATATAGTGTAGTGTTATAACCTGTACCTGATTTATATAGTGTAGTGTTATAACCTGTACCTGATTTATATAGTGTAGTGTTATAACCTGTACCTGAGTTATGTAATGTAGTGTTATAACCTGTACCTGATTTATATAGTGTAGTGTTATAACCTGTACCTGATTTATATAGTGTAGTGTTATAATCTGTACCTGATTTATATAGTGTAGTGTTATAACCTGTACCTGATTTATATAGTGTAGTGTTATAATCTGTACCTGATTTATATAGTGTAGTGTTATAACCTGTACCTGATGTATATAGTGTAGTGTTATAATCTGTACCTGATTTATATAGTGTAGTGTTATAACCTGTACCTGATTTATATAGTGTAGTGTTATAATCTGTACCTGATTTATATAGTGTAGTGTTATAACCTGTACCTGATGTATATAGTGTAGTGGAATAACCTGTACCTGATTTATATAGTGTAGTGTTATAACCTGTACCTGATTTATATAGTGTGGTGTTATAACCTGTACCTGATTTATATAGTGTAGTGTTATAACCTGTACCTGGTTTATATAGTGTGGTGTTATAACCTGTATCTGGTTTATATAGTGTGGTGTTATAACCTGTACCTGATTTATGTAATGTAGTGCTATAACCTGTACCTGATTTATATAGTGTAGTGTTATAATCTGTACCTGATTTATGTAATGTAGTGCTATAACCTGTACCTGATTTATATAGTGTAGTGCTATAATCTGTACCTGATTTATGTAATGTAGTGCTATAACCTGTACCTGATTTATGTAATGTAGTGCTATAACCTGTACCTGATTTATGTAATGTAGTGCTATAACCTGTACCTGATTTATGTAATGTAGTGCTATAACCTCTACCTGATTTATAAAGTGTAGTGTTATAATCTGAACCTGAGTTATATAGTATAGATTTATATAGTGTAGTGTTATAACCTGTACCTGAGTTATGTAATGTAGTGTTATAACCTGTACCTGATTTATATAGTGTAGTGTTATAATCTGTACCTGATTTATATAGTGTAGTGTTATAATCTGTACCTGATTTATATAGTGTGGTGTTATAATCTGTACCTGATTTATATAGTGTAGTGTTATAACCTGTACCTGATTTATATAGTGTAGTGTTATAATCTGTACCTGATTTATATAGTGTAGTGGAATAACCTGTACCTGATTTATATAGTGTAGTGTTATAACTTGTATCTGGTTTATATAGTGTAGTGTTATAACCTGTACCTGGTTTATATAGTGTAGTGTTATAACCTGTACCTGGTTTATATAGTGTAGTGTTATAACCTGTACCTGGTTTATATAGTGTAGTGTTATAACTTGTATCTGGTTTATATAGTGTAGTGTTATAACCTGTACCTGATTTATATAGTGTAGTGTTATAACCTGTACCTGGTTTATATAGTGTAGTGTTATAACCTGTACCTGGTTTATATAGTGTGGTGTTATAACCTGTACCTGATTTATATAGTGTAGTGTTATAACCTGTACCTGGTTTATATAGTGTAGTGTTATAATCTGTACCTGATTTATATAGTGTAGTGGAATAACCTGTACCTGATTTATATAGTGTAGTGTTATAACTTGTATCTGGTTTATATAGTGTAGTGTTATAACCTGTACCTGGTTTATATAGTGTAGTGTTATAACCTGTACCTGGTTTATATAGTGTAGTGTTATAACCTGTACCTGGTTTATATAGTGTAGTGTTATAACTTGTATCTGGTTTATATAGTGTAGTGTTATAACCTGTACCTGATTTATATAGTGTAGTGTTATAACCTGTACCTGGTTTATATAGTGTAGTGTTATAACCTGTACCTGGTTTATATAGTGTGGTGTTATAACCTGTACCTGATTTATATAGTGTAGTGTTATAACCTGTACCTGGTTTATATAGTGTGGTGTTATAACCTGTACCTGATTTATATAGTGTAGATTTATATAGTGTAGTGTTATAACCTGTACCTGATTTATGTAGTGTAGTGTTATAACCTGTACCTGATTTATATAGTGTGGTGTTATAACCTGTACCTGATTTATATAGTGTGGTGTTATAACCTGTACCTGATTTATATAGTGTAGTGTTATAACCACCTGTACCTGATTTATATGGGGCGGCAGGGTAGCCTAGTGGTTAGAGCGTTGGACTAGTAACTGGAAGGTTGCGAGTTCAAACCCCCGAGCTGACAAGGTACAAATCTGTCGTTCTGCCCCTGAACAAGGCAGTTAACCCACTGTTCCTAGGCCGTCATTAAAAATAAGAATTTGTTCTTGACTGACTTGCCTGGTTAAATAAAGGTAAAATAAATAAATATAGTGTAGTGTTATAATCTGTACCTGATTTATATAGTGTTATAACCTGTACCTGATTTATATAGTGTAGTGTTATAACCTGTACCTGATTTATATAGTGTAGTGGAATAACCTGTACCTGATTTATATAGTGTAGTGTTATAACCTGTACCTGATTTATATAGTGTAGTGGAATAACCTGTACCTGAGTTATGTAATGTAGTGTTATAACCTGTACCTGATTTATATAGTGTAGTGTTATAACCTGTACCTGATTTATATAGTGTAGTGTTATAATCTGTACCTGATTTATATAGTGTAGTGTTATAACCTGTACCTGATTTATATAGTGTAGTGTTATAATCTGTACCTGATTTATATAGTGTAGTGTTATAACCTGTACCTGATGTATATAGTGTAGTGGAATAACCTGTACCTGATTTATATAGTGTAGTGTTATAACCTGTACCTGATTTATATAGTGTGGTGTTATAACCTGTACCTGATTTATATAGTGTAGTGTTATAACCTGTACCTGGTTTATATAGTGTGGTGTTATAACCTGTATCTGGTTTATATAGTGTGGTGTTATAACCTGTACCTGGTTTATATAGTGTGGTGTTATAACCTGTACCTGATTTATATAGTGTTATAACCTGTGTTATAATCTGTACCTGATTTATGTAATGTAGTGCTATAACCTGTACCTGATTTATGTAATGTAGTGCTATAACCTGTACCTGATTTATGTAATGTAGTGCTATAACCTGTACCTGATTTATGTAATGTAGTGCTATAACCTGTACCTGATTTATGTAATGTAGTGCTATAACCTGTACCTGATTTATGTAATGTAGTGCTATAACCTCTACCTGATTTATAAAGTGTAGTGTTATAATCTGAACCTGAGTTATATAGTATAGATTTATATAGTGTAGTGTTATAACCTGTACCTGAGTTATGTAATGTAGTGTTATAACCTGTACCTGATTTATATAGTGTAGTGTTATAATCTGTACCTGATTTATATAGTGTAGTGTTATAATCTGTACCTGATTTATATAGTGTAGTGGAATAACCTGTACCTGATTTATATAGTGTAGTGTTATAACTTGTATCTGGTTTATATAGTGTAGTGTTATAACCTGTACCTGGTTTATATAGTGTAGTGTTATAACCTGTACCTGGTTTATATAGTGTAGTGTTATAACCTGTACCTGGTTTATATAGTGTAGTGTTATAACTTGTTTGTAGTGTTATAACCTAGTTTATATAGTGTAGTGTTATAACTTGTATCTGGTTTATATAGTGTAGTGTTATAACCTGTACCTGATTTATATAGTGTAGTGTTATAACCTGTACCTGGTTTATATAGTGTAGTGTTATAACCTGTACCTGGTTTATATAGTGTGGTGTTATAACCTGTACCTGATTTATATAGTGTAGTGTTATAACCTGTACCTGGTTTATATAGTGTAGTGTTATAACCTGTACCTGATTTATATAGTGTAGATTTATATAGTGTAGTGTTATAACCTGTACCTGATTTATATAGTGTAGTGTTATAACCTGTACCTGATTTATATAGTGTAGTGGAATAACCTGTACCTGATTTATATAGTGTAGTGTTATAACCTGTACCTGATTTATATAGTGTAGTGTTATAACCTGTACCTGATTTATATAGTGTAGATTTATATAGTGTAGTGTTATAACCTGTACCTGAGTTATGTAATGTAGTGTTATAACCTGTACCTGATTTATATAATGTAGTGTTATAACCTGTACCTGATTTATATAGTGTAGTGTTATAATCTGTACCTGATTTATATAGTGTGGTGTTATAACCTGTACCTGATTTATATAGTGTAGTGTTATAACCTGTACCTGATTTATATAGTGTGGTGTTATAACCTGTACCTAATTTATATAGTGTAGTGTTATAACCTGTACCTGATGTATATAGTGTAGTGGAATAACCTGTACCTGATTTATATAGTGTAGTGTTATAACCTGTACCTGATTTATATAGTGTGGTGTTATAACCTGTACCTGATTTATATAGTGTAGTGTTATAACCTGTACCTGGTTTATATAGTGTGGTGTTATAACCTGTATCTGGTTTATATAGTGTGGTGTTATAACCTGTACCTGGTTTATATAGTGTGGTGTTATAACCTGTACCTAATTTATATAGTGTAGTGTTATAATCTGTACCTGATTTATGTAATGTAGTGCTATAACCTGTACCTGATTTATGTAATGTAGTGCTATAACCTGTACCTGATTTATGTAATGTAGTGCTATAACCTGTACCTGATTTATGTAATGTAGTGCTATAACCTGTACCTGATTTATGTAATGTAGTGCTATAACCTGTACCTGATTTATGTAATGTAGTGCTATAACCTCTACCTGATTTATAAAGTGTAGTGTTATAATCTGAACCTGAGTTATATAGTATAGATTTATATAGTGTAGTGTTATAACCTGTACCTGAGTTATGTAATGTAGTGTTATAACCTGTACCTGATTTATATAGTGTAGTGTTATAATCTGTACCTGATTTATATAGTGTAGTGTTATAATCTGTACCTGATTTATATAGTGTAGTGGAATAACCTGTACCTGATTTATATAGTGTAGTGTTATAACTTGTATCTGGTTTATATAGTGTAGTGTTATAATCTGTACCTGGTTTATATAGTGTAGTGTTATAACCTGTACCTGGTTTATATAGTGTAGTGTTATAACCTGTACCTGGTTTATATAGTGTAGTGTTATAACTTGTATCTGGTTTATATAGTGTAGTGTTATAACCTGTACCTGATTTATATAGTGTAGTGTTATAACCTGTACCTGGTTTATATAGTGTAGTGTTATAACCTGTACCTGGTTTATATAGTGTGGTGTTATAACCTGTACCTGATTTATATAGTGTAGTGTTATAACCTGTACCTGGTTTATATAGTGTAGTGTTATAACCTGTACCTGATGTATATAGTGTAGTGTTATAACCTGTACCTGATTTATATAGTGTAGTGTTATAACTTGTATCTGATTTATATAGTGTAGTGTTATAACTTGTATCTGATTTATATAGTGTAGTGTTATAACCTGTACCTGGTTTATATAGTGTGTAGTGGAATAACTTGTATCTAGTTTATATATTGTTGTGGTATATCCTGACCTGATTTATATAGTGTAAATAACCTGTGGAATAACCTGTGACCTGGTCTAAGGCTGTGAGAAGTACAGTGTCCTCCTTAACAAGTAGGGTCATCTCTAATGGGATAAGGTTAGGGTTAGAGATGCAATGTTGTAACCTGGTCTATGATATCTGTCTCTCCCCCAGCTGAAGGTGGAGGGCTGTGAGAAGTACAGTGTCCTCCTTAACAAGTAGGGTCATCTCTAATGGGATAAGGTTAGGGTTAGAGATGCAATGTTGTAACCTGGTCTATGATATCTGTCTCTCCCCCAGCTGAAGGTGGAGGGCTGTGAGAAGTACAGTGTCCTCCTTAACAAGTAGGGTCATCTCTAATGGGATAAGGTTAGGGTTAGAGATGCAATGTTGTAACCTGGTCTATGATATCTGTCTCTCCCCCAGCTGAAGGTGGAGGGCTGTGAGAAGTGCTCTATCCTCTTCAACAAGGAGGGTCGTCTAAAGGCAGTGAGGAAGATGAAGGAGGGCAGCGAGGAAGAGACGGACGAGGAGAAGGAGGGTCTGAAGAACCAGCTCAGAGAGATGGAGCTGGAACTGGCCCAGACCAAACTACAACTGGTGGAGGCAGAGTGCAAGATACAGGTACTGACCCAGACCAATGATACAGGTACTGACCCTGACCCAGACCAATGATACAGGTACTGACCCAGACCAATGATACAGGTACTGACCCAGACCCTGACTCAGACCCTGAACCAGACCAATGATACAGGTACTGACCCTGACCCTAACCCAGACCAATGATACAGCTACTGACCCTAACCCAGACCAATGATACAGGTACTGACCCCTGACCCAGACCAATGATACAGGTACTGACCCTAACCCAGACCAATGATACAGCTACTGACCCTAACCCAGACCAATGATACAGCTACTGACCCTAACCCAGACCAATGATACAGGTACTGACCCTAACCCAGACCAATGATACAGCTACTGACCCTAACCCAGACCAATGATACAGGTACTGACCCTAACCCAGACCAATGATACTGACCCTGACCCTAACCCAGACCAATGAACAGCTACTGAGACCAATGATACAGCTACTGACCAATGATACAGGTAACCCAACCCAGACCAATGATACAGCTACTGACCCTAACCCAGACCAATGATACAGGTACTGACCCTAACCCAGACCAATGATACTGACCCTGACCCTAACCCAGACCAATGATACAGCTACTGACCCTAACCCAGACCAATGATACAGCTACTGACCCTAACCCAGACCAATGATACAGGTACTGACCCAAACCCAGACCAATGATACAGGTACTGAGCCTAACCCAGACCAATGATACTGACCCTGACCCTAACCCAGACCAATGATACAGGTACTGACCCTAACCCAGACCAATGATATAGGTACTGACCCCTGACCCAGACCAATGATACAGGTACTGACCTCTATCCCTGACCCAGACCAATGATACAGGTACTGATCTCAAACCCTGACCCAGACCAATGATACAGGCACTGACCCCTGACCCTAACCCAGACCAATGAACTCACCTGGCTATAGCAACTGAACTCACCTGGCTATAGCAACTGAACTCACCTGGCTATAGCAACTGAACTCACCTGGCTATAGCAACTGATGTCTACTGATGTCACTTCATTTAAATTCAGCTGCTATATCATAACAATTCATGAATTAATTCCTGAAGGGAATTTGAGGCAATACAAGTTTGAATGATTTCTAGGCTTAGTCTCCTGTCCCATTACCCCAGGCTAGCTATGCTGCCCCTTGCCTAACCTCCTTTCTGTATGTTGCAGGACTTGGAGCACACCCTGGGTCTGGCCCTGAACGAGGTCCAGGCAGCCAAGAAGACCTGGTTCAACAGAACCTTAACCTCCATCAAGACCGTGACCGGAGCACAGGGGAAGGAGACGACCTAACCTGAGACCCTCCTCCTCGACCACAGACCGTTCCCTGCTGCTCCCAAACCTCGACCCGTTCCTCTCCCAGCCTCCCCCCTCCTCCCCCTGATCAGGGGTACCAGCCACTAACTTGACCGGAGTGAACCAAACCTCACCACGACAGGAGTTTTAAATAAGGACTGAGTTCAAAGGTACCACTGCCCCAAACTAAATGATATACTTAATTAAAAAATAAACAGAAAAGAAAAGTCTTCAACATTGGTCTTTATACTACTGATATTTAACAGGTAAGGAAGGAGTTGTAGAGAGTTACCTGAACTGTCCTCTCTCCAGACATGGGAAAGACAGCGCTTCATTTTACTGTCCTCTCCAGACATGGGAAAGACAGCGCTTCATTTTACTGTCCTCTCTCCAGACATGGGAAAAACAGCGCTTCATTTTACTGTCCTCTCTCCAGACATGGGAAAGACAGCGCTTCATTTTACTGTCCTCTCCAGACATGGGAAAGACAGCGCTTCATTTTACTGTCCTCTCTCCAGACATGGGAAAGACAGCGCTTAATTTTACTGTCCTCTCACCAGACATGGGAAAGACGGCGCTTCATTTTACTGTCCTCTCCAGACATGGGAAAGACAGCGCTTCATTTTACTGTCCTCTCACCAGACATGGGAAAGACAGCACTTCATTTTACTGTCCTCTCTCCAGACATGGGAAAGACAGCGCTTAATTTTACTGTCCTCTCACCAGACATGGGAAAGACAGCGCTTCATTTTACTGTCCTCTCCAGACATGGGAAAGACAGCGCTTCATTTTACTGTCCTCTCTCCAGACATGGGAAAAACAGCGCTTCATTTTACTGTCCTCTCTCCAGACATGGGAAAGACAGCGCTTCATTTTACTGTCCTCTCTCCGGGCATTGGAAAGACAGCGCTTCATTTTACTGTCCTCTCTCCAGACATGGGAAAGACAGCGCTTCATTTTACTGTCCTCTCTCCGGGCATGGGAAAGACAGCGCTTCATTTTACTGTCCTCTCTCCGGGCATGGGAAAGACAGCGCTTCATTTTACTGTCCTCTCTCCAGACATGGGAAAGACAGCGCTTCATTTTACTGTCCTCTCTCCAGACATGGGAAAGACAGCGCTTCATTTTACTGTCCTCTCTCCAGACATGGGAAAGACAGCGCTTAATTTTACTGTCCTCTCCAGACATGGGAAAGACAGCGCTTCATTTTACTGTCCTCTCTCCAGACATGGGAAAGACAGCGCTTCATTTTACTGTCCTCTCCAGACATGGGAAAGACAGCGCTTCATTTTACTGTCCTCTCTCCAGACATGGGAAATACAGCGCTTCATTTTACTGTCCTCTCCAGACATGGCAAAGACAGCGCTTCATTTTACTGTCCTCTCTCCAGACATGGGAAAGACAGCGCTTCATTATGCTGTCCTCTCTCCAGACATGGGAAAGACAGCGCTTCATTTTACTGTCCTCTCTCCAGACATGGGAAAGACAGCGCTTCATTTTGCTGTCCTCTCTCCAGACATGGGAAAGACAGCGCTTCATTTTACTGTCCTCTCTCCAGACAGGGGAAAGACAGCGCTTCATTTTACTGTCCTCTCCAGACATGGGAAAGACAGCGCTTCATTTTACTGTCCTCTCCAGACATGGGAAAGACAGCGCTTCATTTTACTGTCCTCTCCAGACATGGGAAAGACAGCGCTTCATTTTACTGTCCTCTCTCCAGACATGGGAAAAACAGCGCTTCATTTTACTGTCCTCTCTCCAGACATGGGAAAGACAGCGCTTCATTTTACTGTCCTCTCTCCAGACTACTTGCACCAACAACAACTCCAACTGTAATCTAGGTACTACCAGAGTTAAATAACAGCCTCCTTCTTTTCAAACTGAGCGTTTCTCATTTCTGATCTATGATACCTTTCTTTTTCTATATATGTGTGATTCTGAACATGCTTATGAATAAACATGAGTGAAAACTGAGCACACCAGAGTGTATGTATGGGTGTGTTTATTAATGTGTGTGTCAGTGTTAAGGGGAGTGTGCATGAGTATGTATGTTTGTACAGGTAACTGCCACAGTAATGGAAGCGATTAAATGAGGGATAGGAAGTATTTTGAAAGCAGATGCCTCCATACAGGTGTGGTTCTTGAGTTAATTAAGTAATTAACATCCCATCATTATGGCCATGTATTAAAATGCTGGACATGTCATTATTTTGGCTACCATGGCTATACCCCCCACAGGACACGAGTGGTCACTGAATGGTTTGATGAGCAGGAAAATGATGTAAACCATATGCCATGGCCGTTTCAGTCACCAGATCTCAACCACATTGAACACTTATGGGAGCTTCTCTAGCGGAGCCTGAGATGGCGTTTTTCCATCAACAAAACACCAAATGATGGAATTTCACTTGTAGAATCTATGCCCTGGGTACGTTGAAGTAGTTCTGGCTCGTGGCGCCCCAGCGCTCTATGAAGACACTTTATGTTGCCATTTCCTTTATTTTGGCAGTTACCTGTGTGACTGATGATGTTTTGAGTGTGGTCTTCCTGTGAAGTTCAGCAGGATAGGAGCTGGGTGCTGTATAGTGGGCTGAGGGGGAGTTATATGAGGAAGAGTATCTTACTGATGAAGCCTTGACTTGAAAGTTGAGGGGAACCTGGTAAACATTATGTACTGGGTAACTGTAGATATATAAGCAGCAGCCTTGGGTCTGTCCGGTTACTTGGTGTAACCGTATCAAGACAGAGGCCACTAGTGGTTGGTCCTGGCGCTGTCCTCACAGTGCACTTTCTGGGCTGTCTGAGCCTGGCTGGGCTCAAAGCATGGGAGCTCAGTGGCTGGAATTGCAGAGACAGATAGATGGGTGTAGCCCTCCCTTGCCTCAGACTCCACCCACAGACGTAGAACAGAACCTCCCCCTTTGGGACTCCTCCCTCCACGGCTGTGACCGACATGGCATACTACTGGTCTCCTATCAAACGTATCCTACTATATAGGGACTGGTGTTCCGTCCTCCTCTCTGAGACCAGCTGTTCCTCTGGCTTCTGTACTAGAAGACCCTTCATGACCTCTGACCACATCAATCAAGTTTATGCCATGTTATCCTAGTCACGGACACCACTCTCCCAACATAGACATAAACGCGTCACAGCCAGCCACCTACCGACCTACACTACTGACAGGGAGAGAAATGGCACACAGGTATTGTCTGGTCGTCAATCACAGGCTGTGTGCTTATGTGGCAGAATGAGTCAGGGGTCATCAAAGGTCAGGGTTTGTCAGAGGTCAAGCTGGCATTCTCTCTGAAAGAGTCGGGTGCACATTGTTGAATGTTATGAATAGAGCAGTCATGATTCCTCATTCTACATGTAAGAGAGACATGTTTGTTGTTCTACATAATATATTTCTGTCTGAATGCTCCGTTAGAGGTCTCTGTCCTACTCTCTACTGACAGTCTGTGTGTGTGTGTGGTCGGGATGGGGACTTTGCACCTTAACATTCATATTTATAATGTATGGTATCTTTCTAAGCTTACTTAAAGGGAAAAATTCACTCTAAACCATTTTGTTTGTATTTTTTTCACTAGTCCACTCTTGATACAGTCTCAAAATGTTTTGCATGTCAGCATTCAAGAAGCCAAGTGTCACTTGCCACATCATCAATGCGTTTTGCAGTGTATTTTTCCTTTAAGTCTGTGATGCCAGTGGAAGGAAGGCCTGTGTAATGTACTGAGAACAAAGAGGTCGTTCTGTAAGGCACTGGGTTGTACATAAGAATGATGATAATGATTACGTTTTTAATTTTGTATTTCTACTGCTGTAACTCAACTAAATAACAATGTTGCCTAAAATAACAATGTATTGTTGTACTGTGTCACAGATTAATGATGATCATGACCTACATACAGTACCAGTCAACAGTATGGATACCTACTAATTCCAGGGTTTTTCTTTGTTTTTACTATTTTCTACATTGTAGAATAATAGTGAAGACATCAACACTATGAAATAACACATATGGAATCATGTAGTAACCAAAAAACTGTTAAACAAGTCAATGTATTTTATATTTGAGATTCTTCAAAGTAGCCACCCTTTACCTTGATGACCTCTTTGCACACTCTTGGCATTCTCTCAACCAGCTTCACCTGGAATGCTTTTCCAGCAATCTTAACCTCTTAGTCCGCCCCATCCCGCATGCGGTATCGTTACTACAGCCTCAAGCTCATTAGCATAACGCAACGTTAGCGATTTTTAAAAATCGCAAATGAAACAAAATAAATATGCCTGTTCTCAAGCTTATCCTTTTCTTAACAATCCTGTCGTCTCAGATTTTCAAAATATGCTTTAGAACCAGAGAAAATCACTAATTTGTGTAAGAGTGGTGATAGCTAGCTTAGCGTTAGCATTAGCATTTAGCACGCAACATATTCACAAAAACCAGCCAAGGAATCAATTAAAATAATTTACCTTTGAAGAACTTCAGATGTTTCAATGAGGAGACTCTCAGTTACATAGCATATGTCCAGTTTTTCCTGAAAGATTCTTGTGTAGGACACATCGTTCCCTTTTGTTACTATGCATATGGCTACCGAAACTAACCGAAAATTCAGTCACCTACATGTCGAACTTTTTTCCGAAGTAACTCCATAATATTGACTGAAACATGGAAAACGTTGTTTGAATCAATCCTGAAGGTGGTTTGTCATATTTCTCTCCGTTGAAAGCACCGTCCTTGTAGCCTGGTTTGTTCTGAGATTTGAATGGAAAAATACCGGGACCTGACTTTTGCGCACCAATTGCCACGCAGCCACCTAGCGGGACACCTGGTAAATGTAGTCTCTTATGGTCAATCTTCCAATGATATGCCTACAAATACGTCACAATGCTGCAGAGACCTTGGGGAAACAAGAGAAAGAGTCCGTTCATTCCTGTCGCATTCACAGCCATATAAGGCGATCATGGAAAACGTAGCCTCAGAAATCCTGTGCATTTCCTGGTCGGTCATACATCTTGGTTTTGCCCGAAACATTTGTTCTAAGGGACTCACAGTGAAAATCTTTGCTGGAAACGTAAGACTGTCTTCTTTCCAAAGCTATCAATTCCAAGCATATTCGAGCATCTTTTCGTGACAAAATATTGCGCTTAAAACGGGCACGTCTTTTTATCCAAAAATGAAATACTGCCCCTATAGGACTAACAGGTTAAAGGAGTTCCCACATATTTCTAGAAAATAGTAAAAATAAAGAAAAACCCTGGAATGAGTAGGTGTGTCCAAACTTTTGACTGGTACTGTATGTTCTTTTGCTCAAAAGCTTTCCGTCGTCTTAAATGTCAGACAAACTGCTGTCTCATCCATGACATGACAAAATGTACCTTCATCCATCCAACATTTCTGAACGTGTGGAACATTGTAGTGTGTGTTACATTATTGTCTATACTTAATGCATTTTAATATAAAGATGTGAACTCAGACCACTTTGTTGTTTGTTTCATTCTTATTCTCATCCTAATGTATGCATGGATCATACACTTTAGAGGTCAGTCTATTTTTCCTCGCGTCCCCACGTGTTGCCGGTTCCATAAAGAGTTCTTATCATTCACTGAATTATAGGATCTCTTATGACCTGCTCCATTATCAATAGAAGGAATACCAGATTCTTGTTGCTATAATAATAGTATTAATAGTAATACTAATAGTAGTAATAATAATATCAATAATACTACTAATAGTCATACCAATAGTAATAATTATAACAACAACAATAATAGTAACAATAGTCATAACAGTAATAGTCATAATACTAATCAAAATAATAGTCATAATAGTAATAGGCATATTAATTATAATAGGCATAATAATAATTTATAGTCATAATAATAATAGTCATAATACTAAGTCATAATAATAATAATAGCCATAACAGTCATAATAATAATAAGTCAAAATAATACGCCACAATAAAAATAGTCATATAATAGTAGTAATAATGAAAGTCATAATAATAGTCATAATAATATTAATAATAAGTCATAATAATAACACTAATAATAATAACAGTAATAATACGTCATAATAATAACACTAATAATAATAACAGCAGTAATAATAACAATAGTCATAATAATAATAGCAGTAATAATAGTCAGAATAATAACAATAGTCATAATAATAACAATAGTCATAATAATAATAATAGTCAGAATAATAACAATAGTCATAATAATAACAATAGTCAGAATAATAACAATAGTCATAATAATAACAATAGTCATAATAATAACAATAGTCAGAATAATAACAATAGTCATAATAATAACAATAGTCAGAATAATAACAATAGTCATAATAATAACAATAGTCATAATAATAATTGCAGTAATAATAGTCAGAATAATAACAATAGTCATAATAGCCATAATAATAATGATAATAGTCATAATAATATTAATAATAAGTCATAATAATAACAGTAATAATAAGAGTCATAATAATAACACTAATAATAATAGCAACAGTAATAATAATAATAGTCATATAATAGTAGTAATAAAAGGCATAATAATAATAGCTGTAATAATAATAGTCATAATAATAATGATAATAGTAATAATAAGTCATAATAATAACACCAGTAATAATAACAATAGTCACAATAATAATGATAATAGTAATAGTAATAATAAGTCACAATAATAACACTAACAATAACAACAGTCATAATAATAATAGTCATATAATAGTAGTAATAAAAGGCATAATAATAATAGTCATAATAATAGTCATAATAATAATGATAATAGGCATAATAATAGTAATAATAGCACTAATATAATAACAACAGTAATAATAACAATAGTCATAATAATAATAGCAGTAATAATAGTCAGAATAATAACAATAGTCAGCATAGCCATAATAATAGTCATACTGATAAAGTATTAATAATAACATCCATAATAATATAGTCATAATAATAATAATTAGTCATAATAATAGTATTAATAATAACAGTAATAATAATTATAGTAATCATTAATACATGGGACTTATACTGAACAAAAATATAAACACAACATGCAACAATTTCAAAGATTTTACTGAGTTACTCAGTTATATAAGGAAATCGGTCAATTTAAATAAATACATTTGGCTCCAATCTATGGATTGCCTCCTCTTCGTCTGAAGAGGTGTAGCAAGGATCGGACCAATATGCAGCGTGGTAAGTGTCCATGTTTTAATAGAAAAGACTGAACATGACACAAATACAAAATAACAAAGTTAAATGGAAACGAAACAGTCCCGTGTGGCACAAACATTGACACAGGAAACGATCACCCACAAAATACCCAAAGAATATGGCTGCCTACATATGGTTCCCAATCAGAGACAACGATAAGCACCTGCCTCTAATTGAAAACCAATCTAGGCAACCATAGATCTACATAAACACCTAGATGGAAACAACCCCATAAATCTACAAAAACCCCTAGACAGTATCCACACCCTAGATGAGACAAAAAACACACATATCACCCATGTCACACCCTGACCTAACCAAAATAATAAAGAAAACTAACAATACTAAGGTCAGGGCGTGACAATTTCGCATGACTGGACAGGGGTGCAGCCATGGGTGGGCCTTGGAGGGCATTGGCCCACCCAATCAGAATGTGTTTTTCTCCACAAAAGGGCTTTATTACAGACAGAATACTCCTCAGCACCCCCACACCCCCCTCAGATGATCCCACAGGTGAAGAAGCCAGATGTGGAGGTCCTGGGTTGGCGTGGTTACACGTGGTCTGCGGTTGTGAAGCCGGTTGGACGTATTGCCAAATTCTCTTAAAAGACGTAGGAGACAGCTTATGGTAGAGAAATGAACATTAAATGCTCTGGCAACAGCTCTGGTGAACATTCCTGCAGTCAGCATTCCAAATGCACGCTCCCTAAAAACGTGAGACATCTGTGGCATTGTGTTGTGTGTGACAAAACTGCACATTTTAGAGTGGCTATTTATTGTCCCCAGCACAAGGTGCACCCGTGTAATGATTATTCTTTTTTAATCAGCTTCTTGATATGCCACATCTGTCAGGTGGATGGATTTGTGTACAAAAATTGAGAGAAACAATCTTTTTGTGTGTATGGAAATGTCTGATTTTTTGGGGGGGACCAACACTTTACATGTTGCAGTTGTATTTTTTTAAGTGTATATAGCGCTTTCCAATTATCAAAAGTTGCTTAAATGCTGCCTCCGGTCATAGTAAAGCAGATATCTTGATTTTTAAAAAATTTATTTTACCTTTATTTAACTAGGCAAGTCAGTTAAGAACACATTCTTATTTTCAATGATGACCTAGGAACAGGGGGTTAACTACCTGTTCAGGGGCAGAACGACAGATTTGTACCTTGTCAGCTTGGGGATTTGAACTTGCAACCTTCCGCTTACTAGTCCAACACCCTAACCACTAGGCTACCCTGCCGACAGATGTCTCTGTCTGGGATAAATCCTGGGATGTATCCCAAAAAATACTTTAACTAGGGACCACTCTGGTGAAAAGTAGTGCACTTAATAGGGACGAGGGTGCCATTTGGGATACAAACCCTCCTATCTTGCTCCACTGAAAAGACCTTGAAACACCTTTAATACATCTAGGTCTCCCTTTTGTCCTCTTTTCAGACTCTTTTTATACAAAGTATTAACTTAAGGGGGCTGAATAATTTTGCACGCCCAATTTTTCAGTTTTTGATTTGTTAAAAAAGTTTGAAATATCCAATAAATGTCGTTCCACTTCATGATTGTGTCCCACTTGTTGTTGATTCTTCACAAAAAAATACAGTTTTATATCTTTATGTTTGAAGCCTGAAATGTGGCAAAAGGTCGCAAAGTTCAAGGGGGCCAAATACTTTTGCAAGGCACTGTAGATGGGGTTTCTCTCTAGTCTAACTGGACAGGTAGATGGGGGTTCTCTCTAGTCTAACTGGACAGGTAGATGGGGGTTCTCTCTAGTCTAACTGGACAGGTAGATGGGGTTTCTCTCTCTAGTCTAACTGGACAGGTAGATGGGGTTTCTCTCTCTGTGGTCTAACTGGACAGGTAGATGGGGTTTCTCTCTCTAGTCTAACTAAACAGGTTATTGGGGTTTCTCTCTAGTCTAACTGGACAGGTAGATGGGGTTTCTCTCTCTAGTCTAACTGGACAGGTAGATGGGGTTTCTCTCTCTGTGGTCTGACTGGACAGGTAGATGGGGTTTCTCTCTCTAGTCTAACTGGACAGGTAGATGGGGGTTCTCTCTCTGTGGTCTAACTGGACAGGTAGATGGGGTTTCTCTCTCTGTGGTCTAACTGGACAGATGTAGTGGGGTTTCTCGCTCTGTGGTGTAACTGGACAGATGTAGTTGGGTTTCTCTCTCTAGTCTAACTGGACAGATGTAGTGGGGTTTCTCTCTCTGAGGTCTGACTGGACAGATGTAGTGGGGTTTCTCTCTCTGTGGTCTAACTGGAAAGATGTAGTGGGGTTTCTCTCTCTGTGGTCTAACTGGACAGATGAAATGGGGTTTCTCTCTCTGTGGTGTAACTGGACAGATGTAGTGGGGTTTCTCTCTCTGTGGTCTAACTGGACAGATGTAATGGGGT
Source organism: Oncorhynchus nerka (assembly GCF_034236695.1). NCBI lineage: Eukaryota > Metazoa > Chordata > Actinopteri > Salmoniformes > Salmonidae > Oncorhynchus > Oncorhynchus nerka. The sequence goes on from NC_088417.1 coordinate 90,561,370, forward strand.
TTCTCTCTCTGTAGTCTAACTGGACAGATGGAGTGGGGTTTCTCTCTCTGAGGTCTGACTGGACATATGTTATGGGGTTTCTCTCTCTGTGGTGTAACTGGACGGATGTAATGGGGTTTCTCTCTCTGTGGTCTAACTGGACAGATAGAGTGGGGTTTCTCTCTGTGGTCTAACTGGACAGATGTAGTGGGGTTTCTCTCTCTGTGGTCTAACTGGAAAGATGTAGTGGGGTTTCTCTCTCTGTGGTCTAACTGGACAGATGAAATGGGGTTTCTCTCTCTGTGGTGTAACTGGACAGATGTAATGGGGTTTCTCTCTCTGTGGTGTAACTGGACAGATGGAGTGGGGTTTCTCTCTCTCTGTGGTCTAACTGGACAGATGTAGTGGGATTTCTCTCTCTGTGGTGTAACTGGACAGATGTAGTTGGGTTTCTCTCTCTAGTCTAACTGGACAGATGGAGTGGGGTTTCTCTCGCTCTGTGGTGTAATTGGACAGGTGTAATGGGGTTTCTCTCTCTGTGGTCTAACTGGACAGATGTAGTGGGGTTTCTCTCTCTGTGGTCTAACTGGACAGATGTAGTGGGATTTCTCTCTCTGTGGTCTACCTGGACAGATGTAATGGGGTTTCTCTCTCTGTGGTCTACCTGGACAGATGTAGTGGGGTTTCTCTCTGTTACGAATCCCTTTTGGCCCGACAGTCTAGGGGGGATGGTAATGAGACCCGTAACATAACTCATGCAAATTATTATTGTGACAAAGTAAAAGTGTGCACGAAATAACCACGACAACAGAAATCTACCGTCAAACTCTAGGTTTATTTATAAACACACGGTAATGGGGGGAGCAGGAAAAGGGGCTGAGCTGGACCCAAGGAAAGAAACAATAAGTATTCAAAAACACCCCTAAGCTAGACTAGCCTACTTTAACAACAGCTAACTAACTAACCAAAAATACAGTGGGTGGTCCGCCCAGTTCTAACTAGTGTATTTAACAAAGTTCACCTACGGGTAGTGTATGCCCATGGGCGACTTGTCTTGGTTTCCCCCTTTTCCCACTAGCAACAAACAAACACCATAACCAAAAACAATACTCACAGGTGATGACAAAGTGCTATGGAGGTGCTTTAAACAAAAGAGAGGTTAAGACACAAAGCGAGAGTGAAACACAGAGACCTACAGACATGGCATTTACAGAGAGATTGAGCTAGAGATTGAGCTCTAGAGCAAACAAATTATGGGGTTTTTAAACCATGGGGAAGGAACTGTGATAGGGTAGGAAGTAGGAGGAGGTGTGTCTTCTGATTGATGATTGATTGTTGACTGATTGGGGAGTGATGATTTTCACCTGTGAGGGGAGAAGGAGAGAAAAGAAACACACACACAGGATACACACACACACAGGATAACTGTATCCGTAACACTCCCACCCTTAAAAGAGCAACCCTAGGGGTTGCGACTACAGTATTTCAATGAATACTCACAACAACCTTGCAAAACATACAGAAATCATTTTCACACACGAGACAAAGCATCTGCCAACACATTATCAGAACCCTTTTTGTGGCGGATCTCCAAATTATAATTTTGTACAATCAGCGCCCAACGCATAAGGCGCTGGTTCTGGTTGTACATTCGGTGGAGAAAAACTAAGGGGTTATGGTCAGTATATACAATCACGGGTAGGGCACTGGAACCAATATATACTTCAAAGTATTGCAGAGCCAACAACAAAGCAAGAGCTTCTTGTTCTATTGTCGCATAGTTTGTTTGACATTTATTAAATTTACGTGAAAAATAACAAACGGGATGATCCACTCCACTCTTGTCCTGCTGCAGTAGAACAGCACCAGCATCTACCTCAAGTTTGAACGGTTGTTCAAAATCTGGAGCAGCAAGTACAGGTGTACTACATAAGAGTGCTTTCGCTGATTCAAAAGCTCTCTTACAATCAGGGGACCACACAAATGATCTAGCCGGACTAAGCAAATCGGTCAATGGAGCAACTACCGCAGATACATTTTTACAGAAGCTACGGTAGTAGCCAACCATCCCTAAAAAGCGGCGTAGCTCTCGTCTGGTGGTAGGTGCAGGGAATGCAGTTATAGCCAAGACCTTGGCACCAACAGGGCGCACCTGTCCATGGCCAACCTCTTTACCGAGATAGGTAACAGTAGCCTTCCCAAACTCGCACTTTGCCAAGTTCAGGGTTAGAGAAGCAGCTGCCAACCGTTCACATACTACCCTTAGAGAGTCAACATGATCTGACCACTCAGACGAATAAATCACTAGGTCATCAAGGTATGCACTACAATTAGGAACGCCAGCTAATACGGAGTTAACCAGTCGTTGGAAAGTGGCTGGTGCATTTCGCATCCCAAAAGCCATGACTGAGTACTGTAGGAAGTTGTCTGGGGTCACAAAGGCAGAAATCTCAGAAGCACGTGAAGTTAACGGAACCTGCCAGTAACCTTTTAAGAGGTCTAACTTGGTTACATACTTAGCAGCACCAATAGTGTCGATACAGTCGTCCAGTCGGGGTAACGGGAACGAATCTGGCATTGTGACAGAATTTACCTTTCGATAATCCGTACATAACCTGGACGTACCATCAGGTTTAGGAACCAAAATGCAAGGAGAACTCCAAGGGCTTGAACTTGGCTTAGCCAGGTCATTCTCCAACAAATATCTCACCTCATCCCTCATTATCTTCCTCTTGGAAGCGTTGATACGATATGGGTGTTGCTTGATAGGTGTAGCATTTCCAACATTAATGTCATGTTCCAACACATTTGTGCGAGTAGGAACGTCATTAAAGAGACATGGAAAACTGTGTAGTAGCCTCACAATATCATTGGCCTGTCCATCCGTTAAATGAACCAGACCGGATTGGATAGACAGCAACATTTCTGAGTTGGGCAATCTAACACACTGCTGCTGAGTATTGCGCAACTCCAAGCCATCAACATCATCAATATGACAGTCCACTATCATAGCAGTAGTAGCAGAGGAGACAGCAGTACCTTCCTCTGTTTTTGAACTCTAACTGTGTGATGGGTCGGGTGTGGTAAGCTTTCAACATGTTAATGTGACACACACGAGATTGGCGTTGTCTATCAGGAGTTTGAAGCACATAGTCAGTTTCACTTATTTTCTTTTCAATTAAATAAGGACCCGAGAAACGAGCTGACAGTGAAGATCCTGGAACAGGTAATAACACCAGTACTTGGTCACCTGGCTGTAGTGGACGAGAAACAGACTCTTTATCATAGTGTCTTTTCATGCTCCTCTGTGAGGAAGACAGAGCTTCCTTTGCGAGAGCACAAGCTTGGTGTAGGCGCTCACGAAAGCGACTAACATAGTCCAACACATTCTCATCTCTGGTACACAACTCTTGGGACAAGAACTGTTCTTTAAGGACTTTCATTGGTCCTCTCACTGTGTGACCAAACACCAGTTCAGCCGGGCTGAAACCTAGGGACTCCTGCACAGTTTCACGAGCAGCAAACAAAACTAGAGGAACTCCCTCATCCCAATCTTTCTCAGATTCCAAACAATATTTACGTAGCATAGACTTCAGTGTCTGATGCCATCTTTCAAGTGCACACTGAGACTCTGGGTGATAGGCGCTTGACACACGGTGCGTAATTGACAAGGATTTTAACACCTGCTTGAAGAGCTTGGATAGGAAATTGGTTCCTTGATCGCTTTGTACCACCCTAGGTAACCCGAATGTCGTGAAGAATTTTATTAAGGCTTTACTCACTACCGGGGCTGTAATCCTTCTCAGAGGAATGGCCTCGGGGTATCTTGTAGCCATACACATTATCGTTAACAAAAACTGGTTACCCGATTTTGTCTTCGGTAACGGTCCGACACAGTCAACCACCACATGCTCGAATGGTTCACCTATGACAGGTATGGGACAAAGAGGAGCGGGAGGAATAACCTGATTTGGTTTTCCTGTTATCTGACATGTGTGGCATGTCCGACAGAACTGAGCCACATCTTGTTTTAAACCCGGCCAAAAGAAATGTTGAAGGATCCGATCATAAGTTTTTGTGATTCCTAAATGACCAGACCACTGGTGATCATGAGCAAGGGATAACACATTTTGTCGAAAGGCTGTAGGAATCACTATTTGGTAAACAGCATTCCAATCTCCAACCGCGTCAACATGGGATTTCCATTTACGCATGAGGAGATTACCATCAATGAAGTAAGCCACGTTCTTCTTCTTCACATCTTCCAATGAGACACTAGAAAAACATTTAGCAAGCTTGTTGTCAACCTTTTGGTTAGCAATCAGCTGCTCCCGAGTGACTGGTATCTGTATTGCATCAGCAATAAGTTCAACGTTCTTTGCTTCTTTCCTGGGCTGTTTGTCAGAGGTGATCAGCTTCTCAGAGGTATCACACAATCCATCCTCTTGATCAACCTCTTTGAACAGAACAGTGTTCGACAAATCTATCTCGTCACCCTCTTGTCGTGCCTGAGCACGAGTGACAGCACAAGCGGGGAACACATGTGGATAACTCTGTGCCAGCTCATTAGAGAGAGAGTGGTCACTTTTATCCAATACTTCCAATACGGGTACTACCTTTCCTCCGGCAATATCGTTACCCATTATAAAGGTCACACCTTTCACTGGCAACATAGGACGTACCCCCACTCTGAATATTCCACTGATTAACTCAGAGTGTACTTTCACAAAGTGCAATGGCACTGGGACAAAACCCATTTCAATACCCTGCACTAACACACTGGAACCACAGTATGTATCGTCAGATAAGGGTAACACATCAGACAATATAAACGACTGCGCCACACCAGTATCTCTAAGGATTTTAACCGGTCGCTGAGACGCTTCGTTATTCGTTAGGGACACCAACCCCTCGAAAATGAATGGTTCATAACTGCGGTCGGGGACTGAGACTTTCAAACTACAGTTACCTTGAGGCACCTGTTTTGTTGCAGACCTCACAACCGTACGAATTAGAGCAACACCTGTTGGTGGCTTGGCACGAAGAGGCATCCCTTGTTTGCGTTTAAGCAGGAAGCAATCATTAATCATATGTCCTACTTTATGACAATAGAAACAGGGACGCTCATTCTTCTGGCGTGCTTGATATACTACTGCTGGCCGACTAGGGCTAAAGGTGGGAAACTCAGTGGCTCTACTCTCAGTTTGAGCCGAAAACACACTCTTGTGCGTCAACACAAACTCGTCTGCCAACACAGCCGCTTCTGCCAGGGAGGATACTTTCTGTTCGTTTAGGTAAACTACAATGCGTTCGGGTAAGCAATTTTTAAACTCTTCCAACAAGATTAACTCCCGGAGAGAGTTGAAATCAGTTACCTTACTAGCAGCATGCCATTTATCAAACAGATTTCCCTTGTCTCTAGCAAATTCCACATAAGTCTTACTAGAAGACTTTCTATGAGACCTAAATCTCTGTCGGTATGCCTCAGGCACAAGCTCATAGGCACGAAGAACAGTAGCTTTGACCACTTCATAATTCAAACTGTCCTCCAGAGGTAGCGCTGACAAAACCTCTTGGGCTTTACCAGTTAATTTACACTGAAGTAATAGGCACCATACCTCTTCAGGCCATTTCAATGCTACGGCTATACGCTCAAATACACAAAAATAGGAGTCAACCTCTGACTCTCTGAACAAAGGTACTAAGGCAATCTGCCTACTAATGTCAAACGTGTTTGAGGACACAGCAGGTGAGGACGGCTCACAAACAGGCACAGTAGGACCGGAGGCTAGCCTCGCTGTCTCTGCCTCCAGTTCCATCTGGTGCATTTTGAACTCCAACTGCCTTTGTTCTTTTTCTGCCTCTATTTTACACATCTCCAACTGGAGAGTCTCTCGCCTAATTTGGGCTCTCTCTTCCACCTCCAGTTGGAACTGTGCTAAACCGACATCCCTCCTGGCATCACCATTTGACAGTGGGGATAGTGGATCAAAACGGGACAATGTGGCTGGTGTTTTAGCCTCGCCCTCATTATCAGACACCAATGGGCTTACAGGAGCAGCAACATCCGCTACAGGGGTAGTAGACTCAGGCAGCGGTAACACAAGCACCTGCTCTTCCAACAATACATTTAATACTAGCCGTTTAACCTCCGCCTTAACTAAACTCTGCGGAATCGATACTGAATAATGGTCAGCCAAGGTCATTAAATCAACTCTACGACATTTGTCAAAAACCTCCCACGAAGGGTTATCCAAAAAGGATCTCAAATCAAAAGCAGTCATGTTACACTACTTCACAAGTGCCAAAGAAAATAGCAAACACTAATGCTACTTCAGCTATGACGCTCAACACTGAACTATACCACTACAACAATCTACATGAGCGGCATGGGTGTCAGTTATGACAGATCCCGGACGAGCCCCCACTTATGTTACGAATCCCTTTTGGCCCGACAGTCTAGGGGGATGGTAATGAGACCCGTAACATAACTCATGCAAATTATTATTGTGACAAAGTAAAAGTGTGCACGAAATAACCACGACAACAGAAATCTACCGTCAAACTCTAGGTTTATTTATAAACACACGGTAATGGGGGGGGGGCAGGAAAAGGGGCTGAGCTGGACCCAAGGAAAGAAACAATAAGTATTCAAAAACACCCCTTAGACTAGCCTACTTTAACAACAGCTAACTAACTAACCAAAAATACAGTGGGTGGTCCGCCCAGTTCTAACTAGTGTATTTAACAATGTTCACCTACGGGTAGTGTATGCCCATGGGCGACTTGTCTTGTTTTCCCCCTTTTCCCACTAGCAACAAACAAACACCATAACCGAAAACAATACTCACAGGTGATGACAAAGTGCTATGGAGGTGCTTTAAACAAAAGAGAGGTTAAGACACAAAGCGAGAGTGAAACACAGAGACCTACAGACATGGCATTTACAGAGAGATTGAGCTCTAGAGCAAACAAATTATGGGGTTTTTAAACCATGGGGAAGGAACTGTGATAGGGTAGGAAGTAGGAGGAGGTGTGTCTTCTGATTGATGATTGATTGTTGACTGATTGGGGAGTGATGATTTTCACCTGTGAGGGGAGAAGGAGAGAAAAGAAACACACACACAGGATACACACACACACACAGGATAACTGTATCCGTAACACTCTCTCTGTGGTCTAACTGGACAGATGTAGTGGGATTTCTCTCTGTGGTCTACCTGGACAGATGTAATGGGGTTTCTCTCTCTGTGGTGTAACTGGACAGATGTGGGGTTTCTCTCTCTGTGGTCTAACTGGACAGATGGAGTGGGGTTTCTCTCTCTGTGGTCTAACTGGACAGATGTAGTGGGGTTTCTCTCTCTGTGGTCTAACTGGACAGATGTAGTTGGGGTTTCTCTCTCTGTGGTCTGACTGGACAGATGTAGTGGGGTTTCTCTCTCTGAGGTCTGACTGGACAGATGTAATGGGGTTTCTCTCTCTGTGGTGTAACTGGACAGATGTGATGGGGTTTCTCTCTCTGAGGTCTGACTGGACAGATGTTATGGGGTTTCTCTCTCTGTGGTGTAACTGGACAGATGTAATGGGGTTTCTCTCTCTGTGGTGTAACTGGACAGATGTAATGGGGTTTCTCTCTCTGTGGTCTAACTGGACAGATGGAGTGGGGTTTCTCTCTCTCTGTGGTCTAACTGGACAGATGTAGTGGGGTTTCTCTCTCTGTGGTGTAACTGGACAGATGTAGTGGGGTTTCTCTCTCTGTGGTGTAACTGGACAGATGTAGTTGGGTTTCTCTCTCTAGTCTAACTGGACAGATGTAGTGGGGTTTCTCTCTCTGAGGTCTGACTGGACAGATGTAGTGGGGTTTCTCTCTCTGTGGTCTAACTGGAAAGATGTAGTGGGGTTTCTCTCTCTGTGGTCTAACTGGACAGATGAAATGGGGTTTCTCTCTCTGTGGTGTAACTGGACAGATGTAATGGGGTTTCTCTCTCTGTGGTGTAACTGGACAGATGTAATGGGGTTTCTCTCTCTGTAGTCTAACTGGACAGATGGAGTGGGGTTTCTCTCTCTCTGTGGTCTAACTGGACAGATGTAGTGGGGTTTCTCTCTCTGTGGTGTAACTGGACAGATGTAGTTGGGTTTCTCTCTCTAGTCTAACTGGACAGATGTAGTGGGGTTTCTCTCTCTGTGGTCTAACTGGACAGATATAATGGGGTTTCTCTCTCTGTGGTGTAACTGGACAGATGTGATGGGGTTTCTCTCTCTGAGGTCTGACTGGACATATGTTATGGGGTTTCTCTCTCTGTGGTGTAACTGGACGGATGTAATGGGGTTTCTCTCTCTGTGGTGTAACTGGACAGATGTAATGGGGTTTCTCTCTCTGTGGTCTAACTGGACAGATGGAGTGGGGTTTCTCTCTCTCTGTGGTCTAACTGGACAGATGTAGTGGGGTTTCTCTCTCTGTGGTGTAACTGGACAAATGTAGTGGGGTTTCTCTCTCTGTGGTCTAACTGGACAGATGGAGTGGGGTTTCTCTCTCTGTGGTGTAACTGGACAGATGTAATGGGGTTTCTCTCTCTGTGGTCTAACTGGACAGATGGAGTGGGGTTTCTCTCTCTCTGTGGTCTAACTGGACAGATGTAGTCGGGTTTCTCTCTCTGTGGTGTAACTGGACAGATGTAGTGGGGTTTCTCTCTCTGAGGTCTGACTGGACAGATGTAATGGGGTTTCTCTCTCTGTGGTGTAACTGGACAGATGTGATGGGGTTTCTCTCTCTGAGGTCTGACTGGACAGATGTTATGGGGTTTCTCTCTCTGTGGTGTAACTGGACAGATGTAATGGGGTTTCTCTCTCTGTGGTGTAACTGGACAGATGTAATGGGGTTTCTCTCTCTGTGGTCTAACTGGACAGATGGAGTGGGGTTTCTCTCTCTCTGTGGTCTAACTGGACAGATGTAGTGGGGTTTCTCTCTCTGTGGTGTAACTGGACAGATGTAGTGGGGTTTCTCTCTCTGTGGTGTAACTGGACAGATGTAGTTGGGTTTCTCTCTCTAGTCTAACTGGACAGATGTAGTGGAGTTTCTCTCTCTGTGGTCTAACTGGACAGATGTAGTGGGGTTTCTCTCTCTGTGGTCTAACTGGACAGATGTAGTTGGGGTTTCTCTCTCTGTGGTCTGACTGGACAGATGTAGTGGGGTTTCTCTCTCTGAGGTCTGACTGGACAGATGTAGTTGGGTTTCTCTCTCTGTGGTCTAACTGGACAGATGTAATGGGGTTTCTCTCTCTGAGGTCTGACTGGACAGATGTAATGGGGTTTCTCTCTCTGTGGTGTAACTGGACAGATGTGATGGGGTTTCTCTCTCTGAGGTCTGACTGGACAGATGTTATGGGGTTTCTCTCTCTGTGGTGTAACTGGACAGATGTAATGGGGTTTCTCTCTCTGTGGTGTAACTGGACAGATGTAATGGGGTTTCTCTCTCTGTGGTCTAACTGGACAGATGGAGTGGGGTTTCTCTCTCTCTGTGGTCTAACTGGACAGATGTAGTGGGGTTTCTCTCTCTGTGGTGTAACTGGACAGATGTAGTGGGGTTTCTCTCTCTGTGGTGTAACTGGACAGATGTAGTTGGGTTTCTCTCTCTAGTCTAACTGGACAGATGTAGTGGGGTTTCTCTCTCTGAGGTCTGACTGGACAGATGTAGTGGGGTTTCTCTCTCTGTGGTCTAACTGGAAAGATGTAGTGGGGTTTCTCTCTCTGTGGTCTAACTGGACAGATGAAATGGGGTTTCTCTCTCTGTGGTGTAACTGGACAGATGTAATGGGGTTTCTCTCTGTGGTGTAACTGGACAGATGTAATGGGGTTTCTCTCTGTAGTCTAACTGGACAGATGGAGTGGGGTTTCTCTCTCTCTGTGGTCTAACTGGACAGATGTAGTGGGGTTTCTCTCTCTGTGGTGTAACTGGACAGATGTAGTTGGGTTTCTCTCTCTAGTCTAACTGGACAGATGTAGTGGGGTTTCTCTCTCTGTGGTCTAACTGGACAGATATAATGGGGTTTCTCTCTCTGTGGTGTAACTGGACAGATGTGATGGGGTTTCTCTCTCTGAGGTCTGACTGGACATATGTTATGGGGTTTCTCTCTCTGTGGTGTAACTGGACGGATGTAATGGGGTTTCTCTCTCTGTGGTGTAACTGGACAGATGTAATGGGGTTTCTCTCTCTGTGGTCTAACTGGACAGATGGAGTGGGGTTTCTCTCTCTCTGTGGTCTAACTGGACAGATGTAGTGGGGTTTCTCTCTCTGTGGTGTAACTGGACAAATGTAGTGGGGTTTCTCTCTCTGTGGTCTAACTGGACAGATGGAGTGGGGTTTCTCTCTCTGTGGTGTAACTGGACAGATGTAATGGGGTTTCTCTCTCTGTGGTCTAACTGGACAGATGGAGTGGGGTTTCTCTCTCTCTGTGGTCTAACTGGACAGATGTAGTGGGGTTTCTCTCTCTGTGGTGTAACTGGACAGATGTAGTTGGGTTTCTCTCTCTAGTCTAACTGGACAGATGTAGTGGGGTTTCTCTCTCTGAGGTCTGACTGGACAGATGTAATGGGGTTTCTCTCTCTGTGGTGTAACTGGACAGATGTGATGGGGTTTCTCTCTCTGAGGTCTGACTGGACAGATGTTATGGGGTTTCTCTCTGTGGTGTAACTGGACAGATGTAATGGGGTTTCTCTCTCTGTGGTGTAACTGGACAGATGTAATGGGGTTTCTCTCTCTGTGGTCTAACTGGACAGATGGAGTGGGGTTTCTCTCTCTCTGTGGTCTAACTGGACAGATGTAGTGGGGTTTCTCTCTCTGTGGTGTAACTGGACAGATGTAGTGGGGTTTCTCTCTCTGTGGTGTAACTGGACAGATGTAGTTGGGTTTCTCTCTCTAGTCTAACTGGACAGATGTAGTGGGGTTTCTCTCTCTGAGGTCTGACTGGACAGATGTAGTGGGGTTTCTCTCTCTGTGGTCTAACTGGAAAGATGTAGTGGGGTTTCTCTCTCTGTGGTCTAACTGGACAGATGAAATGGGGTTTCTCTCTCTGTGGTGTAACTGGACAGATGTAATGGGGTTTCTCTCTCTGTGGTCTAACTGGACAGATGGAGTGGGGTTTCTCTCTCTCTGTGGTCTAACTGGACAGATGTAGTGGGGTTTCTCTCTCTGTGGTGTAACTGGACAAATGTGGTGGGGTTTCTCTCTCTGTGGTCTAACTGGACAGATGTAGTTGGGGTTTCTCTCTCTGTGGTCTGACTGGACAGATGTAGTGGGGTTTCTCTCTCTGAGGTCTGACTGGACAGATGTAGTTGGGTTTCTCTCTCTGTGGTCTAACTGGACAGATGTAATGGGGTTTCTCTCTCTGAGGTCTGACTGGACAGATGTAATGGGGTTTCTCTCTCTGTGGTGTAACTGGACAGATGTGATGGGGTTTCTCTCTCTGAGGTCTGACTGGACAGATGTTATGGGGTTTCTCTCTCTGTGGTGTAACTGGACAGATGTAATGGGGTTTCTCTCTCTGTGGTCTAACTGGACAGATGGAGTGGGGTTTCTCTCTCTGTGGTCTAACTGGACAGATGTAGTGGGGTTTCTCTCTCTGTGGTGTAACTGGACAGATGTAGTGGGGTTTCTCTCTCTGTGGTGTAACTGGACAGATGTAGTTGGGTTTCTCTCTCTAGTCTAACTGGACAGATGTAGTGGGGTTTCTCTCTCTGAGGTCTGACTGGACAGATGTAGTGGGGTTTCTCTCTCTGTGGTCTAACTGGAAAGATGTAGTGGGGTTTCTCTCTCTGTGGTCTAACTGGACAGATAAAATGGGGTTTCTCTCTCTGTGGTGTAACTGGACAGATGTAATGGGGTTTCTCTCTCTGTGGTGTAACTGGACAGATGTAATGGGGTTTCTCTCTCTGTAGTCTAACTGGACAGATGGAGTGGGGTTTCTCTCTCTCTGTGGTCTAACTGGACAGATGTAGTGGGGTTTCTCTCTCTGTGGTGTAACTGGACAGATGTAGTTGGGTTTCTCTCTCTGTGGTCTAACTGGACAGATGTAATGGGGTTTCTCTCTCTGTGGTGTAACTGGACAGATGAAATGGGGTTTCTCTCTCTGTGGTGTAACTGGACAGATGTAATGGGGTTTCTCTCTCTGTGGTGTAACTGGACAGATGTAGTGGGGTTTCTCTCTCTGTGGTCTAACTGGACAGATGTAATGGGGTTTCTCTCTCTGTGGTGTAACTGGACAGATGTGATGGGGTTTCTCTCTCTGAGGTCTGACTGGACATATGTTATGGGGTTTCTCTCTCTGTGGTGTAACTGGACAGATGTAATGGGGTTTCTCTCTCTGTGGTGTAACTGGACAGATGTAATGGGGTTTCTCTCTCTGTGGTCTAACTGGACAGATGGAGTGGGGTTTCTCTCTCTCTGTGGTCTAACTGGACAGATGTAGTGGGGTTTCTCTCTCTGTGGTGTAACTGGACAAATGTAGTGGGGTTTCTCTCTCTGTGGTCTAACTGGACAGATGGAGTGGGGTTTCTCTCTGTGGTGTAACTGGACAGATGTAATGGGGTTTCTCTCTCTGTGGTCTAACTGGACAGATGGAGTGGGGTTTCTCTCTCTCTGTGGTCTAACTGGACAGATGTAGTGGGGTTTCTCTCTCTGTGGTGTAACTGGACAGATGTAGTTGGGTTTCTCTCTCTAGTCTGACTGGACAGATGTAGTGGGGTTTCTCTCTCTGAGGTCTGACTGGACAGATGTAGTTGGGTTTCTCTCTCTGTGGTCTAACTGGACAGATGTAATGGGGTTTCTCTCTCTGAGGTCTGACTGGACAGATGTAATGGGGTTTCTCTCTCTGTGGTGTAACTGGACAGATGTGATGGGGTTTCTCTCTCTGAGGTCTGACTGGACATATTTTGTGGGGTTTCTCTCTCTGTGGTGTAACTGGACAGATGTAATGGGGTTTCTCTCTCTGTGGTGTAACTGGACAGATGTAATGGGGTTTCTCTCTCTGTAGTCTAACTGGACAGATGGAGTGGGGTTTCTCTCTCTCTGTGGTCTAACTGGACAGATGTAGTGGGGTTTCTCTCTCTGTGGTGTAACTGGACAGATGTAGTTGGGTTTCTCTCTCTAGTCTAACTGGACAGATGTAGTGGGGTTTCTCTCTCTGTGGTCTAACTGGACAGATGTAATGGGGTTTCTCTCTCTGTGGTGTAACTGGACAGATGTGATGGGGTTTCTCTCTCTGAGGTCTGACTGGACATATGTTATGGGGTTTCTCTCTCTGTGGTGTAACTGGACAGATGTAATGGGGTTTCTCTCTCTGTGGTGTAACTGGACAGATGTAATGGGGTTTCTCTCTCTGTGGTCTAACTGGACAGATGGAGTGGGGTTTCTCTCTCTCTGTGGTCTAACTGGACAGATGTAGTGGGGTTTCTCTCTCTGTGGTGTAACTGGACAAATGTAGTGGGGTTTCTCTCTCTGTGGTCTAACTGGACAGATGGAGTGGGGTTTCTCTCTCTGTGGTGTAACTGGACAGATGTAATGGGGTTTGTCTCTCTGTGGTCTAACTGGACAGATGGAGTGGGGTTTCTCTCTCTCTGTGGTCTAACTGGACAGATGTAGTGGGGTTTCTCTCTCTGTGGTGTAACTGGACAGATGTAGTTGGGTTTCTCTCTCTAGTCTGACTGGACAGATGTAGTGGGGTTTCTCTCTCTGAGGTCTGACTGGACAGATGTAGTTGGGTTTCTCTCTGTGGTCTAACTGGACAGATGTAATGGGGTTTCTCTCTCTGAGGTCTGACTGGACAGATGTAATGGGGTTTCTCTCTCTGTGGTGTAACTGGACAGATGTGATGGGGTTTCTCTCTCTGTGGTGTAACTGGACAGACGTAATGGGGTTTCTCTCTCTGTGGTGTAACTGGACAGATGTAATGGGGTTTCTCTCTCTGTGGTCTAACTGGACAGATGGAGTGGGGTTTCTCTCTCTCTGTGGTCTAACTGGACAGATGTAGTGGGGTTTCTCTCTCTGTGGTGTAACTGGACAAATGTAGTGGGGTTTCTCTCTCTGTGGTCTAACTGGACAGATGGAGTGGGGTTTCTCTCTCTGTGGTGTAACTGGACAGATGTAATGGGGTTTCTCTCTCTGTGGTCTAACTGGACAGATGTAGTGGGGTTTCTCTCTCTGTGGTGTAACTGGACAGATGTAGTTGGGTTTCTCTCTCTAGTCTAACTGGACAGATGTAGTGGGGTTTCTCTCTCTGTGGTCTAACTGGACAGATGTAATGGGGTTTCTCTCTCTGTGGTCTGACTGGACAGATGTAGTTGGGTTTCTCTCTCTGTGGTCTAACTGGACAGATGTAATGGGGTTTCTCTCTCTGAGGTCTGACTGGACAGATGTAATGGGGTTTCTCTCTCTGTGGTGTAACTGGACAGATGTGATGGGGTTTCTCTCTCTGAGGTCTGACTGGAAATATGTTGTGGGGTTTCTCTCTCTGTGGTGTAACTGGACAGATGTAGTGGGGTTTCTCTCTCTGTGGTGTAACTGGACAGATGTAGTTGGGTTTCTCTCTCTAGTCTAACTGGACAGATGTAGTGGGGTTTCTCTCTCTGTGGTCTGACTGGACAGATGTAGTGGGGTTTCTCTCTCTGTGGTCTAACTGGACAGATGTAGTGGGGTTTTTCTCTCTGTGGTCTACCTGCACAGATGTAATGGGGTTTCTCTCTCTGTGGTGTAACTGGACAGATGTAATGGGGTTTCTCTCTCTGTGGTGTAACTGGACAGATGTAATGGGGTTTCTCTCTCTGTGGTCTAACTGGACAGATGGAGTGGGGTTTCTCTCTCTCTGTGGTCTAACTGGACAGATGTAGTGGGGTTTCTCTCTCTGTGGTGTAACTGGACAGATGTAGTTGGGTTTCTCTCTCTAGTCTAACTGGACAGATGTAGTGGGGTTTCTCTCTCTGTGGTCTGACTGGACAGATGTAGTGGGGTTTCTCTCTCTGTGGTCTAACTGGACAGGTAGATGGGGTTTCTCTCTCTGTGGTCTACCTGCACAGATGTAATGGGGTTTCTCTCTCTGTGGTGTAACTGGACAGATGTAATGGGGTTTCTCTCTCTGTGGTGTAACTGGACAGATGTAATGGGGTTTCTCTCTCTGTGGTCTAACTGGACAGATGGAGTGGGGTTTCTCTCTCTCTGTGGTCTAACTGGACAGATGTAGTGGGGTTTCTCTCTCTGTGGTGTAACTGGACAGATGTAGTTGGGTTTCTCTCTCTAGTCTAACTGGACAGATGTAGTGGAGTTTCTCTCTCTGTGGTCTGACTGGACAGATGTAGTGGGGTTTCTCTCTCTGTGGTCTAACTGGACAGGTAGATGGGGTTTCTCTCTCTGTGGTGTAACTGGACAGATGTAATGGGGTTTCTCTCTCTGTGGTCTAACTGGACAGATGGAGTTTTCTCTTCTGTGGTCTAACTGGACAGATGTAGTGGGGTTTCTCTCTGTGGTGTAACTGGACAGATGTAGTTGGGTTTCTCTCTCTAGTCTAACTGGACAGATGTAGTGGGGTTTCTCTCTCTGTGGTCTAACTGGACAGATGTAATGGGGTTTCTCTCTCTGTGGTCTGACTGGACAGATGTAGTGGGGTTTCTCTCTCTGTGGTGTAACTGGACAGATGTAATGGGGTTTCTCTCTCTGTGGTGTAACTGGACAGATGTAATGGGGTTTCTCTCTCTGTGGTCTAACTGGACAGATGGAGTGGGGTTTCTCTCTCTCTGTGGTCTAACTGGACAGATGTAGTGGGGTTTCTCTCTCTGTGGTGTAACTGGACAGATGTAGTTGGGTTTCTCTCTCTAGTCTAACTGGACAGATGTAGTGGGGTTTCTCTCTCTGTGGTCTGACTGGACAGATGTAGTGGGGTTTCTCTCTCTGTGGTCTAACTGGACAGGTAGATGGGGTTTCTCTCTCTGTGGTGTAACTGGACAGATGAAATGGGGTTTTTCTTTCTGTGGTCTAACTGGACAGATGTAATGGGGTTTCTCTCTCTGTGGTCTACCTGTACAGATGTAGTGGGGTTTCTCTCTCTGTGGTCTGACTGGACAGATGTAGTGGGGTTTCTCTCTCTGTGGTCTAACTGGACAGATGTAGTGGGGTTTCTCTCTCTGTGGTGTAACTGGACAGATGTAGTTGGGTTTCTCTCTCTAGTCTAACTGGACAGATGTAGTGGAGTTTCTCTCTCTGTGGTCTGACTGGACAGATGTAGTGGGGTTTCTCTCTCTGTGGTCTAACTGGACAGGTAGATGGGGTTTCTCTCTCTGTGGTGTAACTGGACAGATGAAATGGGGTTTTTCTTTCTGTGGTCTAACTGGACAGATGTAGTGGGGTTTCTCTCTCTGTGGTGTAACTGGACAGATGTAGTTGGGTTTCTCTCTCTCGTCTAACTGGACAGATGTAGTGGGGTTTCTCTCTCTGTGGTGTAACTGGACAGATGTAATGGGGTTTCTCTCTCTGTGGTGTAACTGGACAGATGTGATGGGGTTTCTCTCTCTGAGGTCTGACTGGAAATATGTTGTGGGGTTTCTCTCTCTGTGGTGTAACTGGACAGATGTAATGGGGTTTCTCTCTCTGTGGTGTAACTGGACAGACGTAATGGGGTTTCTCTCTCTGTGGTCTAACTGGACAGATGGAGTGGGGTTTCTCTCTCTCTGTGGTCTAACTGGACAGATGTAGTGGGGTTCTCTCTCTGTGGTGTAACTGGACAGATGTAGTGGGGTTTCTCTCTCTGTGGTGTAACTGGACAGATGTAGTGGGGTTTCTCTCTCTGTGGTGTAACTGGACAGATGTAGTTGGGTTTCTCTCTCTATGTCTAACTGGACAGATGTAGTGGGGTTTCTCTCTCTGTGGTCTGACTGGACAGATGTAGTGGGGTTTCTCTCTCTGTGGTCTAACTGGACAGATGTAGTGGGGTTTTTCTCTCTGTGGTCTACCTGCACAGATGTAATGGGGTTTCTCTCTCTGTGGTGTAACTGGACAGATGTAATGGGGTTTCTCTCTCTGTGGTGTAACTGGACAGATGTAATGGGGTTTCTCTCTGTGGTCTAACTGGACAGATGGAGTGGGGTTTCTCTCTCTGTGGTCTAACTGGACAGATGTAGTGGGGTTTCTCTCTCTGGTGTAACTGGACAGATGTAGTTGGGTTTCTCTCTCTAGTCTAACTGGACAGATGTAGTGGGGTTTCTCTCTCTGTGGTCTGACTGGACAGATGTAGTGGGGTTTCTCTCTGTGGTCTAACTGGACAGGTAGATGGGGTTTCTCTCTCTGTGGTCTACCTGCACAGATGTAATGGGGTTTCTCTCTCTGTGGTGTAACTGGACAGATGTAATGGGGTTTCTCTCTCTGTGGTGTAACTGGACAGATGTAATGGGGTTTCTCTCTCTGTGGTCTAACTGGACAGATGGAGTGGGGTTTCTCTCTCTCTGTGGTCTAACTGGACAGATGTAGTGGGGTTTCTCTCTCTGTGGTGTAACTGGACAGATGTAGTTGGGTTTCTCTCTAGTCTAACTGGACAGATGTAGTGGAGTTTCTCTCTGTGGTCTGACTGGACAGATGTAGTGGGGTTTCTCTCTGTGGTCTAACTGGACAGGTAGATGGGGTTTCTCTCTGTGGTGTAACTGGACAGATGTAATGGGGTTTCTCTCTCTGTGGTCTAACTGGACAGATGGAGTGGGGTTTCTCTCTCTGTGGTCTAACTGGACAGATGTAGTGGGGTTTCTTTCTCTGTGGTGTAACTGGACAGATGTAGTTGGGTTTCTCTCTCTAGTCTAACTGGACAGATGTAGTGGGGTTTCTCTCTCTGTGGTCTAACTGGACAGATGTAATGGGGTTTCTCTCTCTGTGGTCTGACTGGACAGATGTAGTGGGGTTTCTCTCTCTGTGGTGTAACTGGACAGATGTAATGGGGTTTCTCTCTCTGTGGTGTAACTGGACAGATGTAATGGGGTTTCTCTCTCTGTGGTCTAACTGGACAGATGGAGTGGGGTTTCTCTCTCTCTGTGGTCTAACTGGACAGATGTAGTGGGGTTTCTCTCTCTGTGGTGTAACTGGACAGATGTAGTTGGGTTTCTCTCTCTAGTCTAACTGGACAGATGTAGTGGGGTTTCTCTCTCTGTGGTCTGACTGGACAGATGTAGTGGGGTTTCTCTCTCTGTGGTCTAACTGGACAGGTAGATGGGGTTTCTCTCTCTGTGGTCTACCTGCACAGATGTAATGGGGTTTCTCTCTCTGTGGTGTAACTGGACAGATGTAATGGGGTTTCTCTCTCTGTGGTGTAACTGGACAGATGTAATGGGGTTTCTCTCTCTGTGGTCTAACTGGACAGATGGAGTGGGGTTTCTCTCTCTCTGTGGTCTAACTGGACAGATGTAGTGGGGTTTCTCTCTCTGTGGTGTAACTGGACAGATGTAGTTGGGTTTCTCTCTCTAGTCTAACTGGACAGATGTAGTGGAGTTTCTCTCTCTGTGGTCTGACTGGACAGATGTAGTGGGGTTTCTCTCTCTGTGGTCTAACTGGACAGGTAGATGGGGTTTCTCTCTCTGTGGTGTAACTGGACAGATGTAATGGGGTTTCTCTCTCTGTGGTCTAACTGGACAGATGGAGTGGGGTTTCTCTCTCTCTGTGGTCTAACTGGACAGATGTAGTGGGGTTTCTCTCTCTGTGGTGTAACTGGACAGATGTAGTTGGGTTTCTCTCTCTAGTCTAACTGGACAGATGTAGTGGGGTTTCTCTCTCTGTGGTCTAACTGGACAGATGTAATGGGGTTTCTCTCTCTGTGGTCTGACTGGACAGATGTAGTGGGGTTTCTCTCTCTGTGGTGTAACTGGACAGATGTAATGGGGTTTCTCTCTCTGTGGTGTAACTGGACAGATGTAATGGGGTTTCTCTCTCTGTGGTCTAACTGGACAGATGGAGTGGGGTTTCTCTCTCTCTGTGGTCTAACTGGACAGATGTAGTGGGGTTTCTCTCTCTGTGGTGTAACTGGACAGATGTAGTTGGGTTTCTCTCTCTAGTCTAACTGGACAGATGTAGTGGGGTTTCTCTCTCTGTGGTCTGACTGGACAGATGTAGTGGGGTTTCTCTCTCTGTGGTCTAACTGGACAGGTAGATGGGGTTTCTCTCTCTGTGGTGTAACTGGACAGATGAAATGGGGTTTTTCTTTCTGTGGTCTAACTGGACAGATGTAATGGGGTTTCTCTCTCTGTGGTCTAACTGGACAGATGGAGTGGGGTTTCTCTCTCTCTGTGGTCTAACTGGACAAATGTAGTGGGGTTTCTCTCTCTGTGGTGTAACTGGACAGATGTAGTTGGGTTTCTCTCTCTAGTCTAACTGGACAGATGTAGTGGAGTTTCTCTCTCTGTGGTCTGACTGGACAGATGTAGTGGGGTTTCTCTCTCTGTGGTCTAACTGGACAGGTAGATGGGGTTTCTCTCTCTGTGGTGTAACTGGACAGATGAAATGGGGTTTTTCTTTCTGTGGTCTAACTGGACAGATGTAATGGGGTTTCTCTCTCTGTGGTCTACCTGTACAGATGTAGTGGGGTTTCTCTCTCTGTGGTCTGACTGGACAGATGTAGTGGGGTTTCTCTCTCTGTGGTCTAACTGGACAGATGTAGTGGGGTTTCTCTCTCTGTGGTGTAACTGGACAGATGTAGTTGGGTTTCTCTCTCTAGTCTAACTGGACAGATGTAGTGGGGTTTCTCTCTCTGTGGTCTGACTGGACAGATGTAGTGGGGTTTCTCTCTCTGTGGTCTAACTGGACAGGTAGATGGGGTTTCTCTCTCTGTGGTGTAACTGGACAGATGAAATGGGGTTTTTCTTTCTGTGGTCTAACTGGACAGATGTAATGGGGTTTCTCTCTCTGTGGTCTACCTGTACAGATGTAGTGGGGTTTCTCTCTCTGTGGTCTGACTGGACAGATGTAGTGGGGTTTCTCTCTCTGTGGTCTGACTGGACAGATGTAGTCGGGTTTCTCTCTCTGTGGTCTGACTGAACAGATGTAGTGGGGTTTCTCTCTCTGTGGTCTGACTGGACAGATGTAGTGGGGTTTCTCTCTCTGAGGTCTGACTGGACAGATGTAGTGGGGTTTCTCTCTCTCTGTGGTCTAACTGGACAGGTAGATGGGGTTTCTCTCTCTGTGGTCTACCTGCACAGATGTAATGGGGTTTCTCTCTCTGTGGTGTAACTGGACAGATGTAATGGGGTTTCTCTCTCTGTGGTGTAACTGGACAGATGTAATGGGGTTTCTCTCTCTGTGGTCTAACTGGACAGATGGAGTGGGGTTTCTCTCTCTCTGTGGTCTAACTGGACAGATGTAGTGGGGTTTCTCTCTCTGTGGTGTAACTGGACAGATGTAGTTGGGTTTCTCTCTCTAGTCTAACTGGACAGATGTAGTGGAGTTTCTCTCTCTGTGGTCTGACTGGACAGATGTAGTGGGGTTTCTCTCTCTGTGGTCTAACTGGACAGGTAGATGGGGTTTCTCTCTCTGTGGTGTAACTGGACAGATGTAATGGGGTTTCTCTCTCTGTGGTCTAACTGGACAGATGGAGTGGGGTTTCTCTCTCTCTGTGGTCTAACTGGACAGATGTAGTGGGGTTTCTCTCTCTGTGGTGTAACTGGACAGATGTAGTGGGTTTCTCTCTCTAGTCTAACTGGACAGATGTAGTGGGGTTTCTCTCTCTGTGGTCTAACTGGACAGATGTAATGGGGTTTCTCTCTCTGTGGTCTGACTGGACAGATGTAGTGGGGTTTCTCTCTCTGTGGTCTAACTGGACAGATGTAGTGGGGTTTTTCTCTCTGTGGTCTACCTGCACAGATGTAATGGGGTTTCTCTCTCTGTGGTGTAACTGGACAGATGTAATGGGGTTTCTCTCTCTGTGGTGTAACTGGACAGATGTAATGGGGTTTCTCTCTCTGTGGTCTAACTGGACAGATGGAGTGGGGTTTCTCTCTCTCTGTGGTCTAACTGGACAGATGTAGTGGGGTTTCTCTCTCTGTGGTGTAACTGGACAGATGTAGTTGGGTTTCTCTCTCTAGTCTAACTGGACAGATGTAGTGGGGTTTCTCTCTGTGGTCTGACTGGACAGATGTAGTGGGGTTTCTCTCTCTGTGGTCTAACTGGACAGGTAGATGGGGTTTCTCTCTCTGTGGTGTAACTGGACAGATGAAATGGGGTTTTTCTTTCTGTGGTCTAACTGGACAGATGTAATGGGGTTTCTCTCTCTGTGGTCTACCTGTACAGATGTAGTGGGGTTTCTCTCTCTGTGGTCTGACTGGACAGATGTAGTCGGGTTTCTCTCTCTGTGGTCTGACTGGACAGATGTAGTGGGGTTTCTCTCTCTGTGGTCTGACTGGACAGATGTAGTGGGGTTTCTCTCTCTGAGGTCTGACTGGACAGATGTAGTGGGGTTTCTCTCTCTGAGGTCTGACTGGACAGATGTAATGGGGTTTCTCTCTCTGTGGTGTAACTGGACAGATGTGATGGGGTTTCTCTCTCTGAGGTCTGACTGGACAGATGTAGTGGGGTTTCTCTCTCTGTGGTCTGACTGGACAGATGTAGTGGGGTTTCTCTCTCTGTGGTCTAACTGGACAGATGTAGTGGGGTTTTTCTCTCTGTGGTCTACCTGCACAGATGTAATGGGGTTTCTCTCTCTGTGGTGTAACTGGACAGATGTAATGGGGTTTCTCTCTCTGTGGTGTAACTGGACAGATGTAATGGGGTTTCTCTCTCTGTGGTCTAACTGGACAGATGGAGTGGGGTTTCTCTCTCTCTGTGGTCTAACTGGACAGATGTAGTGGGGTTTCTCTCTCTGTGGTGTAACTGGACAGATGTAGTTGGGTTTCTCTCTCTAGTCTAACTGGACAGATGTAGTGGGGTTTCTCTCTCTGTGGTCTGACTGGACAGATGTAGTGGGGTTTCTCTCTCTGTGGTCTAACTGGACAGGTAGATGGGGTTTCTCTCTCTGTGGTCTACCTGCACAGATGTAATGGGGTTTCTCTCTCTGTGGTGTAACTGGACAGATGTAATGGGGTTTCTCTCTGTGGTGTAACTGGACAGATGTAATGGGGTTTCTCTCTCTGTGGTCTAACTGGACAGATGGAGTGGGGTTTCTCTCTCTCTGTGGTCTAACTGGACAAATGTAGTGGGGTTTCTCTCTGGTGTAACTGGACAGATGTAGTTGGGTTTCTCTCTCTAGTCTAACTGGACAGATGTAGTGGAGTTTCTCTCTCTGTGGTCTGACTGGACAGATGTAGTGGGGTTTCTCTCTCTGTGGTCTAACTGGACAGGTAGATGGGGTTTCTCTCTCTGTGGTGTAACTGGACAGATGTAATGGGGTTTCTCTCTCTGTGGTCTAACTGGACAGATGGAGTGGGGTTTCTCTCTCTCTGTGGTCTAACTGGACAGATGTAGTGGGGTTTCTCTCTCTGTGGTGTAACTGGACAGATGTAGTTGGGTTTCTCTCTCTAGTCTAACTGGACAGATGTAGTGGGGTTTCTCTCTCTGTGGTCTAACTGGACAGATGTAATGGGGTTTCTCTCTCTGTGGTCTGACTGGACAGATGTAGTGGGGTTTCTCTCTCTGTGGTCTAACTGGACAGATGTAGTGGGGTTTTTCTCTCTGTGGTCTACCTGCACAGATGTAATGGGGTTTCTCTCTCTGTGGTGTAACTGGACAGATGTAATGGGGTTTCTCTCTCTGTGGTGTAACTGGACAGATGTAATGGGGTTTCTCTCTCTGTGGTGTAACTGGACAGATGTAATGGGGTTTCTCTCTCTGTGGTCTAACTGGACAGATGGAGTGGGGTTTCTCTCTCT
Organism: Oncorhynchus nerka; assembly: GCF_034236695.1. Lineage (NCBI taxonomy): Eukaryota > Metazoa > Chordata > Actinopteri > Salmoniformes > Salmonidae > Oncorhynchus > Oncorhynchus nerka. Next base: position 90,584,221 of record NC_088417.1, read on the forward strand.
CTGTGGTCTAACTGGACAGATGTAGTGGGGTTTCTCTCTGTGGTGTAACTGGACAGATGTAGTTGGGTTTCTCTCTCTAGTCTAACTGGACAGATGTAGTGGGGTTTCTCTCTCTGTGGTCTGACTGGACAGATGTAGTGGGGTTTCTCTCTCTGTGGTCTAACTGGACAGGTAGATGGGGTTTCTCTCTCTGTGGTGTAACTGGACAGATGAAATGGGGTTTTTCTTTCTGTGGTCTAACTGGACAGATGTAATGGGGTTTCTCTCTCTGTGGTCTACCTGTACAGATGTAGTGGGGTTTCTCTCTCTGTGGTCTGACTGGACAGATGTAGTGGGGTTTCTCTCTCTGTGGTCTAACTGGACAGATGTAGTGGGGTTTCTCTCTCTGTGGTGTAACTGGACAGATGTAGTTGGGTTTCTCTCTCTAGTCTAACTGGACAGATGTAGTGGGGTTTCTCTCTCTGTGGTCTGACTGGACAGATGTAGTGGGGTTTCTCTCTCTGTGGTCTAACTGGACAGGTAGATGGGGTTTCTCTCTCTGTGGTGTAACTGGACAGATGAAATGGGGTTTTTCTTTCTGTGGTCTAACTGGACAGATGTAATGGGGTTTCTCTCTCTGTGGTCTACCTGTACAGATGTAGTGGGGTTTCTCTCTCTGTGGTCTGACTGGACAGATGTAGTGGGGTTTCTCTCTCTGTGGTCTGACTGGACAGATGTAGTCGGGTTTCTCTCTCTGTGGTCTGACTGAACAGATGTAGTGGGGTTTCTCTCTCTGTGGTCTGACTGGACAGATGTAGTGGGGTTTCTCTCTCTGAGGTCTGACTGGACAGATGTAGTGGGGTTTCTCTCTCTGTGGTGTAACTGGACAGATGTAGTTGGGTTTCTCTCTCTAGTCTAACTGGACAGATGTAGTGGGGTTTCTCTCTCTGTGGTGTAACTGGACAGATGTAGTGGGGTTTCTCTCTCTGTGGTCTAACTGGACAGATGTAGTGGGGTTTCTCTCTCTGTGGTGTAACTGGACAGATGTAGTTGGGTTTCTCTCTCTAGTCTAACTGGACAGATGTAGTGGGGTTTCTCTCTCTGTGGTCTGACTGGACAGATGTAGTGGGGTTTCTCTCTCTGTGGTCTAACTGGACAGGTAGATGGGGTTTCTCTCTCTGTGGTGTAACTGGACAGATGAAATGGGGTTTTTCTTTCTGTGGTCTAACTGGACAGATGTAATGGGGTTTCTCTCTCTGTGGTCTACCTGTACAGATGTAGTGGGGTTTCTCTCTCTGTGGTCTGACTGGACAGATGTAGTGGGGTTTCTCTCTCTGTGGTCTGACTGGACAGATGTAGTCGGGTTTCTCTCTCTGTGGTCTGACTGAACAGATGTAGTGGGGTTTCTCTCTCTGTGGTCTGACTGGACAGATGTAGTGGGGTTTCTCTCTCTGAGGTCTGACTGGACAGATGTAGTGGGGTTTCTCTCTCTGAGGTCTGACTGGACAGATGTAATGGGGTTTCTCTCTCTGTGGTGTAACTGGACAGATGTGATGGGGTTTCTCTCTCTGAGGTCTGACTGGACAGATGTAGTGGGGTTTCTCTCTCTGTGGTGTAACTGGACAGATGTAGTTGGGTTTCTCTCTCTAGTCTAACTGGACAGATGTAGTGGGGTTTCTCTCTCTGTGGTCTGACTGGACAGATGTAGTGGGGTTTCTCTCTCTGTGGTCTAACTGGACAGGTAGATGGGGTTTCTCTCTCTGTGGTGTAACTGGACAGATGAAATGGGGTTTTTCTTTCTGTGGTCTAACTGGACAGATGTAATGGGGTTTCTCTCTCTGTGGTCTACCTGTACAGATGTAGTGGGGTTTCTCTCTCTGTGGTCTGACTGGACAGATGTAGTCGGGTTTCTCTCTCTGTGGTCTGACTGGACAGATGTAGTGGGGTTTCTCTCTCTGTGGTCTGACTGGACAGATGTAGTGGGGTTTCTCTCTCTGAGGTCTGACTGGACAGATGTAGTGGGGTTTCTCTCTCTGAGGTCTGACTGGACAGATGTAATGGGGTTTCTCTCTCTGTGGTGTAACTGGACAGATGTGATGGGGTTTCTCTCTCTGAGGTCTGACTGGACAGATGTAGTGGGGTTTCTCTCTCTGAGGTCTGACTGGACAGATGTAATGGGGTTTCTCTCTCTGTGGTGTAACTGGACAGATGTGATGGGGTTTCTCTCTCTGAGGTCTGACTAGACAGATGTTATGGGGTTTCTCTCTCTGTGGTCTGACTGGAAAGCGGTGATAACAGTGGGGCTTGGGATGGTGTTTACCCAGACATTTATTTTCAAATGCTTTTGTCGGCTCAGCAATATAATTTCATTAATACCTAGATAATATTACACAGCAGATTGTATCAGAAGACATATTTCTCTTTCCAAATAAACAAAACCTTCATACAAAACAATCTCTTGAGAACTGATGTTTAGGGGGAGGGAAATCACAGAAGATTGTAATATGAAAAGCTCTTTGTTTTTTATGTTTTCTCTGCGTAATTTATTCTGTAGTTCTGATAACAGTCTCCCTGTCAGACAACTCATACCCTGACTCCCTGTCAGACAACTCATACCCTGACTCCCTGTCAGACAACTCATACCCTGACTCCCTGTCAGACAACTCATACCCTGACTCCCTGTCAGACAACTCATACCCTGACTCCCTGTCAGACAACTCATATCCTGACTCCCTGTCAGACAACTCAATCCCTGACTCCCTGTCAGACAACTCATACCCTGACTCCCTGTCAGACAACTCATACCCTGACTCCCTGTCAGACAACTCATACCCTGACTCCCTGTCAGACAACTCATACCCTGACTCCCTGTCAGACAACTCATTCCCTGACTCCCTGTCAGACAACTCATACCCTGACTCCCTGTCAGACAACTCATACCCTGACTCCCTGTCAGACAACTCATATCCTGACTCCCTGTCAGACAACTCAATCCCTGACTCCCTGTCAGACAACTCATACCCTGACTCCCTGTCAGACAACTCATACCCTGACTCCCTGTCAGACAACTCATACCCTGACTCCCTGTCAGACAACTCATATCCTGACTCCCTGTCAGACAACTCATACCCTGACTCCCTGTCAGACAACTCATACCCTGACTCCCTGTCAGACAACTCATATCCTGACTCCCTGTCAGACAACTCATACCCTGACTCCCTGTCAGACAACTCATACCCTGACTCCCTGTCAGACAACTCATACCCTGACTCCCTGTCAGACAACTCATATCCTGACTCCCTGTCAGACAACTCATACCCTGACTCCCTGTCAGACAACTCATACCCTGACTCCCTGTCAGACAACTCATACCCTGACTCCCTGTCAGACAACTCATACCCTGACTCCCTGTCAGACAACTCATACCCTGACTCCCTGTCAGACAACTCATACCCTGACTCCCTGTCAGACAACTCATACCCTGACTCCTGTCAGACAACTCATATCCTGACTCCCTGTCAGACAACTCATACCCTGACTCCCTGTCAGACAACTCATACCCTGACTCCCTGTCAGACAACTCATACCCTGACTCCCTGTCAGACAACTCATACCCTGACTCCCTGTCAGACAACTCATACCCTGACTCCCTGTCAGACAACTCATACCCTGACTCCCTGTCAGACAACTCATACCCTGACTCCCTGTCAGACAACTCATACCCTGACTCCCTGTCAGACCACTCATACCCTGACTCCCTGTCAGACAACTCATACCCTGACTCCCTGTCAGACAACTCATATCCTGACTCCCTGTCAGACAACTCATACCCTGACTCCCTGTCAGACAACTCATACCCTGACTCCCTGTCAGACAACTCATACCCTGACTCCCTGTCAGACAACTCATACCCTGACTCCCTGTCAGACAACTCATACCCTGACTCCCTGTCAGACAACTCATATCCTGACTCCCTGTCAGACAACTCATACCCTGACTCCCTGTCAGACAACTCATTTCCTGACTCCCTGTCAGACAACTCATACCCTGACTCCCTGTCAGACAACTCATACCCTGACTCCCTGTCAGACAACTCATACCCTGACTCCGTCAGACAACTCATACCCTGACTCCCTGTCAGACAACTCATACCCTGACTCCCTGTCAGACAACTCATATCCTGACTCCCTGTCAGACAACTCATACCCTGACTCCCTGTCAGACAACTCATACCCTGACTCCCTGTCAGACAACTCATACCCTGACTCCTGTCAGACAACTCATACCCTGACTCCCTGTCAGACAACTCATACCCTGACTCCCTGTCAGACAACTCATACCCTGACTCCCTGTCAGACAACTCATATCCTGACTCCCTGTCAGACAACTCATACCCTGACTCCCTGTCAGACAACTCATACCCTGACTCCCTGTCAGACAACTCATACCCTGACTCCCTGTCAGACAACTCATACCCTGACTCCCTGTCAGACAACTCATACCCTGACTCCCTGTCAGACAACTCATACCCTGACTCCCTGTCAGACAACTCATACACTGACTCCCTGTCAGACAACTCATACCCTGACTCCCTGTCAGACAACTAATTTGACTGGCGGTTTGATATGTTGTTTTATGCATGTCCCCCCCCCACCTTCTGAATTTGCATTTTCCCACAGTTTTATCATTGGAATGTGATACAAAACAAGGCAACAGTGTGCTTTAGGACCATGTGGACGCACGCTTCTGAGGGGTCGGGAAACCTGTTTAGAGATTTTATCTGACTGGATAAAATATGTATATATATGTGTGTCCTCCACTTCTAAAACCAAAGTTGCGCCACTGGTTTTCAGTAATGAATGAGCTATTTTTAAACATGAAACATTACTCCCCTCAGTTGTCCCTGAGTTTAAATGTACAGAGTGTATGGTGTGTATGGATTGTGGCAGCTTTCTTATATCGTTTAAGAGTGTTTATAACTTCGGGGACCCCATAAAGTTATCACCGGGCTGAGGTTTCTACTTGCGAGGCGTGGAAAACCTATTACCGGCAGTGAGTAACGAGCGTCGGGAATTATGCAATCAAACACTGAACAACCCCCTCCTTTCCCCCAATCGCTGCTTACCTCGCTAAAAATACAGCCAACCAGCAGAGAGTGGAGTATGGGAAACATGTTTATGGGGTTGAGTTGCAGAAAGATACTGAGGCAGGCAGTGAGGCAGCATCGCTCTGTGATTTGGGAGTCTAGAGGGACCAGGGGGACCGGTTTGGCCTCAGAGAGACACCACCCTCCCTTCATCGCAGACCCCTCCACCCCCAACCCCACTCCATCCCTACTATCTCCAGCTCAGACCCTTTATCACCTCTGCTTAACACATGTGGCAGTCTCCAGAGTCTAAAATAGGAGAATCCTGGGCCTGGTCACGGAGCTGTTCGCACTCTGTGTGTGTGTGTGTGTGTGTATACCAAAACCCGTCCGCTGTTCCTGATTACTTTCCCAGATGGACGGTGTCTCTGATAAACAGCTCTGGCCTCCTATATCCACACTGCTGAACAAGGAGGGGGAGATATTTACCCAGAGCAGCAGCTAAATCAGCCTCTATTAGCGGCTCCTTACAGTGCAAATCAAGTTCTCTACACCTGTTCCTTCCTCATCAGTGTTCTATCTGTCAGTGTAGATGTTGGGTGGTCCTATACTTTTCCTTTTTCAATGCGTCTTTCCTTGATTCCTCATGTGCTCTCTCCTCACCTCCTTCTCAAAATTAATTGGATGAGAGGAGGGAGGCGACAGAGAAGACGAGATTAATCACAAATTGAGAATAGGCTTCAGTCCATCCAGCTAATCTGGCACTGTCCGTTAGCCTAAATTTGTTCAGAGTTGGAAGGATCTGGCCCTGTCCTTGAGCATAAGTTAGGTCAGAGTTGGAGAGATCTGGCCTTGTCTGGAGTGTTGGGTCAGAGTTGGAGGGATCTGGCCTTGTCAGGAGTGTTGGGTCAGAGTTGGAGGAATCTGCCCTTGTCAGGAGTGTTGGGTCAGAGTCAGAAGGCCTGTGAGGTGTAATCTAATCTACACTGAGTGTACACAACACCTGCTCTTTCCATGACATAGACTGACCAGGTCAATCAAGGTGAAAACTATGATCTCTTATTGATGTCACTTATTAAATCCACCAATCAATGTAGATGAAGGGGACGAGCCAGGTTAAAGAAGGATGTTTTAGCCTTGAGACAATTGAGACATGGATTGTGAATGTGTACCATTCAGAGGGTGAATGGGCAAGACAAAATGTTTACGTTCCTGTGAACGGCGTATAGTAGTAGGTGCCAGGTGCACCGGTTTGTGTCAAGAACTGCAATGCTGCTGGGTTTTTCATGCTCAACAGTTTCCCATGTGTATCAAGAATGGTCCTCCACCCAAAGGAAATCCAGCCAAATTGACACAACTGTGGGAAGCATTGGATTCAACATGGGCCAGTATGTATCCCTGTGAAACACTTTAGACACCTTGTATAGTACATGCCTTGTATAGTACCTGCCTTGTAGAGTACATACCCTGTAGAGTACATACCGATGAATTGAGGCTATTCTGAGGGCTAAAGGGGGTTCAACTCAATATTAGGAAGGTGTTCCTAATGATTTGTACACTCAGTGTATCTGCAGAATCTTGGAGGATCAGGTTGTGTCAGTTTGTTTATAATGCAACAAGCCTCAGATTACTGTGCTGATGGACTGGTGTCGTCTTACCAAACAGAAACTAATTTCAGCATGGACAGCAGACCTGGGTTCAAATACCTTTTCAAATCATGTTAAATGCTTTAGCTGGGCTTGATTGAGTTTAACAGGTGCAAGGAAACAAATAGGAGAGTTGCAATAGTATTTGAACCCGGTTCCGATGGACAAACAGGGCCTCACACACAGGGGCGAGTATCAGGAATATGTGACCGTTACTTATACAACTAATATCTTGTTAAGTAACCGCCTGATTTGTAACACAGTGCTCAAAAAAGGACAGGAGTTTTATTGGAGATGTGATAAGAGGGAGAAGAGAAAGGATAACAGACTGAGTGATCCTCAGAATACGTTTTAATTGAAGTGTATACTAACAGTCATTTGAGGTTCTAGCCATGTGTGTGTGTGCTGGAGGGTGTATGTAATGACTCAAGATGATCGTTTACAGACCCCCCTAGCGTTGAATATTGGAGATGTCATTAGAGATGTCATGTAATACGTTGACTCACTCAGAAGCTATGCAGCAATGCGTGTGATTGACAGCCGTTTTGCACAACTACCCCCTAGTTCATTACTCAGCCTTCAAATCGGTCCCCACTATCACAGCCATGGTATGACTTAAGATGTAAATTGTTTTCCTCAACTACCCCAGGCCTAATAGACCCTTTAGCCTCCTCATCCGCCCCAATTATCATCAAACTAACTGTAAAACAAGATTCAATCATTACTTCTGAGAAAAAATACCTACAATCCCTGGTATGTTGTTCAACCTTTGCCTTGGACACTATCATCGTGACTTGCATCGAACTATACTGAACTAAAAATATAAATGCAACACGCAACAATTTCATTTGAGGAAATCAGTCAATTTAAATGAATAAATTAGGCTCTAATCTAAGGATTTCACGACTGGGCAGGGGCGCCCACCCACTGGGGAGCCAGGCCCACCCACTGTGGAACCAGGCCCACCCACTGGGGAGCCAGGCCCACCCACTGTGGAACCAGGCCCAGCCAACCAGAATGAGTTTTTCCCAACAAAGGGGCTTTATTACAGACAGAAATACTCCTCAGTTTCATCAGCTGTCTGAGTGGCTGGTCTCAGACGATCCCGCAGATGAAGAAGCCAGATGTGGAGGTCCTGGGCTGCTGTGGTTACACATGGTCTGCGGTTGTGAGGCCGGTTGGACGTACTATCAAATTCTTTAAAATGACGTAGGAGGCAGCTTATGGTAGAGAAATGAACGTTCAATTCTCTGGCAACAGTTCTGGTGGACATTCCTGCCATCAGCATACCAATTGCCCGCTCCTTCAAAACTTAAGACATCTGTGGTGTTGTGTTGTGTGACAAAACTACACAAGGTGCACCTGTGTAATGATCATGCGGTTTAATCAACTTGTTGATATGCCACACCTGTCAGGTGGATGGATTATCTCGGCAAAGGAGAAATCCTCACTAACAGGGAGGTAAACAAATTCACGCACAACATTTGAGAGAAATATGTTTTTTGTGTCTATGGAACATTTCTGAGATCTTTTATTTCAGCTCATGATATATGGAACCAAGACTTTACATGTTGTGTTTATATTTTAGTTCAGTATTAGATGTAAGATCTAGCAGCCCTAGTATATTCTTCTACTCTTTTATACGGCAGGTAGCCTAGTGGTTGGAGCGTTGGGCCAGTAACCAAAAGGTTGCTGGAGCTGACAAGGTAAAAATCTGTCGTTCTGTCCCTGAACAAGGCAGTTAACTTACTGTTCCCCGGTAGACTGTCGTAGTAAATAAGAATTTGTTCTTAACTTACTTGCCTAGTTAAATGTAAAAATAAATACATTTATATACAGCCTTATATACTTAGCCTTCTATACTCGGCCTACTCAGCATATGGTCTGATATACCACGGCTGTCAGCCAATCAGCATTCATGGCTCGAACGACCCAGTTTGTAAAGTATTTTTACACACAATACCCCATAATGACAAAGCAAAAACAGGTTTTTAGATATTTTTGTAAATTATGGGGTATTGGGTGTAGATTGATTTAATTAATTTTAGAATAAGGCTGTAACGCAACAAAATGTGGAACAAGTCAAGGGGTCTGAATACTTTCTGAATGCACTGTATATAATCAGACTTTAATATACAGCCTTTTACATATACAGCCTTATATACAGCCTTTTACATACTCAGCCTTATATACAGCCTTTTATATACTCAGCCTTATATACAGCCTTTTACATACTCAGCCTTATATACAGCCTTTTACATACTCAGCCTTTTACATATACAGCCTTTTATATACTCAGCCTTATATACAGCCTTTTATATACTCAGCCTTATATATACTCAGCCTTTTATATACTCAGCCTTATATACAGCCTTTTATATACTCAGCCTTATATACAGCCTTTTACATATACAGCCTTTTATATACTCAGCCTTATATACAGCCTTTTATATACTCAGCCTTATATACAGCCTTTTACATACTCAGCCTTATATACAGCCTTTTATATACTCAGCCTTATATACAGCCTTTTATATACTCAGCCTTATATACAGCCTTTTACATAGTCAGCCTTATATACAGCCTTTTATATACTCAGCCTTATATACGGCCTTTTATATACTCAGCCTTATATACAGCCTTTTACATACTTAGCCTTAACTACAGCCTTTTATATACTCAGCCTTATATACAGCCTTTTACATACTGTTCGGTCTCCACTATCATAACTTCCATCAAACTAGCTGTAAAACATTCAATCTCTGCTTCTGAAGGAAAAGAGACAAGGATATTAAAATAATACACCACACAGCAAAAATGGTTTATAGTCTGCATTTATTTCATGGTAATGTAAAAAAGGTTTGACACTTAAAATAATATTAAGCAATTTTTATTTTTTCAAGCATAAATGATGGCAAACACAGTGACAAACATATCACCATGGTGACTACTAATAATTTAATATCACAGCTAGCAAACATCTACTGCCATCATTTCGAATGAATAGCTTCTATATTTAAGCACAGCTCGCTCACAGAGGTTTGTGCACAATCACCACTTCACATTGGATTACCTTGTTGATTATAACTTTATAGTTCAAATTTATATACTTTATTATTTTATGCCACATGATTATAATAAAAAGTATGAAACGCACAACTCTGACAAGTCGGGCTGGGCTGATTTCTATGGAGTTACTTTTGTGGCAAAAAAATCAGAAAGATGGAGGGACGAGTCCATCGCTCAGAAGACGCCACGCTCCAAAAACATTGTAAATAAATAAGAGAATAATAATTAGAAATGTAAACACAAACCAGGCAGGAAGTGCCCAAATGACTCACACAAGTAGTTTAAAAAAGGTGTGTATATATATATATATATATATATATATATATATATATATGTCTTTACAAAAATGCAATTACTGTAGCTCTGCTATGGCTATACATTCTACTCTACAACAACAGTGTACATTCCAAACCAAAGCGTTTCGATCGACAGCCAGGATATTGTAATATTGCACATGGGATGGGTTTTCTACTTGTGACAGACTATCTCCCAGACTGTGAGAGACTTTAACCCTGAACTATGTGAAGCGGCTATTTAGAGCATGGACGGACATGAAGAAAACGTTCCAGTTCAGCATTTTCATTTTGGGAAGCCTCGCTCTCATAAGCCAAAACCAGATCTGACTCATATTTCAGAACTGCTGCAGGCTGGATCACAAAATTGAATTCCCGGCATTCTACTTTGTCCTAGTCCCACACACAAGTCCCCCTCTCTCTCAGTGAATCATGATAGCTGTAGGAAGATTTCCACATATAAACAAAACATAAGTAAACCACTTTACAAGAAGTCTATACACAGCTACAGCCCATTGTAAAGCACCAAGGTACATTTAGACAAGGTTTATGGGGGGTGGAAGTCATTCCTCTGGAACAAATGGCTCCATTCCCGCAGTATATCTTCAGTAACAGCCTGTGGCTTACCCTAAATACAATCGTTGAGCTGGAGTAGTAGAGCCCCATAGGAGAAGAGTCTACACTGTGTGTTATAGTACTGAGGATGTGCGCGACGAGGAGGAGGATGATAAGGGTGGGTGATTGTGAGGTGGGCTGGAATAACTCCGGCTACAGTGTGTGTGTGTGTGTGTGTGCGTGTGTGTCCGGTGGGCCCTGAGTAGGAGGTGGTAGAATATTGCTAATGTGGTTTTGTGCTTGTTGTATCCCATGTCAGGCAGGAGGACCTATCATAGGGACAGTTTAGGGGACATCGGGAGGGACAAGGTTATATTTCAGCAATAAGGCACCTAAGGGGTTTGTGGTATATGGCCAATATATCACGGCTAATGGCTGTTCTTAAGCACGACGCAACGCGGAATGCCTGGATACAGCCCTTAGCTGGGGTATATTGGCCATATACCACAAACCCCTGAGGTGCCTTATTGCTATTATATAAACTGGTTACCAACATAATTAGAACAGTAAAAAAATGTTTTACTGATATACCACGGCTTTCAGCCAATCAGCATTCAGGGCTCTAACAACCCGGATTGTAATGTACAATCCGTCTGATATACCACGGCTTTCAGCCAATCAGCATTCAGGGCTCTAACAACCCGGATTGTAATGTACAATCCGTCACACAAATCAAACAATATCAAACAAACAAACATAATCATTGTTCATCATCAACAAGCCAATTAACCATGGCTGTGATATTCCTTATTATCCCAACTAAAAGATTGTAAGTCGCTCTGGATAAGAGCGTCTGCTAAATGACTTAAATGAATGAATGATATCCTCATTATTGCAATATACACTATTTATACAAAAGTATGTGGACAACCCTTAAAATTAGTGGATTTGGCTAATTCAGCCACACCAGTTGCTGACAGATGTATAAAATCGAGCACACCGCCATGCAATCTCCATAGACAAACATTGGCAGTAGAATAGCTCAGTGACTTTCAACGTGGCACCGTCATAGGATGCCACATTGTCAAATTTCTGCCCTGCTAGAGCTGCCACGGTCAACTGTAAGTGCTGTTATTGTGAAGTGGAAACATCTAAGAGCAACAACAGCTCAGCTGCGAAGTGGTAGGCCACACAAGCTCACAGAATGCCGAGGCTATGCTGAAGCACATAGCGGGTAAAATCACCTGTCCTCGGTTGCAACACTTACTACCGAGTTCCAAACTGCCTCTGGAATCAACGTCAGCACAATAACTGTTCATCAGGAGCTTCATAAATTGGTTTCCATGGCCGAGCAGTGGAAGCGTGTTCCCTGGAGTGATGAATCATGCTTCACCATCTGGCAGTCCAACAGTCGAATCTGGGTTTGGCGGATGCCAGGAGAACACTACCTGTCCCAATGCATAGTGCCAACTGTGGTGGAGGAAGTCTAATGGTCTGGGGCTGTTGCTCATGGTTCGGGCTAGGCCCCTTAGTTCCAGCGAAGGGAAATCGTAACGCTAGAGCCTACAATGACGTTCTAGACGTTCTGTGCTTCCAACTTTGTGGCAACAGTTTGGGGAAGGCCCTTTCCTGTTTCAGCATGACAGTGCCCCAGTGCACAAAGCGAGGTCCATACAGAAATGGTTTGTCAAGATCGGTGTGGAAGAACTTGACTAGCCTGCACAGAGTCCTGACCTTAACCCCATCGAACACCTTTGGGATGAATTGGAACACCGATTGTGAGCCAGGACTAATCGCACAACATTAGTGCCCGACCTCACTAATGCGCTTGTGGCTTAATGGAAGCAAGTCCCCAACATCTAGTGGAAAGCCTTCCCAGAAGAGTGGAGGCTGTTATAGCAGCAAAGGGGGGACCAACTCTATATTAATGCCCATGATTTTGGAACGAGATACTCGACAAGCAGGTGTCCACATACTTTTGGTCATGTAGTGTATTTCAAGCCATTTATATATTCTGCCTGGTCTTCTCATCACGTGGATCTCATAATATATGCTAGAATATAGAGCTGTGTGTGCAGTAGTACAATCTACCCATTGAAAATGCAGTAACTGAGGCTCGGCTCTCTCCACTACACTACAGGTTACAATGTACTACAAAAACTATTTGAAATATTTTTTAAATACTTTTAACTGTATCCTGTCTGGAGTGCCAGATGGGCTGGGTTTGCACTTTTGCGACTATTCCACTGGTTCCATTGCACCAGGCAAGCACAAGCCCAGTTGAAGTATGTTAAATGATGTAAAATAGTTTTGAACCCAGTGTAGGCTACTGAGAAACATTGCTTTGTATTGTGGCCCCTTAGGGAGCAGAGGCATGGGTCAAAAGACCCCGACGGTCAGAGGGAGACATTTAAAGCCAACCAACACTTAGTTGACATCCAGTAGTCTATTATTCACAAAGGCCATCTGGTCAGAGCATGTCTCAACAACACACAGCCCTCAGAGAGAGAGAGAACAGAATGTTGTGTTAATGGGGTCGCCCCCCCCATGACTTTCTGACCGTAAAGCCTGATTTTTTAAATTCTAAGACAAACATAACTTCTAGAGGTCCGAAACAATAAAGATTGAGGTAAAACCACACAACACTAAATAGGACTCAGCTCTGCTGTGAACAATCGAACCCGAGAGGAGCCTGTCCGAGTTAGCCCAGCCAGCCATCACAAGTGCTGTGCCATATGGCTTTCAGGCAGTCATGGGACTAACTAGCCTGGGAACCAGTCTGTTTAGCTAACCTCCACTCCTTTTACTCTGTGCCATATGGCTTTCAGGCAGTCATGGGACTAACTAGCCTGGGAACCAGTCTGTTTAGCTAACCTCCACTCCTTTTACTCTGTGCCATATGGCTTTCAGGCAGTCATGGGACTAACTAGCCTGGGAACCAGTCTGTTTAGCTAACCTCCACTCCTTTTACTCTGTGCCATATGGCTTTCAGGCAGTCATGGGACTAACTAGCCTGGGAACCAGTCTGTTTAGCTAACCTCCACTCCTTTTACTCTGTGCCATATGGCTTTCAGGCAGTCATGGGACTAACTAGCCTGGGAACCAGTCTGTTTAGCTAACCTCCACTCCTTTTACTCTGTGCCATATGGCTTTCAGGCAGTCATGGGACTAACTAGCCTGGGAACCAGTCTGTTTAGCTAACCTCCACTCCTTTTACTCTGTGCCATATGGCTTTCAGGCAGTCATGGGACTAACTAGCCTGGGAACCAGTCTGTTTAGCTAACCTCCACTCCTTTTACTCTGTGCCATATGGCTTTCAGGCAGTCATGGGACTAACTAGCCTGGGAACCAGTCTGTTTAGCTAACCTCCACTCCTTTTACTCTGTGCCATATGGCTTTCAGGCAGTCATGGGACTAACTAGCCTGGGAACCAGTCTGTTTAGCTAACCTCCACTCCTTTTACTCTGTGCCATATGGCTTTCAGGCAGTCATGGGACTAACTAGCCTGGGAACCAGTCTGTTTAGCTAACCTCCACTCCTTTTACTCTGTGCCATATGGCTTTCAGGCAGTCATGGGACTAACTAGCCTGGGAACCAGTCTGTTTAGCTAACCTCCACTCCTTTTACTCTGTGCCATATGGCTTTCAGGCAGTCATGGGACTAACTAGCCTGGGAACCAGTCTGTTTAGCTAACCTCCACTCCTTTTACTCTGTGCCATATGGCTTTCAGGCAGTCATGGGACTAACTAGCCTGGGAACCAGTCTGTTTAGCTAACCTCCACTCCTTTTACTCTGTGCCAACCAGTCTGTTTAGCTAACCTCCACTCCTTTTACTCTGGCTTTCAGGCAGTCATGGGACTAACTAGCCTGGGAACCAGTCTGTTTAGCTAACCTCCACTCCTTTTACTCTGTGCCATATGGCTTTCAGGCAGTCATGGGACTAACTAGCCTGGGAACCAGTCTGTTTAGCTAACCTCCACTCCTTTTACTCTGTGCCATATGGCTTTCAGGCAGTCATGGGACTAACTAGCCTGGGAACCAGTCTGTTTAGCTAACCTCCACTCCTTTTACTCTGTGCCATATGGCTTTCAGGCAGTCATGGGACTAACTAGCCTGGGAACCAGTCTGTTTAGCTAACCTCCACTCCTTTTACTCTGTGCCATATGGCTTTCAGGCAGTCATGGGACTAACTAGCCTGGGAACCAGTCTGTTTAGCTAACCTCCACTCCTTTTACTCTGTGCCATATGGCTTTCAGGCAGTCATGGGACTAACTAGCCTGGGAACCAGTCTGTTTAGCTAACCTCCACTCCTTTTACTCTGTGCCATATGGCTTTCAGGCAGTCATGGGACTAACTAGCCTGGGAACCAGTCTGTTTAGCTAACCTCCACTCCTTTTACTCTGTGCCATATGGCTTTCAGGCAGTCATGGGACTAACTAGCCTGGGAACCAGTCTGTGCCATATGGCTTTCAGGCAGTCATGGGACTAACTAGCCTGGGAACCAGTCTGTTTAGCTAACCTCCACTCCTTTTACTCTGTGTCATTGCCACTTGTTTAGTAATGACATGGAAAACAAGGAGTGAAATGTGAGATAAACAGGTTGGTACGTCGGCTTGGGACTAAACCCTCTCAGAACCATGAATTGGAATATCCCATTGGTTCTCAATGGACTATCCCTGCAGTTGTTTTTCTCCATGTGAGGCTTTGGTTGGAGATTTACTCTGCATGAGTTAGGGTTATACACATTCTCAATTAGACACTGGTACCAGGAGCCTAATCAATAGGAATGATTGGCTATCATTTAATGAATAATTGTGATTGGCTATCACTTAATCAAGCGGAGTGATTCGTTTCCAGCTGACTGATGAATTTCAATTACTGGTACACAAACACTTAGGATCAGAAAGGGGCTTGTGTGTTTGACAACCCCCGATCATTACCAAATGACGGAACATTGAAATGTAGATATAGTTTAGTTCAGTTTGATCTTTTACTTGCTGCGTATAACTGTGATGCGTCTAACGGTGATGCGTCTAACTGTGATGCGTCTAACTGTGATGCGTCTAACTGTGATGCGTCTAACTGTGATGCGTCTAACTGTGATGCGTCTAACTGTGATGCGTCTAACTGTGATGCGTCTAACTGTGATGCGTCTAACTGTGATGCGTATAACTGTGATGCGTATAACTGTGATGCGTATAACTCAACAATAACTTACCCATGATGTCATTCAGACTTAACAGGATTTCTGCCCTAAAAGATTGATTTAAGTTATTCATCTTCAAAATTACACTGAGGCTCAATAACTTTTCCCACATGATTTTAAAAAACAAAAGAAAATAAAAAACATTTAAAATGACAAACTCTGAAGATCAAACTGCCATGAAGATGCATAAGAAGAACCAAAGGTTTTGATGTAAGGTTACATTCTGTAATAGTTGATCCGTTTCCTTCCGACTGAAGTTGTATTTTTTAAAGGCTGTCATGTTGAACATCCAGAAGAGTGGCGAGGACCTAACATCAGAAGCTCTTAGCAACTGAAGCTACATACATAAATACATACCATATGTTTGTGAAGATGTGACCCACCAACCAATGCTAGAAAGCTATGCTTCAATAACGTGCATTCCTTTTGGGATGTGTATTGTCTAGGCAATAGCCAGTTGTCAGATCATTTAGTTATGGATATATTCGTATCAGCCTAGTGCATTTACTTTAAAGTGGCAATATGTACATTTTTGGGCAACCCCACCAAATTCACATAGAAATGTGAGACATAGATCTACCATTCTACTTGAAAGCAAGTCTAAGAAGCGGTAGATCTGTTCTATGTGGGCTATTTCTATGCTTCATGTTCTTAAGTTTTGTTTTTGTGTATTGTACTTTCGGTTTTGTACACCAGCTTCAAACAGCTGAAACAACAATATTGATTATGGAAAATAGATTTCACAGCAGTTCAGATGGTACAATGATTCTCTATACTATCTTATTTTGTCACATAAACTGAAATTAGGTGAACTATTAGGGTTAAATTAGGCAAAATATTAGTTTTAGCAACCAGGAAATGGAGGAGCGATTTCTGCATAGTGCAACTTTAAGGATAACAAAGTGATATTACAGAATGTACTAGCGAAATGTTGATTTGTGGTTGATTGAACATTATGTTAGCAGCTTTTATATAAATACGATTTAAAAAACAACAATATACCTTATCTGATTCTATAGTTTGTAATTCATATTGATATAGGACGAATGTAGTGATTTATCCTGTTACACAGTAGGATGTCCACTTATTCAAGACCAGGTAATATGGCCTTGAGGCTGAGTTGATAATCTTGCTGGGCACTGTAGTTCACCATCATCACCACCATACACTAACTTAACCCCACACAAACTCATATCAACTACAGTTTACTATGGTTTCACCTGATCAGTTAGATATAACATATCAATGTAGTGTAGTATACTACACAACCGGTCCAAAGTTTAAGAACACCTACCCATTCAAGGGTTTTTCTTTATTTGTACTATTTTCTACATTGTAGAATAATAGTGAAGACATCAACACTATGAAATAACATGTAGTAACCAAAAAAGTGTTAAACAAGTCAAAATATATTTTATATTTGAGATTCTTCAACTTCCACTCTTTGCCTTGATGACAGCTTGGCATTCTCTCAACCAGCTTCATGAGGTAGTTATCTGGAATGCATTTCAATTAACAGGTGTGCCTTGTTAAAAATGAATTTGCGTTTGAGCCAATCAGTTGTGTTGTGATAAGGGGGGGTATACAGAAGAGAGGCCTTTTTGGTAAAAGACCAAGTCCATATTATGGCAGGAACAGCTCAAATAAGCAAAGAGAAACGACAGTGCATCATTACTTTAAGACATGAAGGTTAGTCAATACAGAAAATTTCAAAAACGTTTAAAGTTTCTTCAAGTGCAGTCGCAAAAACCAAGTGCTATGATGAAACTGTCTCTCATGAGGACCACCACAGGAAAGGAAGAGCCAGAGTTACCTCTGCTGCAGAGGATAAGTTCATTAGAGTTACCAGCCTCAGAAATTGCAGCCCAAATAAATGCTTCACAGAGTTCAAGTAACAGACACATTTCAACATGAACTGTTCAGAGGAGACTGTGTGAAGCAGGCCTTCATGGTCAAATTGCTGCAAAGAAACCACAACTAAAGACACCAATAAGAAGAAGAGACTTGCTTGAGCTAAGAAACACGAGAAATGGACATTAGACTGGTGGAAAATTGTTATTTGGTCTAGAGTCCAAATTTGAGTTTTTTGGTTCCAACCGCAGTGTCTTTGTGAGATGCGGTATGGGTGAATGGATGATCTCCACATGTGTATTTCCCACTGTGAAGCATGGAGGAGGAGGTGTTATGGTGTGGGGGTGCTTTGCTGGTGACACTGTCTGTGATTTATTTAGAATTCAAGGCACACTTAACCAGCATGGCTACCACAGCATTCTGCAGTGATATGCCATCCCATATGGTTTGGCCTTAGTGGGAGTATCATTTGTTTTTCAACAGGACAATGACCCAACACAGCTCCAGGCTGTGTAAAGGATATTTGACCAAGAAGGAGAGTGATGGAGTGCTGCATCAGATGACCTGGCCTCCACAATCACCCAATCTCAACCAAATTGAGATGGTTTGGGATGAGTCAGACTGCAGAGTGAAGGAAAGGCAGCCAGCAAGTGCTCAGCATATGTGAGAACTCCTTCAAGACTGTTGGAAAAGCTTTCCAGGTGAAGCTGGTTGAGAGAATTCCAAGAGTGTGCAAAGCTGTCATCAAGGCAAAGGGTGGCTATTTGAATATTTTTTGAGTTGTTTAACAGTTTTTTGGTTACTACATGATTCCATATGTGTTATTTCATAGTTTTGATGTCTTCACAATTAGTCTACAATGTAGAAAATAGTACAAAAAAAGAAAAACCCTGGAATGAGAAGGTGTTCTAAAACTTTTGACCGGTAGTGTATATAGTATATAAATATATAAACTAGATATATTTATATATCTAATGTACAGTTAATGTACATAATGTCAGAGTATACATTATAATTAGATGTAGCCATTAATCAATGTGTGGTTGGACTGTTTCATAGTGACAAGGCTGGTTGGTCTGCGACTGAGTTGACAGTAATAAGCCCTGTGTGTTGGTTTGTCTGAGTAGCATGCTTTACTTAAAGTAACTGGGCCACCAATCACCTTATCAAGCAGACAAACTGTGAACTGTGCTTTTGGTCCCACGTTCATGCTGTAGGCATGAGAGAGACAGAGGACCGTGGTTGGTCCTGTCTAGGAGGGGGTTTCTGTGTTCAGTTACTCTAGCTGCCCAACACACCCAGCTTATTAACAGGACAAAGCGTACGGTGCAGTACAGGATACCCTGTGAGCAGAGAGACAGAGGACCGTGGTTGGTCCTGTCTAGGAGGGGGTTTCTGTGTTCAGTTACTCTAGCTGCCCAACACACCCAGCTTATTAACAGGACAAAGCGTACGGTGCAGTACAGGATACCCTGTGAGCAGAGAGACAGTGGCGCTGTGAGAAATGTTCCACTGAGAAAAGTGTGCTTTCTGACAGGACGTAAACAGGAGGTTGTGTGTTTGTAGTGTCACACAGGAAGTGCGTGTGTATGTGCCGTGTGTACGTGTGGGAGAGAGGGCGGTCGGTTTACAAGGTTGAGTGAGCGAGCGCCTCTCGTCTGATCAGGCCGTGCTAGTGAAAGGCTCAGACGAGAAGATTTCCAGGTGAAAGGAAGGAGAAATCACTAAGCTATTCTAGAAGCACATTAAGAAACAGGTTTATATTGCATGTCCAGTACTAGAGTAAAGTCCATTTCTCAGTGTGCATCAACCTGGAAGAAGAACAACTCTATAATGTGGGATTGTGATTACATATCACTTTCTAAAATCATTTATACCAACAATAAGTATATCATATATTTACATATGTACATCATAAATTATATCAACACATGTAATACATATTTATAGAAACGTATACCAGACATATAAATGCATATATTCCATGGTATAGGCACACATACACTCAGTGAATATACAATTGAAGTGATATATTGCAACGCTGTGCTTGTGTAAGACTCAATGGAACATTCACATCATCTCAAGTAAGCTTGAAGCCAAAACAGTTCAGGTGTCGTATTGCTATATAAGAAAAAGACCCAAAGATCAAGGTCCTCAGCTTTTAGTTTTGACGCAGCTGAGATTTTTTTAAAGTCCAATCAAATATTGCTTTCTTTAGGTTTGTTTCTATTGATTTGGGTCGTGAGGAGACAGAACAGAGTGAGAGGAGTTCAGTTTGACCACTCGCTGGCTCTGTAAATGATGGTGGGAGACAGACAGACAGACAGCCTGCTGGGTCAAAGGGCAAGCCTGGAGCAGCACTGTTGTCAGATAGTTTAGAAGCAACACAACCTGATGGTTCTAGAAGTCAGAGAAGAGATCTTGAGGACCCAACTGAATAATAAATGGTGCGATGGTCCGAGCCTGGTAAAAGGGATTGTCAATGAAAAGACCACCTACAGTGAGGAGAAGAGCAGAGACAGAGCGTGTAATTACTGTGGTGGCCCTGTAGGAGGCAGCATATCTTACTCTCGACATAGGTTGTTATCTCTGCTCTGTCTGGCTGTACGTGGGGTTTTCATTGCACCGGGGCGGGGTCAGGTTAAAAAAGACATCAACAACTTAAGTTGCAACGGTTACCACTTTCTGACAAAATCAATCCAACTAAAATTAAAACGGAAAACTATTGGACATTTAAAAACAAACAAACTCATTCATTTAAAATATTAAAGCAGAGAGATGTGATAAGACATGTAGCTGCTTTAACGTGATTTCTTTAAGACAATGTGATTAGTACATAACTCTGACAAATCAAATCCAATATTGTGATTTTGGAGAGAGTATAGTAGGATGGCTGCCATCACGACAAGAGAGGGAGAGCCCATGGGAGAGGGAGAGATGGAGGAAGATAGGGAGAGAGAGATGGAGAGCCCATGGGACAGGGAGAGAGGGAGGAAGATAGGGAGAGAGAGATGGAGAGCCCATGGGAGAGGGAGAGAAAGATGGAGAGCCCATGGGAGAGGGAGGCAGATAGGGAGAGAGAGATATGGAGAGCCCGTGGGAGAGGGAGAGCGGGAGGAAGATAGGGAGAGAGAGATGGAGAGCCCATGGGAGAGGGAGAGAGGGAGGGAGAGATGGAGAGCCCATGGGAGAGGGAGAGAAAGATGGAGAGCCCATGGGAGAGGGAGAGAGGGAGGGAGAGATGGAGAGCCCATGGAGAGGGAGAGAGAGATGGAGAGCCCATGGGAGAGGGAGAGAGGGAGAAAGATAGGGAGAGAGAGATGGAGAGCCCATGGGAGAGGGAGAGAGGGAGGAAGATAGGAAGAGAGAGATGGAGAGCCCATGGGAGAGGGAGAGAAAGATGGAGCGCCCATGGGAGAGGGAGAGAGGGAGGAAGATAGGGAGAGAGAGATGGAGAGCCCATGGGAGAGGGAGAGAGGGAGGAAGATAGGGAGAGAGAGGGAGGAAGATAGGGAGAGAGCCCATGGGAGAGAGGGAGGAAGATAGGGAGAGAGAGATGGAGAGCCCGTGGGAGAGAGAGATGGAGAGCCCGTGGGAGATGAAGCGAGAGGGGGAGCCCATGGAAGAGAGAGGGAGAGGAAGAGAGGGAAGCCCATGGGAGAGAGGGAGAGAGGAGGAGATGGAGGAGAGGGAGAGGCCATGGGAGAGGGGGGAGCCCATGGGAAAGGGAGAGAGGAGGAGAGAGAGAAGGAGAGAGCCGGAGAGAGAGAGAGACAATGGGAAAGGGAGAGAGGGGAAGCCCATCGGAAAGGAAGAGAGGAGGAGAGAGCCCATGAAAGGGAAAGGAAGGAGGAGGAGCCCATGGGAAAGGGAGAGAGGGGGAGCCAATGAGAGAGGAGAGAGAGGAAATGAGGAAGAGAGAGAGAGAAAGAGAGATGGGGAGACCATGGGAGATGAAGCGAGAGGGAGCCCATGGTAGGGGGGTTGGGATCAGACAGAATGGGCTTCCCCTGGCTGTCACTGAGCTTGGTTTCAACCAACCATTGGAGAGGACACTGGGACCTCTGGTCTATGGCTGTGCCTCAGTGATAACCATGGAGATGGGACCATAACCACCCAAGGGGCATTTCTCTCAATGGTGATGGGGACCACATCCTCTCAGCCACGGGCCAGCACGGACACACAACCTTCTCAGATTGACCCAAATATCCTCATATTAGATATATTTTAGGAGTCAATATAAGATCACTTTTAGGGTTTAACAGAAAATCTATATTTGGGTAAAAATATAGATGGATGCTGAATGAATTCCAAGTTGGACTTCACTGTGTTGTATACAGAACAGTATGTATGTTGTTGTGTAGTTAGCCATCGGGCCAGGTAGGGAGCAGCGTTGTGACTGAACTGGCTAAACTCCGGTAGCTGGCCCCCGGGGAGAGGACTGACTGGACAGCTGAGTCACACTGATGCACACACCAATAAAACAAATGAAAAAGTAAAACAACCACAGAGATGAAGCAGGGCCCGGTTTCCCAAAACCATCTGAAGGCGAAGTTCAACATCAGAATCTTCTTAGGAGCATTGTTAAATCTCAGAGCCGTTTCCCAAAACCATCGTTATTAACGTTGCACTTAAAAACACTTGTACTCTAACGCCTGCCTCAGCTAAGTGCGTAGTTAGATACGTTTTTGCCCTCCAGCGTCACTTTATACACAGAAGATCGCCTCTAAACATAGAATCACATGGTTTATCCGTCTCTCTGTGACCAAAGTCGACTACAAATACAATGTTGCCAATGTCTTTGCAATTGATACAACAAGTGACGTATAAGAAGATGGTTCAAATGAAAAACCAGATGACTGCATTAAATTGTAAACAGTAAGCTATAGACCTGTTTCAATCATATTGAAATACATTTCATGTTCAATCAACTGAGTTCTATTTCACTACTTGTAGGCTATTGTCTGTTTTTGTCTCAATATATTCCATGATGTGTAGCGTAACATGTGCACAATGATTTGCCAAATCTGTGATTTAGTGCATTTAATTGGTTAAGCATTAGAATAAGCCGGCTATATATTTGCAGCCGTAGGCGGTAAAATCTCTCTAGGAGCTGATCCGTTGTCAGTATTGTGAAATAACTTTAATGTTTAGGAGAGGTTTTCATGGAGAAAGCTGATCCGAGAGCAGCGCTCCCTTTCTTTCAATCCTATCAGTATGGACATGCTCCAACGACGCACCTAGCGACTGTTCTCTCTGCTTGGTGTTTAGGGAAATATTACATCTTCGTCTGTTGTAGGAAAGATGCATCGTTAAACACTCGTAAGCATAAATGATATCGCTATCGGGAAACCGGGCCCAGGACAAATGACATAGCAGTCTCCATTGGTTGGATAGGGTCCCTTGTTGCTGCTTTCCATTCTCCAGTGTGTAGCTGTGGTTCCATATTTCCATGTGTCCAGTGCTATGCTGTAGGTGTATTCCATAGGACTCAGGGGAACCAGCCAACTAAGCAGCCATATCAGATTGCTGTGTGAACTGTGCATGGTGTTCACGGAATGGGTTCGGGAACCCAATGTGCAATGAGAGAGTGGCGAGTGGGTTGTGAGGGTTATGAGGGTTACGAGGGGTCAGACTCAGGGTTATGAGGGTTACGAGGGGTCAGACTCAGGGGTTACGAGGGGTCAGACTCAGGGGTTACGAGGGGTCAGACTCAGGGGTTACGAGGGGTCAGACTCAGGGGTTACGAGGGGTCAGACTCAGGGGTTACGAGGGGTCAGACTCAGGGGTTAAGAGGGGTCAGACTCAGGGGTTAAGAGGGGTCAGACTCAGGGGTTACGAGGGTTATGAGGGGTCAGACTCAGGGTACTGAGGGTTATGAGGGGTCAGACTCAGGGTACTGAGGGTTATGAGGGGTCAGACTCAGGGTACTGAGGGTTATGAGGGGTCAGACTCAGGATTATGACAGGACAGAACAGGACAGGTGATGATTTCATCAAGATATCCATGACCAGGGTCAATTCCATTTCATTCAGTCAATTCAGGATTTAAACTGAAATTCTAATCGGAATTCTCCCTGAATAAACTGTAATGAAATGATAGCAGTGGGTCTGAGCTTCGATCTATTAGAATATCCATTTTCAAATACAATTTATTTTGTGGTCAATTTACAGTGTACAAATTATTAGAATTATGTTGACCTCTGGTACTGAATCACTACACTGCTAAAAACTCTGCTCCCATGCCACCACCATATTCACCTACACTCTACCTCCTATTCATAACAGCAGCATTTCCTGTTTCTTGTCAAGTCCATGCAACTTCCTATGTAACTTCCTGTTCCAACCAGGAAATAGCTTCAAATAGCTTCTCTAGCCAAATAGAGAGTGCTACAATAGTGTAGCCCATAAGGCTGTATATACTATTACTGTCCCTTGTTTCGGTTAGACAACAGGCAGTGCTCAGATTGTTGTAGGATATATAAAAGGTTTTATTTGTCCACAACAGTTCAATTATAATTCCTATGCATCCTTCACACAGCTCAGGTTTACAGAGAATGTGTTTTGTGCCAAATTGCAAGGCCTAAATCTTTCCTACTTAAGAAGAGAAACAACAAATAACAAAAAAGTATGATATAATTTAGATATAAAAAGAATGAGGTAACGATTCACGGTACAAATCCTTCAAGTTTTATTTTTTAAATCTTTATCATCAAAATACACTTCTTTTACAAATCATATTTTGCTCAAGTCCTTTTGTTCACTTCTCCCTCCATATGTAGGACAAATAAAAAGACTTGATTCTCTTCTAGTGGGGTGTTTTGGGGTCCCTGTTCTAAAAGAAGGAGTAGTGGGGGACGGGGTAGGCGGGCATTTTCATAACAGGCAACAGAAGCATTCTGTTGGGGGAGAAACCTTGAGGGGAGACATGAAAACAGAGAATACTCCACATGAGTCCACGGCAGGCAGGGCAAAAGAAAAACAAACGCTTCTGATCTACTTAGCTACTATACCCAGAGTCTAGGCCACAGAACTAGAATCAATAGAACACCAGGTTATCCATTTTTTAAATGCTATCGTCAAAGCAGCATTGCTCTATTCATTTCATTTCTATGGTCTAGGCCCTAGACAGACCCTGTGTGCAGAGCTATACAGTAGAACACAGAGAGAGGGGCAATGTGTGAGAGAGGAGGAGGAAGGAAGACCAACATGTCAATGGTGGTGAACAATGCAGGGCTGTGGTTGGTTGGCTGGTTTCTTTGTGTCTTTGTTTATAGGTACTGTAATATGGAAATGAGTGTGTGTTCTTGAGTGTGTGTTTCTCACAGTCTTGAACCCATATAGAAATCCCAAAGCAGCAACATGAGGCTGAGCGCCACACACCAGTGAGAGTCAGATAGATAGATAGATAGATAGATTGATAGATAAGATAGACATCTCAGAAGCACTGACGGGGACTGGGGGGGGTAGTGGACAGGAGATGTTCTCTGATCTCACAGCAGCCAATACCAGGACTTCCTTAATAATGCCATGACTGACACGACTGAGCGGGTACTAAAGGAACACTCGTAATGTAGCAGGCAGAGACCAGGCTGGGTCGGATCGAGCCACAAGGTTTAAGGGATAAATTGGGTATTTTAGACATTAG
Source organism: Oncorhynchus nerka (assembly GCF_034236695.1). Lineage (NCBI taxonomy): Eukaryota > Metazoa > Chordata > Actinopteri > Salmoniformes > Salmonidae > Oncorhynchus > Oncorhynchus nerka. The sequence continues at coordinate 90,609,553 of NC_088417.1, forward strand.
TTATATGGTCCTGGCCCATAGACTATCATAAGTATTCACCCACTTGGATTCCTTCACATTTTATTGTGTTACAAAGTGGGATTAAAATGGATGTAATTATAATTTTTGGTCAACGATCTACACAAAATACTCTAATGTCAAAGTGGAAGAAAAATTCTACAATTTTTAAAGATGAATGAAAAAGGAAAAATGTATATCTTGATTAGATAAGTATTCACCCCCCTGAGTCAATACATGTTAGAAACACCTTTGGCAGTGATTACAGCTGTGAGTCTTATTAGGCAAGTCTCTAAAGCCTTGTTCACATTGGCAGTTTGATGTGACTCAAGTCCAATTTTATTTGCATATCGAATCTGCTATTTTTCCTGCAGCCTGAACAGCCAAAAAGCACATGGAATCAGATATTTCAAGCCACATTTCAAACCACCTTCGTAGGTGGTTTGAAGTCCGATACAAATTTGATTCCTGGCCATGTGACTTGTGTCTAAACTGTGAAATCGGATATACTTACCCTCAAGTGGTTTTAGACTGTTACTTGGCATAACTTGTTGCTTGCTAGCTACTCTGTTGACAGTTTGACAAGAACACGTGCTTGTTTTTTTTTGTTTTTTTACAAACAAATGAGTGAATGTGCTAGAAAGCTAAATAGGTACCTAGCTAATAACTAAATAGCTACCTCACTAATAGCTAAATAGGTACCTAGCTAATAGCTAAATAGTTACCTCACTAATAGCTAAATAGTTACCTAGCTAATAGCTAAATAGGTACCTAGCTAATAGCTAAATAGTTACCTCACTAATAGCTAAATAGCTACCTAGCTAATAGCTAAATAGCTACCTAGCTAATAGCTAAATAGCTACCTAGCTAATAGCTACCTAGCAAATAGCTAAATAGCTACCTAGCTAATAGTTTAATGTTTAATTAAAGGCCTGCAGTGTGAACAAGGGCTTAAGAGCTTTGCACACCTGGATTGTGAAATATTTTCCCATTATTCATTTCAAGATGTCAAGGTGTTGGGGATCATGGCTAGGACAGCAACTTTCAAGTCTTACCATCAATCTTCAAGCAGGCTTAAATCAAAACTGTAACTTGGCCACTCAGGAACATTCACTGTCTTCTTGGTAAACAACTCCAGTGTATATTTGGCCTTGTGTTTTAGGTTATTGTCCTGCTGAAAGGTGAATTCATCCTCCAGTTACTGGTGGAAAGCAGACTGAACCAGGTTTTCCTCTAGGATTTTGCCTCTGCTTAGCTACTTTGCATTTGTTTTTATCCTGGAAAAATGACCCAGTCTTTGCCCATGTCAAGCATACCAATACCATGATGCAGCCAACACCATGTTTGAAAATAAGGAGACAGTTACTCAGTGATGTGTTGTGTTGCATTTGCCCCAAACATAAGGCTTTGCATTAAGGCCAAAACGTGTTGTCCTTGTTTTCCATGTTTTTTAAAGGTATTACTTTAGTGCCTTGTTGCATACATGATGCAGTGCAGTTCAGGACGACTGCATCTTCCATGTGTCTAGGTGGTTCATACATCATCCACAGCTTCATTATTAACTTGACCATGTGCTGAAAGAGATATTCAATGTCTGATTTGTTATTGTTACCCATCTACCAATCAGTGCCCTTCTCTATGAGGCTTTCAAAAAAAGCTCCCTGATATTTGAATCTGTGTTTGAAATGGAATACTGGCCTGAGGGACCTTAGATGTTGTATGTATGGGAGTCAGAGGAAGGGGAAGTCATTCAAAAATCACGTCAATCCCTATTATTTCAAAAAGAGAAACTGGCTTGCTCAGATCAAATTCTTGTAGTAGTAACTGGGTTCAAAAGACATATACTCAAATAAAGGGAAAAACCTGCACTCACTGAGATATTATTTTAATATACTTTTAATATATATTTTTAGCAGCAGCAGTCTTAACAAATGGACACATTTCGGCGTCCGTCCTTCGTCAGCATTTGGAGAACAAACACATTTCAGTACAGCGTCTTTCTTTATTTACAATGATTTAATGGATGTAAATAATAACAGTATGGCAATGTGTTGTCATCTATAAATGTGGGTGGATGACTATTGTTCTCCAAACGCTGACAAAAGCTGCAGTCCGTTTGTTCTGACAAAATACATGAAATCTTAAAGAATATTTCAGTGAGTGCAGGTCTGTCCTTTCTTCAAGTAAACCACTAATATTGGTGGGTCCATGTGACTTATGTGATTCACCCCCTGAAAAAAGGGGATGAATACTTTTGCAACAACAATATTTTAGTTATGAAAAAAATGTATTCATTTGTAAAAATAAATAAAAAATGTAGAATTTTCTTTTCACTTTGACATGGAGTATTTGGTGTAGATCAATGACAAAACAATCACAATTAAATCTGCTTCAATCCCACTTTGTAACGCAACACAATGTGGAAAGATCCAATGGGGTGAATGTTTATGATACCCACTGTATAACTGGATAATACCAAACGTACAGCACTCCACTTCAGTGTAAATAAAGGAGTATGGAGCCTGGAGTCCAGGCCCATATTCAGAAAGTATATCAGAGCAGGAGTGCTGGGCTCTATACGGACAGGTCCCACCTGTTCATATAATCTTATTCAAAGGCAAAACTGATCCTATATCAGCACTCCTACACTGAGACTCTTTGTGAATACAAACCCATGGTTCTCTGGCGGTTCCTTTAAGAATATGTTGTGTCCACCCTGTAACCAGCCCGGTCCAGTCTCCCATCCTGAACATAAGACTCATTCAAAGCCCCCAGAACCAGAAACAGGCAGCTCTCTCTGTGAAAGAGGGGAGGGGCCTCCCAATGCTACGCAACAACACACAAGGACCAGTTTGTTCTAAGATTAGGGTTTGTGTGATCGAGAGAGAGTGGGAGAGGTGGAGGGAGGGAGGGGAAAAGAGAGAGAGGGAAGGTAGAGAGAGGGAGAGAGGGAGGGGAAAAGAGAGAGAGGGAAGGTAGAGAGAGGGAGAGAGGGAGGGGAAAAGAGAGAGGGAGAGGTAGGGAGGGGAAAATTTGTAAGTCGCTCTGGATAAGAGCGTCTGCTAAATGACTTAAATGTAAATGTAGATGTGAAAAGAGAGAGGGAGAGGGAAGGTAGAGAGAGGGAGAGGTAGGGAGGGGAAAAGAGAGAGGGAGAGGGAAGGGAGAGAGGTAGGGAGGGGAAAAGAGAGAGGTAGAGAGAGGTAGAGAGGTAGGGAGGGAGGTAGAGAGGTAGGGAGAGAGGTAGGGAGAGAGGTAGAGAGAGAGGTAGAGAGGTAGGGAGGGAGGGAGGGAGGGAGGGAGGGAGGGAGGGAGGGAGGGAGGGAGGGAGGGAGGGAGAGGAAAGAGAGAGAGGGAGAGGTAGGGAGGGGAAAAGAGAGAGAGGGAAGGTAGAGAGAGGGAGGGGAAAGAGAGAGAGGTAGAGAGGTAGGGAGAGGAAAAGAGAGAGAGGTAGGGAGAGAGGGAGGGGAAAAGAGAGAGGGAGAGGTAGGGAGGGGAAAAGAGAGAGGGGAGAGGTAGGGAGGGGAAAAGAGAGAGGGGAAGGTAGAGAGAGGGAGGGGAAAAGAGAGAGGTAGAGAGGTAGGGAGGGGAAAAGAGAGAGAGGTAGAGAGGTAGGGAGGGGAAAAGAGAGAGAGAGGTAGAGAGGTAGGGAGGGGAAAAGAGAGAGAGGTAGAGAGGTAGGGAGGGAAAAAGAGAGAGGTAGAGAGGTAGGAGTTGGGAGGGGAAAAGAGAGAGGGTAGAGGGTAGAGAGAGGGAGGTAGAGAGGTAGGGAGGGGAAAGAGAGAGGGTAGAGAGGTAGGGAGGGAAAAGAGAGAGAGGTAGGTAGAGGAGGGAGGGGAAAAGAGAGAGAGGTAGAGAGAGAGAGGAGAAAGAGAGAGGGTAGAGAGGGAAAAGAGAGGTAGAGAGAGGAAAAGAGAGAGAGTAGGGAGAGAGAGGGGAAAAGAGAGAGGTAGGAGGTAGGGAGGGGAAAAGAGAGAGAGGTAGAGAGGTAGGGAGGGGAGAGGAAAGAGAGAGGGAGGGAGAGAGGTAGGGAGAGAGGGGAGGGGAAAAGAGAGAGTAGAGAGGTAGGGAGGGGGGGAAAGAGAGAGAGGTAGAGAGGTAGGGAGGGGAGGGGAAAAGAGAGAGAGTAGAGAGGTAGGGAGAGAGGGAGGGGAAAAGAGAGAGGGTAGAGAGGTAGGGAGGGAGGGGAAAAGAGAGAGAGGAGAGAGGTAGGGAGGGAGAGAGGGAGGGGAAAAGAGAGAGGGAGAGAGGTAGGGGAAAAGAGAGAGGTAGAGAGGTAGGGAGGGAAAAGAGAGAGGGAGAGAGGTAGGGAGAGAGGGAGGGAGAAAGAGAGGTAGGGAGGGGAAAAGGTAGGTAGAGAGGTAGGGAGGGAAAAAGAGAGAGGGAGAGAGGTAGGGAGAGAGGGAGGGGAAAAGAGAGGGTAGAGAGGTAGGGAGGGGAAAAGAGAGAGGTAGAGAGGTAGGGAGGGGAAAAGAGAGAGGTAGAGAGGTAGGGAGGGGAAAAGAGAGAGAGCATGTATATCTTTTTTTTACATGCTCATATGTTTTTGAGTGTATAAATCTGTAAGACAAAGTGGGTGTGAGTGATTGAGCATCGTGAGTGTTGCTGTCCTCAAACCAAGAAGTGCTATATTGAATTATGCTGAGAGTGAAAGGGGAGGGGAGTGGAGTGGGGGGAGTGGAGGAGAGCAGAGCACATTGAATCGGATCTAGTTTTGTAGCAATGAAAGAGACTATGGGAGATATTCAAACCCTCCAGAGATCTTAGACAAGCTACTGGCTGCCTGGCAGAGACTGAGCAGGCCACAGCTGACTGACCGACCAGCCAGTCTAACCAGAGGACCAGCCAGTCTAACCAGAGGACCAGCCAGTCTAGCCAAAGGACCAGCCAGTCTAACCAGAGGACCAGCCAGTCTAGCCAGAGGACCAGCCAGTCTAGCCAGAGGACCAGCCAGTCTAGCCAGAGGACCAGCCAGTCTAGCCAGAGGACCAGCCAGTCTAGCCAGAGGACCAGCCAGTCTAGCCAGAGGACCAGCCAGTCTAACCAGAGGAATATTTTTTTAGTCGAGCAGTAGCAAATATATATAAAATGTATGGCACACGAGACACCTGTCTGATTCACGCATGCCTCAGTAGACTAATCCATTGCGTAGGCTGCGGGATGGCACACCAGTACCACCAGTATTCCTCTATTTGTAAGTGCTCTGGTTGAGTGAGAGCACACGTGCACCTGATTATCCATAGAAGTGGGTCTAGGCTACCTGGCCAGCGTGTAGGCATATAAATGTAAATGTGCCCATCTGGGGATCTGATAGTATTTCTGATTGTCTTAACTCACCACCACCACAGCTTCTCAAAGTAATGTTTTCTTCACCTCAAACAGCAAGTAAACAAAGTCTGATTTTCCATCCTCAACGTAGTCTATTGGAAAAAAACTATTTTGACCCCTCGGTGTGAAAGGGGAATTTCTTTTCCTGCTCTTATCTGGTGGAAAATAGGCCTAATTGATCGCAGACGCTCGTTGGCGCGCGCCAGCAGTGTGGGTGCAATAACTGAACAACATGGATTTCTAAATGTATTTTGTGATGCTCGCGCACGCGACGTGTCCGGTCTGCTCAGCATGTAAGGGGATGCATTTTCACCATTTCACCACAGTAGCCTACTTGGCCACTGTTAAAACTAACTTAAAGCGGGTACAACCTCAGTGTTCACAGTAAAACTGTAACTTAAAGCGGTTACAACCTCAGTGTTCACAGTAAAACTGTAACTTAAAGCGGTTACAACCTCAGTGTTCACAGTAAAACTGTAACTTAAAGCGGTTACAACCTCAGTGTTCACAGTAAAACTGTAACTTAAAGCGGGTACAACCTCAGTGTTCACAGTAAAACTGTAACTTAAAGCGGGTACAACCTCAGTGTTCACAGTAAACACGCGCTGGAAGTTGCACAGAATTTTCACAACTTTCAAGTTTGCGCCCAGCAGACCTGAAATGTACTCAGTGCCACAAATAATTTGAGGGAACATTTGCGACGATACTCTCGGTCGACATAAACACTTTTGTTGTTGTTGTCGGGGACAGCCCTAGTGTAGAGTGAATTAAACAGTCCGCTGCTAATGTATCCATTGTTTATAAGGATTAAGTAAGGCTTTGAGATACAATTGGTTGGAAGAGGTTGTGTGTGTGTGTGTGTGTGTGTGTGCTGTACTGCATTACAGTAGAGCTAGCTTTGGTTAGAAGGTAGTCTACAGAGGTAGTGTTAGTGGGTATAACCCATATAGACGGTCTTTGTGTGTGTTGGTGGCATCGGCCTATGCCTGGGCTGGGCAGCTTTGAATGGGATATCTGGCTGTCTGGCTGTGGATAGAGAGCCTGGGGGGTTACACTGAGGAGAGAGATGTCCAGAGAGTCAGGCTGGGCAGACTGACGGACAGACAGACAAGCAGAAGGGCAGAACAAGCAGCAGTGTGGACACTCAGGCAGGTGAAGAAGCACAGCAAGGCTTGCTCCAACCACAGTAAGAACCAAAAGGTTATGATCAGTTCCATTTTTAATTTAGCTCTTAAATTCGCCCGATTCTTCAGTTTCAATTTCGACCTCTATATGTAACTCCGACTCAATGGGAATATGCAGTGTTGTTTTCCAGTAGGGCCTCCAACAGGTGTAGGAAGGAAAATAATAGTGAGGTAGATGTTAACCCTATAGACTTACCATAGGCTGGGGCGGCTGCAGCACTGTATCCATATGGGGTCCCGAAGCCTGTCACACATGTTAAAGCCATGTAGACTATTAGTATCGCTGGTTGACGGGACATAATGATAACACACACACACACACCGTTATGGCAGGGAACTGGACAGGTCAGACAGAGACAAAACACACACAAAAGATGTACCTGGTATCTGTGTGTATCCTGGTGCAGTGGCTGTGGTAATGAAGGCTCCACTGGTCAGGGCTGCCGCTCTACCTCTCCCTCTGGCCACCTGGGCTGCTACTGCTGAGGCTGCCACTGCTGCAGCTAGGGAACATTTTGTCTACAGGGACACAGAAACAGTACTGTAAACAAGCAGCATTGATGACTGATCAGACTACCCTGTAAACAGGCTGTATTGATGACTGATCAGACTACCCTGTAAACAGGCTGTATTGATGACTGATCAGACTACCCTGTAAACAGGCTGTATTGATGACTGATCAGGACGGTAACTCTCCAGGAACAGGGTTGGAGTGAAACCCTACAGGACGGTAACTCTCCAGGAACAAGGTTGGAGTGATACCCTACAGGACAGTAACTCTCCAGGAACAGGGTTGGAGTGAAACCCTACAGGACAGTAACTCTCCAGGAACAGGGTTGGAGTGAAACCCTACAGGACAGTAACTCTCCAGGAAACCCAGTAACTCTCCAGAAACAGACAGTAACTCTCCAGGAACAGGGTTGGAGTGAAACCCTACAGGACAGTAACTCTCCAGGAACAGGGTTGGAGTGAAACCCTACAGGACAGTAACTCTCCAGGAACAGGGTTGGAGTGAAACCCTACAGGACAGTAACTCTCCAGGAACAGGGTTGGAGTGAAACCCTACAGGACGGTAACTCTCCAGGAACAAGGTTGGAGTGAAACCCTACAGGACAGTAACTCTCCAGGAACAGGGTTGGAGTGAAACCCTACAGGACGGTAACTCTCCAGGAACAAGGTTGGAGTGAAACCCTACAGGACAGTAACTCTCCAGGAACAGGGTTGGAGTGAAACCCTACAGGACAGTAACTCTCCAGGAACAGGGTTGGAGTGAAACCCTACTACAGGACAGTTGGAACCCTACAGGACAGTCTTTCAGGAACAGGGTTGGAGTGAAACCCTACAGGACAGTTACTTTCCAGGAACAGGGTTGGAGTGAAACCCTACAGGACAGTAACTCTCCAGGAACAGGGTTGGAGTGAAACCTTACAGGACAGTAACTCTCCAGGAACAGGGTTGGAGTGAAACCCTACAGGACAGTAACTCTCCAGGAACAGGGTTGGAGTGAAACCCTACAGAAACCCTTGGACAGGACAGTAACTCTCCAGGAACAGGGTTGGAGTGAAACCTAACTCTCCAGGAACAGGACAGGACAGTAACTCTCCAGGAACAGGGTTGGAGTGATACCCTAACTCTCCAGGAACAGGGTTGGAACCCTCTAACTCAGGAACAGGGTTGTTGGAGTAACTCTCCAGAAACCCTACAGGATACTCTCCAGGACAGTATCTCAGGATCCAGGAACAGGGTTGGAGTGAAACCCTACAGGACAGTAACTCTCCAGGAACAGGGTTGGAGTGAACCCTACAGGATGGTAACTCTCCAGGAACAGGGTTGGAGTGAAACCCTACAGGACGGTAACTCTCCAGGAACAGGGCTGGAGAGCCCTGCTCTAAAAAATGTATATTGCTAACTGACCACTCAGACTCCTGTAAACAGAAAGTGTTGATAGCTGATCAGAGAGACAGTACTGCTAACGTACAGAGTGTTGAGGGATGATCTTCTTCTTCTTGATAGCGGTGGCGTTGGGACCAGAGAACAGTTTCTCCAGAGCAGCCAACGCAGCGGATGCCTTCGCTACCTTCTTATTAGGCCCCGCCCCACGGAACTTCTGACCATCCACCTCCACCTGGAGACCGAGGGAGACACACACACACACACACACACACACACACACACACACACACGTAAGCATGTGTTGGGTAAAGAGGAGCTGATCAGATGTGTCTGTTGAGTTTGAATCGATAAGGATTTTTATTTTATTTACTCATCTAATATGTATATAATGTATACTGTATACTTCACTATCTATTCTTCACTATCTATTGCATCTTAGCCACTCTGTCACTGCCCATCCATATATTTTATACTTATATATTCTCATCCCATTCCTTTACTAGATTGTGTCTATTAGGTTGTGTTGTGTAATTGTTAAATATTACCTGTTAGGTACTGCTGCACGGTCAGATCTAGAAGCACAAGCATTTCACTACACTCGCAATAACATCTGCTAACCACGTGTATGTGACCAATAAAATTTGATCTGATTTGATTTGAACTTCTGTTTTGCTACAGGATATCCTGTATGTCCAGTGGTATAGAGATATCCTGTATGTCCAGTGGTATAGTATAGAGATATCCTGTATGTCTGGTGGTATAGTATAGAGATATCCTGTATGTCTGGTGGTATAGAGATATCCTGTATGTCTGGTGGTATAGTATAGAGATATCCTGTATGTCTGGTGGTATAGAGATATCCTGTATGTCTGGTGGTATAGAGATATCCTGTATGTCCAGTGGTATAGAGATATCCTGTATGTCCAGTGGTATAGAGATATCCTGTATAGAGATATCCTATGTCCAGTGGTATAGAGATATCCTCTGGTGGTATAGTATCCTGTATGTCTGGTGGTATAGAGATATCCTGTATGTCTGGTGGTATAGTATAGAGATATCCTGTATGTCTGGTGGTATAGTATAGAGATATCCTGTATGTCTGGTGGTATAGAGATATCCTGTATGTCCGGTGGTATAGAGATATCCTGTATGTCTGCTGGTATAGTATCCTGTAGAGATATCCTGTATGTCTGGTGGTATAGTATCCTGTAGTCTGATATCCTGTATGTCTGGTGGTATAGTATAGAGATATCCTGTATGTCTGGTGGTAGTAGAGATATCCTGTATGTATGTCTGGTATCCTGTATGTATAGAGATATCCTGTATGTCTGGTGGTATAGTATAGAGATATCCTGTATGTCTGGTGGTATAGTATAGAGATATCCTGTATGTCTGGTGGTATAGTATAGAGATATCCTGTATGTCTGGTGGTATAGAGATATCCTGTATGTCTGGTGGTATAGAGATATCCTGTATGTCTGGTGGTATAGAGATATCCTATATGTCTGCTGGTATAGTATAGAGATATCCTATATGTCTGGTGGTATAGTATAGAGATATCCTGTATGTCTGGTGGTATAGAGATATCCTGTATGTCTGGTGGTATAGAGATATCCTATATGTCTGCTGGTATAGTATAGAGATATCCTGTATGTCTGGTGGTATAGTATAGAGATATCCTGTATGTCTGGTGGTATAGTATCCTGTATGTCCGGTGGTATAGATATCTGGTGGTATGTCTGTATGGTATAGAGATATCCTGTATGTCTGGTGGTATAGAGATATCCTGTATGTCTGGTGGTATAGAGATATCCTGTATGTCTGGTGGTATAGTATAGAGATATCCTGTATGTCCAGTGGTATAGAGATATCCTGTATGTCTGGTGGTATAGAGATATCCTGTATGTCTGGTGGTATAGAGATATCCTGTATGTCTGGTGGTATAGAGATATCCTGTATGTCTGGTGGTATAGTATAGAGATATCCTGTATGTCCAGTGGTATAGAGATATCCTGTATGTCTGGTGGTATAGAGATATCCTGTATGTCTGGTGGTATAGAGATATCCTGTATGTCTGGTGGTATAGAGATATCCTGTATGTCCAGTGGTATAGAGATATCCTGTATGTCCAGTGGTATAGTATAGAGATATCCTGTATGTCCAGTGGTATAGTATAGAGATATCCTGTATGTCTGGTGGTATAGAGATATCCTGTATGTCTGGTGGTATAGAGATATCCTGTATGTCCTGGTGGTATAGAGATATCCTGTATGTCTGGTGGTATAGAGATATCCTGTATGTCTGGTGGTATAGAGATATCCTGTATGATATCCTGTATGTCTGGTGGTATAGTATAGAGATATCCTGTATGTCTGGTGGTATAGGTCTGGTGGTATAGAGATATCCTGTCTGGTGGTATAGTATAGTATAGAGATATCCTGTATGTCTGGTGGTATAGAGATATCCTGTATGTCTGGTGGTATAGTATCCTGTAGTCTGGTGGTAGATATCCTGTATGTCTGGTGGTATAGTATAGATAGTATGTCTGGTGGTATATCCTGTATGTCTGGTGGTATAGAGATATCCTGTATGTCTGGTGGTATAGAGATATCCTGTATGTCTGGTGGTATAGTATAGAGATATCCTGTATGTCTGGTGGTATAGTATAGAGATATCCTGTATGTCTGGTGGTATAGAGATATCCTGTATGTCCAGTATGTCTGGTGGTATAGAGATATCCTGTATGTCTGGTGGTATAGTATAGAGATATCCTGTATGTCTGGTGGTATAGTATAGAGATATCCTGTATGTCTGGTGGTATAGTATAGAGATATCCTGTATGTCTGGTGGTATAGAGATATCCTGTATGTCTGGTGGTATAGAGATATCCTGTATGTCTGGTGGTATAGAGATATCCTGTATGTCAGTGGTATAGATATCCTGTATGTATAGAGATATCCTGTATGTCTGGTGGTATAGTATAGAGATATCCTGTATGTCTGGTGGTATAGAGATATCCTGTATGTCTGGTGGTATAGAGATATCCTGTATGTCTGGTGGTATAGAGATATCCTGTATGTCTGGTGGTATAGTATAGAGATATCCTGTATGTCTGGTGGTATAGATGTCTGGTGGTATAGATATCCTGTATGTCTGGTGGTATAGAGATATCCTGTATGTCCGGTGGTATAGAGATATCCTGTATGTCTGGTGGTATAGAGATATCCTGTATGTCTGGTGGTATAGAGATATCCTGTATGTCTGGTGGTATAGTATAGAGATATCCTGTATGTCTGGTGGTATAGAGATATCCTGTATGTCTGGTGGTATAGAGATATCCTGTATGTCTGGTGGTATAGAGATATCCTGTATGTCTGGTGGTATAGAGATATCCTGTATGTCTGGTGGTATAGAGATATCCTGTATGTCTGGTGGTATAGAGATATCCTGTATGTCTGGTGGTATAGAGATATCCTGTATGTCTGGTGGTATAGAGATATCCTGTATGTCCAGTGGTATAGTATAGAGATATCCTGTATGTCTGGTGGTATAGAGATATCCTGTATGTCTGGTGGTATAGAGATATCCTGTATGTCTGGTGGTATAGAGATATCCTGTATGTCTGGTGGTATAGTGGTATCCTGTATGTATAGAAATATCCTGATATCCTGTATGTCCAGAGATGGTCTGGTGGTATAGAGATATCCTGTATGTCTGGTGGTATAGAGATATCCTGTATGTCTGGTGGTATAGAGATATCCTGTATGTCTGGTGGTATAGAGATATCCTGTATGTCTGGTGGTATAGAGATATCCTGTATGTCTGGTGGTATTGTATTGCTACTGGTGCTGACTAATGACACCAGCCAGAGGAAGGATCTGTAGCTTCAACACCTGTATCCATCAGGAGAAACACTACATGTCAGGTGTGACATACTTGACCTTCGCAAAGTCACTGAGGTGTGACAGAAAACATCACAGCTGAGCAGAGGGAGGAATGACTGGATGGGACAACACTACACTGCTCTGGAGGGAGGAATGACTGGATGGGACAACACTACACTGCTCTGGAGGGAGGAATGACTGGATGGGACAACACTACACTGCTCTGGAGGGAGGGAGGAATGACTGGATGGGACAACACTACACTGCTCTGGAGGGAGGAATGACTGGATGGGACAACACTACACTGCTCTGGAGGGAGGAATGACTGGATGGGACAACACTACACTGCTCTGGAGGGAGGAATGACTGGATGGGACAACACTACACTGCTCTGGAGGGAGGAATGACTGGATGGGACAACACTACACTGGTCTGGAGGGAGGAATGACTGGATGGGACAACACTACACTGTTCTGGGAAAGACTGATGTAGTATCTGATGAGCTAGTAGTATGCACCAACCTCCATTGAGTTGTATCAAAGTTCTTAGACAGTCAGTGTGTGTGTGTGTGTGTGTGTGTGTGTGTGTGTTATATACTGTTCCAGTGGAGAAACGGCCGGTGCATTCCTCACCTCCATGGCAAAGCGTTTGTCATGGCTGCCCCCGCTCTCTGATATGAGCTCGTACTTCAGACCTCTGCGTTTCTCATTGAGCTCCATGACGGGGTTCTTACCGCTGGTCGTCAGAATAGGACCCTGAGTTCGGACCTGCGAGACCACAAGAACAGAATAAAAATATCATTACAGACAGATAACATAACCAGCAACACTGGATCAACAGAGAATCTACACTATATATACAAAAGTATGTGGACACCCCTTCAAATTAGTGGATATGGTTATTTCAGCCACACCAGTTGCTGACAGGTGTTTAAAATTGAGCACACAGCCATGCATTCTCCATAGACAAACAATGGGTTTCCATGGCCGAGCAGCCGCACACAAGCCTAAGATCACAATGCGCAATGCCAAGCGTTGGCTGGAGGGGTGTAAAGCTCGCCGCCATTGGACTCTGGAACAGTGGAAACATGTCCTCTGGACCGATGAATCATGCTTCACCATCTGGCAGTCCGATGGACGAATCTGGGTTTGGCGGATGCCGGGAGAACGCTACTTGCCCGAATGCATTGTGCCAACAGAAAAGTTTGGTGGAGGAGGAGTAATAGTCTGGCACTGTTTTTCATGGTTTGGGCTAAGCCCCTTAGTTCCAGTGAAGGGAAATCTTAACACTACAGCATACAATGACATTTCTGTGCTTCCAGTTGGAAGGCACAAAGTGCGGTCCATACAGAAATGGTTTGACTAGATCGGTGTGGAAGAACTTGACTGGCCTGCAAAAAGACCTGACCTCAACCCCATTGAACACCTATGGGATGAATTGGTATGCCGACTAAGAGCCAGGCCTAACCACCCAAACTCGGTGCCCGACCTCACTAATACTCTTGTGGCTGAATGGAAGCAAGTCCCAGCAGCAATGTTCCAACATCTAGTGGAAAGCCTTTCCAGAAGAGCGGAGGCTGTTATAGCAGCAAAGGGTGGACCAACTCCATATGAATGCCCATGATTTAGGAATGAGATGTTCCACGAGCAGGCGTCCACATACTTTTGGTCATGTAGTGTATATTGCTTCTGGTGGCCTTGCGTGCGCGTATGTGTGTGTGCGCGTGCTCGTTACGAGACAGGGACATTTTCATTGTTCATTTATTATGGATACCCACATACATGTAGGTATGTTATGCTCATCAAAAACAATGCCGACCATTCTGTCTCCATGTACCAGAATGCTGCCGTTGGTAACAACATTCTCACCTTTACTGTTGAGGCTGCAAGCTCTACCAACAAAATATGATCTAGCACTCTGGTACCCTGCAAACCATGACCCATTTTGTATTCTACATGATTCAAATGCAATGGAGTCCATTGTCCATGTTGTAAACGGCTGCTGTTCATAGAAGGATGCCAAGAAGCTGCTTAAATACCAGCCCCTCGTGGCACGCTGGGATGCCTCGGGTGTAGGTGCAAGCTGGTGGCGCTGATATTTGGCAGTCTCGGCCAGGTACACAGGCTTGCAGGGCGTGGCCTCCAGTATGCGGGCCTGACAAAAAACTAGGGCAAAGCAATTGTCTAGGTACTGCTCTGTTTCAGCTGTCGTGGGCAGCCTAGCTGTTTGGACAAGGAGATTCTTTCTGTACCCTTGAGTGCCACGCATACAGGGACCTTTGAAATGTTTGGATCCTTTTCTTGTACATTTGATTGGTGGATTCAAATAAAGTATGTAGAGTGTGTGTGTGTGTGTGTGTAGTGTACCTCCAGTGTATTTGAGCTGTCTGAGTGTGTTGTGTTATTGCTGTGTGTGGACGATTCACTCCTCCCCTCTCCGTCTGACTTCTCGTCTGCACTGCAGTCCAGGTCCGTATCAAACCCTGTAGGGTAACCCATCGCCTGAAGGACCTAGACAGAGGAGGAGAGAAGGAAGAGCGATAGAGGGAAGTGGAGCAGGATTAGAAGAGAAAGAGGAGGAATGAGAAAGTGGGGAGGAATAGATGGAGGAAGAGGAGATGAAGAGGAATGAAAGCAAGTCAGGCACAACTCCATATTCAACCACTTCTGATTCCTTCCTCTAAAACTATCCCAATGTTCATTCACTTCTTAACAATACTACTGTCGGTCCTGAATTCCGGATCTGAGTGACTGAGTTTAATCTCCAACACTGTACTACTATAATAGCAGGTGCCATTCACCAGCAGGCTAATTCACCAGCAGAAGCACAGTACAGTTGGGGCTTCTGTAGTCAGTGGACCGGTACCTTTCTCTGTATGGATGGAACAGGAACACCCTTTGTGTCTGACCCAAATTGGTGATTGTGCTGCAGCTGGACACACACACACACGCACGTAAACATGCATACACACACAGTCGTCTGAGTCTGAGTTTAGTCCATCTACAAACACTTAGCCTCTACACATTAACTCAGAGGAACCTGTTAGCAGAACATGGATTTTATTAACAAAAGGTAAACAAATATGTTTGCTTTACGGAACTTTCTTGTTGTTGCAGTTTTACAGCTAATTTCCTGCAATTCTAAACATTTTGCATGACTCATTCCATGTTAATATTGTATTTGAGTGAGAAATCAATGTGGGGCCTTGAGGTGCCCTGCGTGCTAGGTCGGTAATTCGGCCATGATTAATTACAAGTTTAGATAGCTGGCTAGACTAACTAGACTAATTTACCCCAAAAAACAAAGTAGTACTGACATGGGCTGATTTATACTAGTCATTAGCAGTCCTCTTATCCAGAGCCACTTACAGGACCAATTAGGGTTAAGTTCCTGGCTCAAGAGCACATCGTCAGAGCCTTGTGGGCTCCGGGATTCGAAACAGCAATCTTTCAGTTACTGTCCCAACGCTCTAACCGCTAGGCTACCTGCCTCCTAACTGAGTGACATGTTACAAGAGGAGAACTGCTGATGCACAACCAAGTTTCAAAACATTTTAACTCTCAACAGTTTTTCGAAAACATTACAGAGGTCCAGACCTCGGTGTCCTCAGCTACGTCCCTGCGTGTCCCTGCGCGTGCCCTGCGCGTGCGTCCCTGCGCATGCGTCCCTGCGCGTGCGTCCCTGCGCGTGCGTCTCTGTGCATCCCAGATCAAAGCAGCACAGGACCTTTTATGGCAATCGTTGGAGGATAGAGGATCATCCCAGCTCTATGCTTGGGAGAGTCTCTTTGTTCACAACGACTTTGGGATTACACGGATTTGGCCGCCTTACCCCACAGTATCCAGTAGTGGGGCGGGCGAGGAGGGGGGGTTAGAGTCATCCCTGTGTGACCACAACTGGAGCCCAACAACACAACACTGCATGACCGACACTTGCACTCCACTCCTCTCCTCACACAACAGATGTGTCTGAATCGCATACTTCTCTCCTCACACAACACAATAGATGTCTGAATTAGATGTCGGCCGATTAATTAGGGCCGATTTCAAGTTTTCATAACAATCGGAAATCGGTATTTTTGGGCACCTTTATTTAACTAGGCAAGTCAGTTAAGAACACATTCTTACTTTCAATGACGGCCTAGGAACGGTGGGTTAACTGCCTTGTTCAGGGGCAGAACGACAGATTTTCACCATGTCAGTTCGGGGGATCCAAAACGTTTTGTTTTCAAAATGATAGTTTCCGGATTCGACCATGTTAAATGACCCAAAGGCTCGTATTTCTGTGTGTTATGCTATAATTAAGTCTATGATTTGATAGAGCAGTCTGACTGAGCGATGGTAGGCAGCGGCAGGCTCGTAAGCATTCATTCAAACAACACTTTTGTGTGTTTTATGCCAGCAGCTCTTCGCAAGCAAAGTGCTGTTTATGACTTCAAGCCTATCAGCCTAATGTCTGGTGTAACCGATGTGAAATGGCTAGCTAGTTAGCGGGGTGCGTGCTAATAGCGTTTCAAACGTCACTCGCTCTGAGACTTAGAGTAGTCATTCCCCTTGCTCTGCGTGGGTAACGCTGCTTTGAGGGTGGCTGTTGTCGATGTGTTCCTGGTTCGAGCCCAGGTAGGGGCGAGGAGAGGGATGGAAGTTATACTGTTACACTGGCAATACTATAGTGCCTATAAGAACATCCAATAGTCAAAGTAATATGAAATACAAATGGTATAGAGATAAATAGTCCTATAAATACTATATTAACAACAACCTAAAACCTCTTACCTTGGAATATTGAAGACTCATGTTAAAAGGAACCACCAACTTTCATACGTTCCCATGTTCTGAGCAAGGAACTGAAACGTTAGCTTTCTTACATAGTACATATTGCACTTTTACTTCTCCAACACTTTGTTTTTGCATTATTTAAACCAAATTGAACATGTGTCATTATTTACTTGAGGCTAAATATATTTTTATTGATGTATTATATAAAGTTAAAATAAGTGATCATTCAGTATTGTTGTAATTGTCATTATTACAAATACATTTTTTTTTTTTAAATCGGTATCGCTGTTGAAAAATCATAATCAGTCGACCTCTAGTCTGAATCGCATACTTCTCTCCTCACACAATGCAACAGATGTGTCTCTGGCCTACTAACTTACTTATCTTATACAATCATATTACCTATCTGTCTGTCTAGACTGTGACCCTGTGTACAAACACTAATGCCTCAATGCTGTTGCTACTATACAACTATTAGTACTATCTAGTAGTTCTATCACACCGACCCGACCTGAACCAGATGTTTAGCTTCACAGTCCTTTCTAACAACGCTCCATCTACTATGGTGAATGTGTAAGCAGGCCGGCGAAGTACAGCTCAGCTCAGTAGTCTGAACAGCCTGCAACACTCCCACACTGTACACTGCATTGTAAAACACACTCACAAATCAATATCAAATGTTATTTGTCACATACTTCAAAAACAACAGGTGTGGACCAATAGTGAAATGCTTACATACGGGACCTTCCCGACATTACAGAGAAAGGTAGAATAATAATAACACTATGAGTAACTTAGTTATATACACTGGGTACCAGTACTGAGTCAATGTGCAGGGCTACGAGGTCATTGAGGTAGAAATGTACATATAGGTACAGTAGGGGTCAAATGACTATGCAACAGGATAGATAATAAATATTAGCAGCAGCGTTTGATGAGACAAAAGAGTTAGTGCAAAACGGGTCAATGCAGATAGTTAAATAGTTAACCAATATCTACTCTGACTAACTATTTAGCAGTCTTATGGCTTGGGGGTAGAAGCTGTTCAGGGTCCTGTTGGTTCTAGACTTGGTGCATCGGTACTACCTGCCGTGCGGTAACTGAGAGAACAGTCTATGACTTGGGTGGCTGGAATCTTTGAGAAATGTTCAGGCCTTCCTCTGACACCGCCTGGTATAGAGGACCTGGATGGTAGGGAGCTCAGCCTCAGTGATGTACTCGGTCGTACGCTCCACCCTCTGTAGTGCCTTGCGGTCGGATTCCAAGCAGTTGCCATACCAAGTGGTGATGCAGTCAAGATGCTCTCAATGGTGCAGCTGTAGAACCTTTTGAGGATCTGAGGACCCATGCCAAACCTTTTCAGCCTCCTGATTGGGAAGAGGCAGTGTCTTGACTTCTTCACGGCTGTCTTGGTGTGTCTGGACCATGTCAATTCCTTTGTGATGTGGACACAGAGGAACTTGAAGCTCTCGACCTGCTCCACTACAGCCCTGTCGATGTGGATGGGGGCGAGCTTGGCATTCTGTTTCCTGTAGTACAGGATCAGCTCCTATCTATTGCTGACCTTGAGGGGCAGGTTGTTGGGATACGTATGTACGTCCGGTCACTGTGGGGACGACGTCGTCGATGCACTTATTAATGAAGCCGGTGAATGATGTGGTAAACTCCTCAATGCCTTCGTATAAATCCCGAAACATATTCCAGTCTGTACAAGCAAAACAGTACTGTATCTTAGAATCCGCTTCATCGGACCACTGGTACTTCCAGTTAGAGTTTTTGCTTGTAAGGTGGAATCAGGAGGATGGAGTTACGGTCAGAGGACAAGGGAGAGCCTTGTATGCGTTTCTGTGAGTGGAGTAAAGGTCATCTAGATTTTCTCACCTCTAGTTGCACAGGCGACAGGCTGGTAAAAAATGTTTCCTACATTAAAATCACTGGCCACGAGAAGCGCCGCCTCTGGGTGTGGATTTTCTTGTTTGATTATGGCCCTATGCAGCTCGTTGAGTGTGGTTTTAGTTCCAGCATCAGTTTGTGGTGGTAAATAGACAGCTCTGAAAAATATAGATGAAAACTCTTGATATATAGTATGGCCTACAACTTATCATGAGGTACTCTAACTCAGGCAAGCAAAAACTCAAGACTTCCATAATATTAGAGATTATGCACCAGCTGTTGTTAACAGAGAGACACACTCCTCCCCCCTCATCTTACCCAAGGCTGCCGACTGTTCTTGACGATACATGGAAAAGCCAGCGAGATGTATATTATCCATGTCCTTGTTCAGCCACGACGCCGTCAAACATAGAATATTACAGTTCTTCAGGTCCTGTTGGTAGGATAATGTTGAACAGAACGTCAAGTTTGTTCTCTAGTGACTAAGTTTGCTAACGGGACAGAGGGTAGAGGCGGTTTATTATCTCGCCAACGTATTTTGGTCAGGATGCCGGCTCGTCTGACTCTTATGCGCGGTGGCTTCCTCTTTAAAATCACGGGCATTAGGGCCTGGTCCGGAGAAAGCAGAATGTCCATAGTTGCCGACTGGAAGTAGAAATTGTAATCCGAGGTTATTGATCGCTCTTCTGATCTCCAGAAGTGATTTTCAGTCATAGGAAATTAATGGCGGAGACATTATGTACAAAGAAAAGTTAAGATCAGCGTAATTAAAAAAAATATATAGTAGAATTGATCAGGAGCCTGTCAAACGGCTGCTATCCACTGCAGTGCCATCTCAGTTGACCAGGGGCCCTCTATTTAGCCCCTTCCCCCTCCGACCCACACGTTTTATTTACCTCCCCTTCCCAACATGTATCCACCTCTCCTCTCAGTCACCTGGCATATAGGGATCTTTTACCTTCACAGCAACATGCAGCTTGGCGGTTTTCTTGGAGGAGCCTGAGGCTTCGTGCACAGTGCTGTCTACGTCTACAGACATGGTAAAGACAGGAGCATGGACCGGGCCGGACTGGGACAGCAGCTTGTACTGCAGACCTGGACGTATCTGATTCAGACGCATCAGAGCATTCATTGGTTGGTTGGTGTCTATTGCTTTGCTGTCGAGGACTGGAGGATAGGTGGAGTAGAGAAAGAGTAAAGGAGAGACAACGAGAGAGAGAGAGAAAGGAAGACAGAGAGTGATAGAGAGAGAAAGGGAGACCGAGAGTGATAGAGAGAGAAAGGGAGACAGAGAGTGATAGAGAGAGAAAGGGAGACAGAGAGTGATAGAGAGAGAAAGGGAGACAGAGAGTGAGAGAGAGAAAGGGAGACAGAGAGTGAGAGAGAGAAAGGGAGACAGAGAGTGAGAGAGAGAGAAAGGGAGACAGAGAGTGAGAGAGAGAAAGGGAGACAGAGAGTGAGAGAGAGAGAAAGGGAGACAGAGAGTGAGAGAGAGAGAAAGGGAGACAGAGTGAGAGAGAGAGAAAGGGAGACAGAGAGTGAGAGAGAGAAAGGGAGACAGAGAGTGAGAGAGAGAAAGGGAGACAGAGAGTGAGAGAGAGAAAGGGAGACAGAGAGTGAGAGAGAGAAAGGGAGACAGAGAGTGAGAGAGAGAAAGGGAGACAGAGAGTGATAGAGAGAGAAAGGGAGACAGAGAGTGATAGAGAGAGAAAGGGAGACAGAGAGTGATAGAGAGAGAAAGGGAGACAGAGAGTGATAGAGAGAGAAAGGGAGACAGCGAGAGATACAAGAGAGGGTAAACAAAATAACAATCAACAAATGTCTTAAATACATGGTGATATTATAAATGCTTATTCACAGAACACTGTACCTGAGAAGTTGCCTTGGAGCTTTTGATTGTGTTTTTGAATATTAGAAAAGGGGACCCTTGCTTCCAAAGTAGAGCTGGGCGGTAATACCTTATTTTACTATATAACGGTATTGATGCACTGACCGGTTTGGGTTTTTACTTCACCTTCTCTAACGGTACTTGAATGTTTGGTTTGTTAAATGTGATAAGCTGTGTGTAACGTCTATTTTTATAGTTTACTCCCCTACTTGAGTCATCCCTCTCACTCTCTCATTGCCCCTTTCCACATAGTCCTAGCCCCGCCCCCCGTCACTCAAGGAGCGCATTTGTTGTTGCTTGCCCACGAGACACTTTCACTCAGTCTGCATGGTCAATGCAGCACATGCAACAATGTTGATGACAACAATGTTGTTTCCAATTTGATTTTAATATACATCCACAAGCGTTCTATAATTACAATATTAGTTTGTGTTTCTTACATCTGCAAACAGCTAGTTTGTATTTTCTTAGCAAGTTAAGCTAAATCGTGTTAGTCACTAATGCTAATCGCTAGTTAGCTGGTGAGTCAGAGCAAACGTAGCTCGCTAATACAGCCTGATACCAGTATTGGTGGAGGCCTAAATCAGCATGTTGTTTGTGCAACAGTATCTTCTAAATCAAAGAGGAATAGGCGAAGCATGAATATGTTGGCTACATGAATAAAGATTTAATGTAGCCAAAGATTATAGGGTCCCCGAGGAAACACGGAACATCACTTTGGATCCTAGCCTGTCACAATAACTCATCCATGGCATTTTCATTTGTTGTCATGTCAAACAACACTGTATTCAAAGTGCCCACTATTATATTCTAACTATAGAATTATAATAAACATTATATTTCCATGATTCCAACAGTTCTCCCAAGTGTTTTAATCTAATTCCCAATTGCAACATTTGGTTAAATATAAGGCCTAGTATTTTGCCCATATCGTGGCAGCGTGGAAATGATCTCAAATGAGTGCAGGAAATGCAGAACTTGATGAAATGCAGGAAATTATTTTTGGTTGAAGTTGAATTAAACAGTATAAAACAATCAGAATGGAGAAAGACTCATTGAAATCACTGAGAATGTATGTGTTGCCACCCTGGGATCACTCACTACTCAAAAAGCAAATTTAGAACTTGTATTAGTCAAAAGCATAAAATACCATCAAAAATGTGAAAAATACCATCTATATGATATGATATTTTGGCCATATCGCCCAGCCCTTTTCCAAAGACCATCATTTCTGCCTAATTCTAACATAGTAGCACTACCCAACCACCATCTCAAAACACAGAAACAGTTTGATCGAATCCTCAGACAACAGCTTCACATTCTGACTGTGATGTGTGGTTGTGTGCACTATTCTATTCCAGAAGCTCATTGCTAAATCGGTTTCCTTCTAACACGTTTATTATAGCCTGGTCCTAGATCTGTTTATTCTGTATAGCCAACTAGAGAAACTACTGGCCGTAATTGTAAGTAAGTTTATCTTATATTATCACATGGCCCAGGTCAAATGACTGAGCAAGGTCAGGGGAGCAGAGCTGACCTTTCCTCAGGTTCCTCTTCATTTTCTTGATGAGGTCTTTGTCGTCCGTGGGCCCGTCCTCATAAGGCCTCTTTAGCCCAGAGCCATCCCTGTCTGACCAGGGGTACTTCTGGGGTTTACTAGAGGGGAGAGGGTCCATCTCCAGCACCTTGTAGATCTGACCAAACGCCATCAGTCTCAGGGCGTGCTGAGAGAGAGAGAGTGAGTGAATGAGTGAGTGAGTGGTGAGTGAGTGAGTGAGTGAGTGAGTGAGTGAGTGAGTGAGTGAGTGAGTGAGTGAGTGAGTGAGTGAGAGAGTGAGAGAGTGAGAGAGAGAGAGAGTGAGAGAGAGTGAGAGAGAGATAGAGAGTTGAAAAAGACAGAAAGACTTAACAACAGACTAAGGAGGAAAGAGACAGGCAGGAGGACAGACACAAAGATAAAGACAGGACAACTGGAGTGTAGTCTAGTGGACCACACATCTCCAGACCACACATCTCCCCCTGGCGATGGTGGTTCAAAGCCCCTCAACTGTCTACTGTCTAAAACAGACAGTAGAAATACATTTAAATAAAACAAATGTTTTTACTGTTGTTTGTTTTTATGCCATCACAGTTGCCAGGTGTCACTGGGTTTACTTAAAAACAGTGGCTCCAGTACTAACTCCAGGTAAACAATACAAGAAGATTATTTGAGCAGCACTTTGCTGTGGCTGAGACTAGTGACATAGAGAAGCTATTGGGTCTTCATGGTTCACTGTTTCTATGACTATGTCTGCAGGGAAATATATTGTGGATATCGTGATTGGCAGTTTAACACCACCTGTTCGTCACTGAGAGAATGATGAAAGGAGAAGAAGCACAGACTTACCTAAGATAAAATAGATGCCTTTGGGGCTGCACGCACGCACGCACACACACACACACCTCCATTCTCTCTCTCTCTCTCTCCATCCTTCTTCTCTCTATCCTCTCTATATCCTCTCTCTCAAAAAAACTGTCTATATAACATCCCACAATTGACAGTGAATGTCAGAGCAAAAACCACTATGAGGTCGAAGGAATTTTCCGTAGAGCTCCGAGACAGGATTGTGTTAAGGCACAGATCTGGAGAAGGGTACCAAACAATGCTGCAGCATTGAAGGTTCTCAAAAACACAGTGGCCTCCATCGTTCTTAAATGGAAGAAGTTTTGAACCACCAAGACTCTTCCTAGAGCTGGCTGCCCGGCCAAACTGAGCAATCGGTGGAGAAGGGCCTTGGTCAGGGAGGTGACCAAGAACACGATGGTCTCTCTGACAGAGCTCCAGAGTTCCTCTGTGGATATGGGAGAACCATCTAGAAAGACAACCATCTCTGCAACACTCCACCAAGGCCTTTATGGTAGAGTGGCCAGACGGAAGTCACTCCTCAGTAATAAGCACATGACAGCAGTAAAATGACATTTAAAAAACAGATTTTAAAAAACACCTTATGGAACAGCAGGGACTGTGAAGGAACACAAACATTGGCACAGACACACAGAGATCTAACATCTCTGGAGAGACCTGAAAATAGCTGTGCAGCGATGCTCCCCATCCAACCTGACAGAGCTGGAGAGGATCTGCAGAGAAGATATATACAGGTGTTGCAGTCATACAGGTTTGCCAAGCTTGTAGCGTCATACCCAAGAAGACTCGAGGCTGTAATCACTGCCAAAGGTGCTTCAACAAAGTACTGAGTAAAGGGTCTGAATACTTATATAAATGTGATATTTCAGTTTTAATTTGATATAAATTAGCAACAATTTTTAAAAACATATTTTTGTCATTATGGGGTATTGTGTGTAGATTGGTCTGAACACTTTCCGAATGTAAATACACATAAATACGGGTTCACACACACACGTCCCAGGGGTAATGAGGCAGTGCTTTTCCATGCTCATCATTAAGGTTCAGATCCTGGGTGGGAGGCGGTGAGGCTGGATTGATAAGATGTGTATCGATGCGGTCCCACTCCACTCACCACAGCCCAGATAAGAGTAGGTAGCTGAGCAGAGCATCTTTAAGGGCTCTCCCCTGTCTGACATGAGTCTAATCTCCAGGCTACAGAAGAGATAAGTGGATGGAGTCCCCCTGGCCAGCTGCTGTCAACACGAAACACTCACTACAGAGGACTACCTGGACGCTATAGGTAATGGCCTCCAGGAATGACCGACTGGGTTGAAACCTAGGTCTCCTGCATGCCACAAGACTGTGTTAGCCCACTGAGCTAAAGCAAGGTTATATATCCCACGAGTTATAAGTGACAGGTGTGAAGTGAGGTGTTACCTGTGCATTGTAGGTGATGGCCTCAGCCTCCTCGTCTGTCATGGCCGTCAGGGTGTTGGTCAGCTTCTTCTCACATGGGTCGTGTAACCCTGGTCCTCCTGGGGGTCGGAAAGAGACTTTATTCAAAAGTGGCATCGTCAATGAGAAATCATATTCTGGTCTTTCCTTACAATATCAATACAGTATCATAACGTTCCAACCCTTCCTGTGCTTTCAAAACTACAGATCTCCCCCCTCCTCCTCATTTCCCACAGTCCTCCCCCTTCCCCCCCACCTCCTTATTTCATACAGTCCTCCCCCTCCTCCTCTTAATTTCATACAGTCCACCTCCTCCTTCCCCTTCCCCCCACCTCCTTATTTCATACAGTCCTCCCCCCTCCTCCTCTTAATTTCCCCACCTCCTTATTTCCTACAGTCCTCCCCCCCCCCCCCACCCTCCTTCCCCCCATTTCATACAGTCCTCCCCCTTCCCCCCACCTCCTCATTTCCTACAGTCCTCCCCCTTCCCCCCACCTCCTTATTTCATACAGTCCTCCACCTTCCCCCCACCTCCTTAATTTCATACAGTCCACCTCCTCATTTCCCACAGTCCTCCCCCTTCCCCCCACCTCCTTATTTCATACAGTCCTCCCCTCCTCCTCTTAATTTCATACAGTCCACCTCCTCCTTTCCCACAGTCCTCCCCCTTCCCCCCACCTCCTTATTTCATACAGTCCTCCCCCTCCTCTTAATTTCATACAGTCCACCCCCTCCTTATTTCCCACAGTCCTCCCCCTTCCCCCCACCTCCTTATTTCATACAGTCCTCCTCCTCTTAATTTCCCACAGTACAGTCCACCTCCTCCTTATTTCCTACAGTCCTCCCCTTCCCCCCACCTCCTAATTTCAGACAGACCTCCCCCTCCTCCTTATTTCCTAGAGACCCCCCTCCTCCTTATTTCCTACAGACCCCCCTCCTCCCTCCCCCCTCCTCCTCCATATTTCCTACAGTCCTCCCCCTTCCCCCCACCTCCTTATTTTATACAGTCCTCCCCCTCCTTATTTCAGACAGACCTCCCCCTCCTCCTCCTTATTTCAGACAGACCTCCCCCTCCTCCTCCTCATTTCCTACAGACCTCCCCTCCTCCTCCTGATTTCATACAGACCTCCCCTTTCCCTCCTGATTTCATACAGACCTCCCCTTACCCTCCTGATTTCATACAGACCTCCCCTTTCCCTCCTGATTTCATACAGACCTCCCCCTCATTTCATACAGTCAGCCCCTCCTCCTCCTTATGGCATACAGTCCTCCCCCCATTCTCATTTCATACAGACCTCCCCCTCCTCATTTCATACAGACCTCCCCATTTCATACAGACCTCCCCATTTCATACAGACCTCCCATTTCATACAGACCTCCTCAGACCTCCTCATTTCATACAGACCTCCTCATTTCATACAGACCTCCTCATTTAATACAGACCTCCTCATTTCATACAGACCTCCCCCTCCTCAGACCTCCCTCATTTCATACAGACCTCCTCATTTCATACAGACCTCCTCATTTCATACAGACCTCCTCATTTCATACAGACCTCCTCATTTCATACAGACCTCCTCATTTCATACAGACCTCCTCATTTCATACAGACCTCCTCATTTCATACAGACCTCCTCATTTCATACAGACCTCCTCATTTCATACAGACCTCCCCTCCTCATTTCATACAGACCTCCCCCTCCTCATTTCATACAGACCTCCCCCTCCTCATTTCATACAGACCTCCCCCTCATTTCATACAGACCTCCCCTCCTCATTTCATACAGACCTCCCCCTCCTCATTTCATACAGACCTCCCCCTCCTCATTTCATACAGACCTCCCTCCTCATTTCATTTCATACAGACCTCCCCCTCCTCATTTCATACAGACCTCCCCTCCTCATTTCATATTTCAGAGACCTCCCCTCCTCATTTCATACAGACCTCCCCTCCTCATTTCATACAGACCTCCCCTCCTCATTTCATACAGACCTCCCCCTCCTCATTTCATACAGACCTCCCCTCCTCATTTCATTTCACAGACCTCCCCCTCCTCATTTCATACAGACCTCCCCCCTCCTCATTTCATACAGACCTCCCCCTCCTCATTTCATACAGACCTCCCCCTCCTCATTTCATACAGACCTCCCCCTCCTCATTTCATACATTTCATACAGACCTCCCCCTCCTCATTTCATACAGACCTCCCCCCTCCTCCTCATTTCATACAGACCTCCCAATCCTTCTCCTTATTGACTGTTCGCTCAGGTGAACTGAATGAGCCTCTCATTCTTACATCATTCAATACTAATGAGTTAGTATTAAAATATCAATATCGTAAAATCAACCTGATCATCAGAAAGCATTAACAGGATTGTTGTTTTCCCATTTCTGGGAAGAGACAGTGAGTAGAGACAGACAGACAGAGCGAGCGAGAGAAAGAACAAGAAAAGAGAGACAGAAAACCTAGAAGAGAGAGAGCGAGACTGGTAGGTACTGTACCTGGAAGCAGGATTCCCGAGGCGAGACACTCCATGACTCTACGTAGGGCTTCCCCTGCACCCAGCGGCCGGTTACACGTGGCTATGGCCTTCTCACAAATCAGCTCCAGGGGCTTGGGATGAGAAGGAGAGAGATCAAGATTAAGTTCGGGATTAAGTTCAAGTAAGGACAGAGAGATCAGAGCAGCTGTTAGTGGCACACAACCCACTTTTGTTCGGAGAGATTGTTAATGGAAACATTGAAGAATACCTATATGCTGGAGTTTCTTTATTTTTCAAATGCAGTTTATTATTTTCTCCTTGCGACTGGGAATATGCTGGATGTGCAAACTACACCTGTACACTAGTGATGAGCGGGTTGACTAGTAACCCGCAGTCCCTACGGTTATATCATCGGGTTGACTCATAACCCGCAGTCCCTACGGTTATATCATCGGGTTTACTCATAACCCGCAGTCCCCACGGTTATATCATCGGGTTGACTCATAACCCGCAGTCCCTACGGTTATATCATCGGGTTTACTCATAACCCGCAGTCCCCACGGTTATATCATCGGGTTTACTCATAACCCGCAGTCCCCACGGTTATATAGGCGGGTTTACTCATAACCCACAGTCCCTACGGTTATATCATCGGGTTTACTCATAACCCGCAGTCCCCACGGTTATATCCACGGGTTGACTCAGGCGTCCCCACGGTTATATCATCGGGTTGACTCATAACCCGCAGTCCCTACGGTTATATCATTGGGTTTATGGAGGGGCGGGTTATATCATCGGGTTGACTCCATAACCCGCAGTCCCCACGGTTATATCATCGGGTTGACTCAATGCCTTTATATCATCGGTTTACTCATAACCCGCAGTCCCCACGGTTATATCATCGGGTTGACTCATAACCCGCAGTCCCATTGACGGTTATTCTTTCACTTATTTTACCCGGTCCCCATCTGTCATTAGTGGGTAAGCCTAAAATAGTCCCCAGGGCTATATAGGTTTACTCATAACCCGGTCCCCAAATATAGCTCATAACCCACAGTCCCCACGGTTATATAGGCGGGTTTACTCATAACTCACAGTCTCCACGGTTATATCCACGGGGCAGGCGGGTTTAGGGTCATGAAATATTGTGTGGATGGAGGGCGGGTGGGTGGCGGGTTGAATAAAGAGAAAACAATGCCTTTAAAAAACGATGTATCATTTTTGTGTTAATTGATATCTGTAGGCTACATTGAGGTTTTTCTTTCATTATTTTAGGTTATCTGTCATTAGTGGGTAAGCCTAAAATATAGGGCCTAACTGTACGGTCACCAAATAGCCTACACGCCATTCACCAAATAGCCTACACGCCAATCACCAAATAGCCTACACGCCAATCACCAAATAGCCTACACGCCAATCACCAAATAGCCTACACGCCAATCACCAAATAGCCTACACGCCAATCACCAAATAGCCTACACGCCAATCACCAAATAGCCTACACGCCAATCACCAAATAGCCTACACGCTAATCACCAAATAGCCTACACGCTAATCACCAAATAGCCTACACGCTAATCACCAAATAGCCTACACACTAATCACCAAATAGCCTACACACTAATCACCAAATAGCCTACACACTAATCACCAAATAGCCTACACACTAATCACCAAATAGCCTACACACTAATCACCAAATAGCCTACACACTATAAGCAGAAACATATCTAAATGAGACAAAAGAAAATCCTGCGTCCCCCCTTAAAAAAATTGTTCCGCCGTCTCTGACTAGCCTACAGCACATTTTCTATATTGGCTGGTTAGGGTCGGGTGCAGGCCTGTGGATGGGTTGTACCCCCTTTCAACTGTGCAGACTGTGACAGACTTTCTACAGACAGACTCACCCATCCTTTGAGTGGCTCCCAGACTGGCAGTCTATTGCTCATGTCTCTTAGGATCCTGAGGATGATGACACACGACTTCAAGCCGTTTACTCTGGCCTGAGAGGAGAGGGAGAGGAGGTAACAACGATATGAGTACAATAGGAGTACTACTGTACAATGTCAGTGAATGAAACGTTAGTAAATGGAGCTGAATAGTCCGGAACTAAGTTGTGGTTTTTGTTGCATTGTTGAGTTGAGAGTGGTAGAAAAAAGGTGTACAATTGTGACAGTCAGGCAGGTTTCAGAACAGCCAAAAGAAAGGTAAGCATTGACAATTGTGACAGTCAAGCAGGTTTCAGAACAGCCAAAAGAAAGGTAAGCATTGACAATTATGACAGTCAGGCAGGTTTCAGAACAGCCAAATGAAAGGTAAGCATTGACAATTATGACAGTCAGGCAGGTTTCAGAACAGCCAAATGAAAGGTAAGCATTGACAATTATGACAGTCAGGCAGGTTTCAGAACAGCCAAATGAAAGGTAAGCATTGACAATTATGACAGTCAGGCAGGTTTCAGAACAGCCAAATGAAAGGTAAGCATTGACAATTATGACAGTCAGGCAGGTTTCAGAACAGCCAAATGAAAGGTAAGCATTGACAATTATGACAGTCAGGCAGGTTTCAGAACAGCCAAATGAAAGGTAAGCATTGACAATTATGACAGTCAGGCAGGTTTCAGAACAGCCAAATGAAAGGTAAGCATTGACAATTATGACAGTCAGGCAGGTTTCAGAACAGCCAAATGAAAGGTAAGCATTGACAATTATGACAGTCAGGCAGGTTTCAGAACAGCCAAATGAAAGGTTTCAAGCATTGACAATTATGACAGTCAGGCAGGTTTCAGAACAGCCAAATGAAAGGTAAGCATTGACAATTATGACAGTCAGGCAGGTTTCAGAACAGCCAAATGAAAGATAAGCATTGACAATTATGACAGTCAGGCAGGTTTCAGAACAGCCAAATGAAAGGTAAGCATTGACAATTATGACAGTCAGGCAGGTTTCAGAACAGCCAAATGAAAGGTAAGCATTGACAATTATGACAGTCAGGCAGGTTTCAGAACAGCCAAATGAAAGGTAAGCATTGACAATTATGACAGTCAGGCAGGTTTCAGAACAGCCAAATGAAAGGTAAGCATTGACAATTATGACAGTCAGGCAGGTTTCAGAACAGCCAAATGAAAGGTAAGCATTGACAATTATGACAGTCAGGCAGGTTTCAGAACAGCCAAATGAAAGGTAAGCATTGACAATTATGACAGTCAGGCAGGTTTCAGAACAGCCAAATGAAAGGTAAGCATTGACAGAGCACGATTGAGAGATGAAATGAATGAGTCATTTTTGTATGAGAGAAAAGTATTGTTTGGTCATATTTTGTCAGTCAGGAAGGTTTCAGAACAGCCAAAATAAACAATTGCTTTTGTAGCCTTACAATTCTCTCGCTCTCTCTCTCTCAGCTATTGTACTACACAGAGCATGATTGAGAGATTACATGAATGAGTCATTTTTGTATGAGAGAAATTGATTATTTTATCATAAGAATGTTTTCAATTATAGTTTGCAGATAGCTGCCATTTCAAATAAATTATATATTTTGATTCATTTCATTGATTAATTTGATTCATTCATGTTCCTATGATCATAAGGCTACAATAACAATGGCGAGGTTAAGTAGAACTGAGAGCCAACCTGGAACCATTTGGCATGTCGTAGAGCCGCCAGGGCCACCAGGCATCTGTGTCTGTCCAGCATGTCTGCAGGGTCGGACAGCTCAACACCCTCCACTGGTGAAATAAGAATGGGATATATATATATATATATATATATATATATATATATATATATATATATATATACACACTGTACCGCTCAAAAGTCTGGGGTCACTTAGAAATGTCCTTGTTTTTGAAAGAAAAGCACATTTGTCCATTAAAATAACATGAAATTGATCAGAAATACAGTGTAGACATTGTTAATGTTGTAAATGACTATTGTAGATGGAAACGGCAGATTTCTTATGGAATATCTACATAGGAGTACAGAGGCCCATTATCAGCAACCATCACTCCTGTGTTACAACGGCACGTTGTGTTAGATAATCCAAGTTTATCATTTTAAAGGGATAATTGATCATTAGAAAACCCTTTTTGCAATTTTGTTAGCACAGCTGAAAACTGTTGTTCTCATTAAAGAAGCAATAAAACTGGCCTTCTTTAGACTAGATGAGTATCTGGAGCATCAGCATTTGTAGGTTCGATTACAGGCTCAAATTGGTCAGAAACAAAGAAAACTCATCAGTCTATTCTTGTTCTGAGAAATGAATAAACTTAAGATCTCGTACAACAATATGTACTACTCCCTTCACAGAACAGCTCAAACTGCCTCTAACCAGAATAGAAAGAGGAGTGGGAGGCCCCAGTGCACAACTGAGCAAGAGGACAAGTACATTAGTGTCTAGTTTGAGAAACAAATGCCTCACAATTCCTCAACTGGCAGCTTCATTAAATAGTACCCGCAAAACACCAGTCTCAACGTCAACAATGAAGAGGCAACTCCAGGATACTGGCCTTCTAGGCAGAGTTTGTCTGTCCAATGTCTGTGTTCCTTTGCTTATCTTAATCTTACATTTTTATTGGCCAGTCTGAGATATGGCGTTTTCTTTGCAACTCTGCCTAGAAGGCCAGCATGCTTCACGGTTGGGATGGTGTTCTTCGGCTTGCAAGCCTCCCCCTTTTCATCCAAACATAATGATGGTCATTATGGCCAAGCAGTTCTATTTTTGTTTCATCAGACCAGAGGACATTTCTCCAAAAAGTACGATCTTTGTCCCCATGTGCAGTTGCAAACCGTAGCCTGGCTTTTTTATGGTGGTTTTAGAGCAGTGCCTTATTCCTTGCTGAGCAGCCTTTTATGTCGATATATAGGACTCGTTTTACTGTGGATATAGATACTTTTGTACCTGTTTCCTCCAGCATCTTCACAAGGTCCTTTGCTGTTGTTCTGTGATTGATTTGCACTTTTCGCACCAAAGTACATTCATCTCTAGAAGACAGAACGCGTCTCCTTCCTGAGCGATATGACGGCTGTGTGGTCCCTTGGTGTTTATACTTGCGTACTATTGTTTGTACAGATGAACGTGGTACCTTCAGGCGTTTGGATATTGCTCCCAAGGATGAACCAGACTTGTGGAAGTCTACAATTCTTTTCTGAGGTCTTGGCTGATTTCTTTTGATTTTCCCATGATATTAAGCAAAGATGCACTGAGTTTGAAGGTAGGCCTTGAAATACATCTACAGGTACACCTCCAATTGACTCAAATTAAGTCAGAAGATTCTAAAGCCATGACATAATTTTCTGGAATTTTCCAAGCTGTTTAAAGACACAGTCAACTTAGTGTATGTAAACTTCTGACCCACTGGAATTGTGATGCAGTGAATTATAAGTGAAATAATCTGTCTGTAAACAATTGCTGGAAAAATTACTTGTGTCATGCACAAAGTAGATGTCCTAACCGACTTGCCAAAACTATTGTTTGTTAACAAGAAATTTGTGGAGTGGTTGAAAAACAAGTTTTAATGACTCCAACCTAAGTGTATGTCAACTTCTGACTTCAACTGTATCTTTTATTTTTTTTATCCACAGATTGTGAGTCAATATAACTAGTGTTATATTATTTATTGACTGACTATGGCTTTTATTTTAAGTGAATTCCTGAACCTGTGACCAGAAACAAGCTACATAGGGGCAATAGCATGAATACATGTTGCCTATCTATCTTTATAGAATTTAAAGCAGAAGTGCATTCACATCTATCATTCTATTTAAATGGCCTTGTTGAGTAACAGTCTGTCTCAGAAGAAGCCCCTCCCACTCCCTTCCCTCACCAGCCAGCCACACCAAGTGCTCACTAGTGATCTGGTGCCATATTCGGATGTAAATGGTCTGGCTCTCCCTTCCCTCACCAGCCAGCCACACCAAGTGCTCACTAGTGATCTGGGGCCACATTCGGATGTAAATGGACTGGCTCTCCCTTCCCTCACCAGCCAGCCACACCAAGTGCTCACTAGTGATCTGGGGCCACATTCGGATGTAAATGGACTGGCTCTCCTTCCCTCACCAGCCAGCCACACCAAGTGCTCACTAGTGATCTGGTGCCATATTCGGATGTAAATGGTCTGGCTCTCCCAGCCAGCCACACCAAGTTCCTAGTGATCTGGTGCACCAGATGTAAATGGACCAGCCACACCAAGTGCTCACTAGTGATCTGGTGCCATATTCGGATGTAAATGGTCTGGCTCTCCCTTCCCTCACCAGCCAGCCACACCAAGTGCTCACTAGTGATCTGGTGCCATATTCGGATGTAAATGGACTGGCTCTCCCTTCCCTCACCAGCCAGCCACACCAAGTGCTCACTAGTGATCTGGTGCCATATGCCTCTCCCTTCCCTCATGCTCACTAGTGATCTGGGGCGGATGTAAAGCCACACCAAGTGGTCTGGCCACATTCGGATGTAAATGGTCCTCTCCCTTCCCTCACCAGCCAGCCACACCAAGTGCTCACTAGTGATCAAGTGCTCACTAGTGATCTGGTGCCATATTCGGATGTAAATGGTCTGGCTCTCCTTCCTCACCAGCCAGCCACACCAAGTGCTCACTAGTGATCTGGTGCCATATTCGGATGTAAATGGTCTGGCTCTCCCTTCCTCACCAGCCAGCCACACCAAGTGCTCACTAGTGATCTGGGGCCACATGATCTGGTGCCATATTCGATGTAAATGGTCTGTAAATGGTCTCTCCCTTCCCTCACCAGCCAGCCACACCAAGTGCTCACTAGTGATCTGGTGCCATATTCGGATGTAAATGGTCTGGCTCTCCCTTCCCTCACCAGCCAGCCACACCAAGTGCTCACTAGTGATCTGGGGCCACATTCTGGATGCTAAATG
Source organism: Oncorhynchus nerka (assembly GCF_034236695.1). NCBI lineage: Eukaryota > Metazoa > Chordata > Actinopteri > Salmoniformes > Salmonidae > Oncorhynchus > Oncorhynchus nerka. Next base: position 90,643,608 of record NC_088417.1, read on the forward strand.
GTCTGTAAATGGTCTCTCCCTTCCCTCACCAGCCAGCCACACCAAGTGCTCACTAGTGATCTGGTGCCATATTCGGATGTAAATGGTCTGGCTCTCCCTTCCCTCACCAGCCAGCCACACCAAGTGCTCACTAGTGATCTGGGGCCACATTCGGATGTAAATGGTCTGGCTCTCCCTTCCCTCACCAGCCAGCCACACCAAGTGCTCACTAGTGATCTGGTGCCATATTCGGATGTAAATGGTCTGGCTCTCCCTTCCCTCACCAGCCAGCCACACCAAGTGCTCACTAGTGATCTGGGGCCATATTCGGATGTAAATGGACTGGCTCTCAATGCAGCGTGTCATCCAGAGTGGGCAACATTAATCCCTTGAAATGGTCATGGTCTTTCAGCGGAGTACAGACAGAACTAGGACTGATGGTCGGTTCATAGACATTACCATCCAAAGTGGCAAGGCACGGCAGGCAATTTTACACCCTTAGAGCTAAATGTATGTTGAGACCAAACCAATCATATTGTTTCCATCTTCATATCAATCATGCCTCACTTTCTAATCAATGCAACGGTATTCGACCCTGGAAATGTCTGTGTTCTTTCAACTGTGTACACTGAAGACACACTGTGTACAGGCTGTGTACACTGAAGACACACTGTGTACAGCCAGCAGCCTGGGTTCAGTCTTCTGTGTAATATTGAGCCGTTCCTCACTGGGACAGGGTCCTTGACCCGTCTGTCTCTCGCTAGAAATACGTTGGGTACGAGAGGGGCTTGTCGTTCACTGTGATCTACAGCCGTACCCGTATCACCTCTTATTTAGACCTTACTGTCGAGCAGGATGGAGCGGGAACACGATGGATGGCTCCGGTATTGATTTGTCGGGTCTAGATTCCCTCCCCCCACCTCCCGTCCCTTTGAAATTAGAATTTTGTTTCCTTTCGGAATTGACTGGATTTGAACCCCATCTCTGTCTCTCATGCAATCTCATCCTGCTTAGTCAGGGTTAGTGATGGCCTGTTCAGTTAGCCCCGCAGCTGTGTTTAGTTAGCCCCGCAGATGTGTTTAGTTAGCCCCGCAGATGTGTTTCGTTAGCCCCGCAGATGTGTTTCGTTAGCCCCGCAGATGTTTCGTTAGCCCCGCAGCTGCGTTTAGTTAGCCCTCTAGCTGCGTTTAGTTAGCCCCCTAGCTGCGTTTAGTTAGCCCCCTAGCTGCGTTTAGTTAGCCCCCTAGCTGCGTTTAGTTAGCCCCCTAGCTGCGTTTAGTTAGCCCCCTAGCTGCGTTTAGTTAGCCCCCTAGCTGCGTTTAGTTAGCCCCCTAGCTGCGTTTAGTTAGCCCCCTAGCTGCGTTTAGTTAGCCCTCTAGCTGCGTTTAGTTAGCCCTCTAGCTGCGTTTAGTTAGCCCCTAGCTGCGTTTAGTTAGCCCCCTAGCTGCGTTTAGTTAGCCCCCTAGCTGCGTTTAGTTAGCCCCCTAGCTGCGTTTAGTTAGCCCCTAGCTGCGTTTAGTTAGCCCCTCTAGCTTTAGTTGGCCCTCTAGCTTTTAGTTAGCCCTCTAGCTGCGTTTAGTTAGCCCTCTAGCTGCGTTTAGTTAGCCCTCTAGCTGTGTTTAGTTAGCCCTCTAGCTGTGTTTAGTTAGCCCTCTAGCTGTGTTTAGTTAGCCCTGCAGCTGTGTTTAGTTAGCCCTGCAGCTGTGTTTAGTTAGCCCTGCAGCTGTGTTTAGTTAGCCCTGACAAAGAGGCCCAAGGATGTTTTACAGGCCAATGTAGCCAAGCTGTTGACAACATTACAAGCTACAGGGCAGCATAGTAGGGTGAAGAATCACTATGGCCGCCACTAAACATCTACCACTTTTCTTTTGGCTTGCAAGAAGACATGTTAATACCGATTTGAGACTACATGAGCCCTGAGCCTTATATGGCCCAGACTGTGTGCGTGCACCTGTCTATTTAGTTTGAACAAGAACTAGTGTCTTATGCATGTATTGTCTCCCCTAGGTGGAGAAATACAGGCACAGGGAGGAGCAGGGAACATGGATATATTCACTGATCGAGCTTACTGTGTCCCAGAGGAGCGCTGCTAACAACTACTGCTGCTGCTCGACACACACACCCTTTTTTATTCCTCTTCCCCCTACCCCCATTTCACCACCTCAGTTGGAGGGGGGAGGAAGAGACAACAGACAAACATAAACAGGAAAACAGCAGCTAGGTTTTACAAAGACGTGAGTGTGGTACCTTGTTCATCCCTGGTACCTTTTTCATCCGTGTCGCTGTCTTCTCTCATCTGTGGAGAGCTGAGGGTGACCTTCAGGGTGAGTTTGGGCTCTGTCGTGCAACACACCAAGATGGCCGCCTCTGGCACGCATCGGTGCACCTCGTACTTCTCCTCTGTTAGCTTCTATTAGGGGTCAGAGTTCAATCACAGAGGTGAAGGGTTAAAGGTCATAGCCAGAATAAACTGTACTTGAACGTTGACTGGGTCATTGCGATCTCAGCTGGTCTCAGTCCAGGCTGTGAAAGCCGTTAAGAGCAAACCCATTCACCAACACTACACAAACACTTGTGCGTGCACTCACGTACTACGTGCAGACACTTACGGGCACACACACACACATCCACTCACAGACAATGCATTTACAAAACAGATTATAAGAAGAGAGAGGGGGAGAACAAAAGATAAATAAAAAACGTGATTGATGTAGAGGCTGAAAGTTAGTTCTGCCGTGGAGGCTGAAAGCTAGTTCTGCCGTGGAGGCTGAAAGCTAGTTCTGCCGTGGAGGCTGAAAGCTAGTTCTGACGTGGAGGCTGAAAGCTAGTTCTGACGTGGAGGCTGAAAGCTAGTTCTGACGTGGAGGCTGAAAGCTAGTTCTGACGTGGAGGCTGAAAGCTAGTTCTGACGTGGAGGCTGAACGCTAGTTCTGGTGTGGAGGCTGAAAGCTAGTTCTGACGTGGAGGCTGAAAGCTAGTTCTGCCGTGGAGGCTGAAAGCTAGTTCTGCCGTGGAGGCTGAAAGCTAGTTCTGACGTGGAGGCTGAAAGCTAGTTCTGGTGTGGAGGCTGAAAGCTAGTTCTGACGTGGAGGCTGAAAGCTAGTTCTGACGTGGAGGCTGAAAGCTAGTTCTGACGTGGAGGCTGAAAGCTAGTTCTGACGTGGAGGCTGAAAGCTAGTTCTGCCGTGGAGGCTGAAAGCTAGTTCTGACGTGGAGGCTGAAAGCTAGTTCTGACGTGGAGAATGAAAGCTAGTTCTGACGTGGAAGCTGAAAGCTAGTTCTGACGTGGAAGCTGAAAGCTAGTTCTGACGTGGAGGCTGAAAGCTAGTTCTGGTGTGGAGGCTGAAAGATAGTTCTGACAAGGAGGCTGAAAGATAGTTATGGTGTGGAGGCTGAAAGCTAGTTCTGACATGGAGGCTGAAAGCTAGTTCTGACATGGAGGCTGAAAGCTAGTTCTGGTGTGGAGGCTCAAAGCTAGTTCTGGTGTGGAGGCTCAAAGCTAGTTCTGGTGTGGAGGCTCAAAGCTAGTTCTGGTGTGGAGGCTCAAAGCTAGTTCTGTCGCTATTAATTCCACACGCACAGTTACGATGCGTGTCTCCTTCTTATGCATCTTCCCTAATACACACACAGTTAAGATGTGTGTGCCAGTCCTTTATATTAAGTCTCTCCTCATATAAGGGAAATAAATTACCACTGGCACCAGTGATCCGGCTTAAAATCAGATTATGAATATTAGAGTGTCAGCAGCACTCAGACAGACACACACACACACACACACACGCACACACACACGCGCACACACTACCAACAATACATAAAAAATAACACTTACAAGGATACACAGCCAGTCTTTCTCACTCTAGGCTGTATCCTAGTATATTCAGTCTCTCTTTATGCTGTATCCTAGTGTATTCAGTCTCTCTCTAGGCTGTATCCTAGTGTATTCAGTCTCTCTCTAGGCTGTATCCTAGTGTATTCAGTCTCTCTCTAGGCTGTATCCTAGTGTATTCAGTCTCTCTCTAGGCTGTATCCTAGTGTATTCAGTCTCTCTCTAGGCTGTATCCTAGTGTATTCAGTCTCTCTCTAGGCTGTATCCTAGTGTATTCAGTCTCTCTCTCTAGGCTGTATCCGAGTGTATTCAGTCTCTCTCTCTAGGCTGTATCCTAGTGTATTCAGTCTTTCTCTAGGCTGTATCCTAGTGTATTCAGTCTCTCTCTCTAGGCTGTATCCTAGTGTATTCAGTCTCTCTCTCTAGGCTGTCTCCTAGTGTATTCAGTCTCCCTCTAGGCTGTATCCTAGTGTATTCAGTCTCTCTCTCTCTAGGCTGTATCCTAGTGTATTCAGTCTCTCCCTCTCTAGGCTGTATCCTAGTGTATTCAGTCTCCCTCTAGGCTGTATCCTAGTGTATTCAGTCTCTCTCTCTAGGCTGTCTCCTAGTGTATTCAGTCTCCCTCTAGGCTGTATCCTAGTGTATTCAGTCTCTCTCTCTCTAGGCTGTATCCTAGTGTATTCAGTCTCTCCCTCTCTAGGCTGTATCCTAGTGTATTCAGTCTCCCTCTAGGCTGTATCCTAGTGTATTCAGTCTCTCTCTCTAGGCTGTATCCTAGTGTATTCAGTCTCTCTCTAGGCTGTATCCTAGTGTATTCAGTCTCTCTCTCTCTAGGCTGTATCCTAGTGTATTCAGTCTCTCTCTCTCTAGGCTGTATCCTTGTGTATTCAGTCTCTCTCTAGGCTGTATCCTAGTGTATTCAGTCTCTCTCTCTAGGCTGTATCCTAGTGTATTCAGTCTTTCTCTCTCTAGGCTGTATCCTAGTGTATTCAGTCTCTCTCTCTCTAGGCTGTATCCTAGTGTATTCAGTCTCTCTCTCTAGGCTGTATCCTAGTGTATTCAGTCTCTCTCTAGGCTGTATCCTAGTGTATTCAGTCTCTCTCTAGGCTGTATCCTAGTGTATTCAGTCTCTCTCTAGGCTGTATCCTAGTGTATTCAGTCTCTCTCTCTCTAGGCTGTATCCTTGTGTATTCAGTCTCTCTCTAGGCTGTATCCTAGTGTATTCAGTCTCTCTCTCTCTAGGCTGTATCCTAGTGTATTCAGTCTCTCTCTCTCTAGGCTGTATCCTAGTGTATTCAGTCTCCCTCTCCAGGCTGTATCCTAGTGTATTCAGTCTCCCTCTAGGCTGTATCCTAGTGTATTCAGTCTCTCTCTCTAGGCTGTATCCTAGTGTATTCAGTCTTTCTCTAGGCTGTATCCTAGTGTATTCAGTCTCTCAGTCTCTCTCTAGTGTATTCAGTCTCTCTCTAGGCTGTATCCTAGTGTACTCAGTCTCTCTCTCTAGGCTGTATCCTAGTGTATTCAGTCTTTCTCTAGGCTGTATCCTAGTGTATTCAGTCCCTCTCTCTCTAGGCTGTATCCTAGTGTATTCAGTCTCTCTCTCTCTAGGCTGTATCCTAGTGTATTCAGTCTCTCTCTCTCTAGGCTGTATCCTAGTGTATTCAGTCTCTCTCTCTCTAGGCTGTATCCTTGTGTATTCAGTCTCTCTCTAGGCTGTATCCTAGTGTATTCAGTCTCTCTCTAGGCTGTATCCTTGTGTATTCAGTCTCTCTCTAGGCTGTATCCTAGTGTATTCAGTCTCTCTCTAGGCTGTATCCTAGTGTATTCAGTCTCTCTCTAGGCTGTCTCCTAGTGAATTCAGTCTCTATGTATGCTGTATCCTAGTGTATTCAGTTTCTCTCTAGGCTGTATCCTAGTGTATTCAGTCTCTCTCTTTATGCTGTATCCTAGTGTATTCAGTCTCTCTCTCTAGGCTGTATGCTAGTGTATTCAGTATCTCTTTATGCTGTATCCTAGTGTATTCAGTCTCTCTCTCTCTTTATGCTGTATCCTAGTGTATTCAGTCTCTCTCTAGGCTGTATCCTAGTGTATTCAGTATCTCTCTTTATGCTGTATCCTAGTGTATTCAGTCTTTCTCTAGGCTGTATCCGAGTGTATTCAGTTTCTCTCTCTTTATGCTGTATCCTAATTTAATTTTAATTTTACCTTTATTTAACCAGGCAAGTCAGTTAAGAACACATTCTTATTTTCAATGACGGCCTGGGAACAGTGGGTTAACTGCCTGTTCAGGGGCAGAACGACAGATTTGTACCTTGTCAGCTCGGGGGTTTGAACTCGCAACCTTCCGGTTACTAGTCCAACGCTCTAACCACTAGGCTACTCCCGACAAAACTGATGGCACTGTGATAGACTGCATCCAGTTTTCTGAGTAGAGTGTTGGAGGCTATTTTGTAAATGACATCGCCAAAGTCAAGGATCGGCAGGATAGTCAGTTTTACAAGGGTATGTTTAGCAGCATGAGTGAAGGAGGCTTTGTTGCGAAATAGGAAGCCGATTCTAGATTTCATTTTGGATTGGAGATGTTTAACATGAGTCTGGAAGGAGAGTTTACAGTCTTGCCAGACACCTAGGTATTTATAGTTGTCCACATATTCTAAGTCAGAACTGTCCAGAGTAGTGATGCTAAGCAGGCGGACGGGTGCGGAAAGCAATTGGTTGAAGAGCATGCATTTAGTTTTACTAGAGTTTAAGAGCAGTTGGAGGCCACGGAAGGAGTGTTGTGTGGCATCGAAGCTCGTTTGGGGGTTTGTTATTAAGACCGTGTCCAAAGAAGGGCCAGATGTATACAGAATGGTGTCGTCTGTGTAGAGGTGGATCAGCGAATCACCCGCAGCAAAAGCGATATCATTGATATATACAGAGAAAAGAGTCGGCCTGAGAATTGAACCCTGTGGCACCCCCATAGAGACTGCCAGAGGTCCGGACAACAGGCCCTCCGATTTGACACACTGAATTCTATCTGAGAAGTAGTTTGTAAACCAGGCGAGGCAGTCATTAGAGAAACCATGGATGTTGAGTCTGACGATAAGAATACAGTGATTGACCGAGTCGATGGCCAGGTCGATGAAGACGGCTGCACAGTACTGTTTTTAATCGATGGTGGTTATGATATCGTTTAGGACCTTGAGCGTGGCAGAGGTACACCCGTGACCAGCTCGGAAACCAGATTGCATAGCTGAGAAGGTACGGTGGGATTCGAGATGGTCAGTGATCTGTTTATTAACTTGGCTTTCGAAGACTTTAGAAAGGTAGTGCAGTGCGCCACAGACAGTTCCAATAAGACAGTTCCTATAAGACAGTTCCTATAAGACAGTGCCTATAAGACAGTGCCTATAAGACAGTGCCTATAAGACAGTGCCTATAAGACAGTGCCTATAAGACAGTGCCTATAAGACAGGTATACCTGTCTATGTAGCTAAGTAAGTATAACCTTAACTACATATGTGCACGTATGCGAGCGTGTGTGTTTTCTGTTCCTGCCGTGCACGTGTTTTACTAATTAGTAAATCTCCTGGCTGACACTTCTATATTAATTACACATGCTAGCAGCGTATTAATACAACAGTATCTTCCTCTCTCTGCTTCTGTTCCTGCCCTCTCCACGACGTCTTCCCCGAGCCTACTCTCTGATTCTGCCCCTAGGCTACTCTCTGATTCTGCCATTAGGCTACTCTCTGATTCTGCCATTAGGCTACTCTCTGATTCTGCCATTAGGCTACTCTCTGATTCTGCCCCTAGTCTACTCTGATTCTGCCATTAGGCTACTCTCTGATTCTGCCCCTAGCCTACTCTCTGATTCTGCCCCCAGCCTACTCTCTGATTCTGCCCCCAGCCTACTCTCTGATTCTGCCCCCAGCCTACTCTCTGATTCTGCCCCCAGCCTACTCTCTGATTCTGCCCCCAGCCTACTCTCTGATTCTGCCCCTAGGCTACTCTCTGATTCTGCCCCTAGCCTACTCTCTGATTCTGCCCCCAGCCTACTCTCTGATTCTGCCCCTAGCCTACTCTCTGATTCTGCCATTAGGCTACTCTCTGATTCTGCCATTAGGCTACTCTCTGATTCTGCCATTAGCCTACTCTCTGATTCTGCCCCTAGCCTACTCTCTGATTCTGCCATTAGCCTACTCTCTGATTCTGCCATTAGCCTACTCTCTGATTCTGCCATTAGGCTACTCTCTGATTCTGCTCCCAGCCTACTCTCTGATTCTGCTCCCAGCCTACTCTCTGATTCTGCCCCTAGCCTACTCTCTGATTCTGCCCCTAGCCTACTCTCTGATTCTGCCCCTAGCCTACTCTCTGATTCTGCCCCTAGCCTACTCTCTGATTCTGCCCCTAGCCTACTCTCTGATTCTGCCCCTAGCCTACTCTCTGATTCTGCCCCTAGCCTACTCTCTGATTCTGCCATGTCCATTGTGACTTTACAGAGCACACACTTTTACAGGATGGATGATGCTGGGATAAGGAGGACTGACTGACTTCTTACAGGATGGATGATGCTGGGATAAGGAGGACTGACTGACTTCTTACAGGATGGATGATGCTGGGATAAGGAGGACTGACTGACTTCTTACAGGATGGATGATGCTGGGATATGGAGGACTGACTGACTTCTTACAGGATGGATGATGCTGGGGTAAGGAGGACTGACTGACTTCTTACAGGATGGATGATGCTGGGGTAAGGAGGACTGACTGACTTCTTACAGGATGGATGATGCTGGGGTAAGGAGGACTGACTGACTTCTTACAGGATGGATGATGCTGGGATAAGGAGGACTGACTGACTTCTTACAGGATGGATGATGCTGGGATAAGGAGGACTGACTGACTTCTTACAGGATGGATGATGCTGGGGTAAGGAGGACTGACTGACTTCTTACAGGATGGATGATGCTGGGGTAAGGAGGACTGACTGACTTCTTACAGGATGGATGATGCTGGGATAAGGAGGACTGACTGACTTCTTACAGGATGGATGATGCTGGGATAAGGAGGACTGACTGACTTCTTACAGGATGTTGGACCAGTATTTACTACATTACAAAAGTCCATCTACCTTTTGCACACAGGTGTTGAGTGTTTATTACCAACAGAAGGAGAATACATGAGCCGAATATGCCACAGTGTGTGTGTGTGTGTGTGTGTGTGTGTGTGTGTGTGTGTGTGTGTGTGTGTGTGTGTGTGTCTCACTCTCTCTTACCTGTATCTGCAGCGGCAGGTTATCACAGACCGCACACAGCAGTGTCTCTGTTGGTTTCTCTCTACACATCAGCACCAGCTCCAGGTCCATGTCCTGTTTGATGAGCAGACCTTTAGCCACCAGGCCGATCCTCATCACGCCACACAGAACACCTCCACTGGGCTCACTGAGGATAACAGACAGATAGCCGGGTTACACTCTAAACATTTAAACCACCTATCAGACCTAGGTCAAATTTGGGGTTTGCAATTATTTAAACCCAGGTCATCCCAAAAACCTCATAAAATCAACAAGATCATAAAAATATGCCAGGACCTGAAGACCAAAAATTTTAGTCTAACCAGCAGTCACCAGACAGCCCCCTATATCCTATCATGCATCGGTTAGAACCAGATGCCCACCTGCTACCGCCGTCTGTGGAGTCATCTGGGCTGGCTCTGGGACTAAGACTGGGGTCGTCGTTAGGGTTAAGGTCATCGTCATGGTCACAGCTACCATCCTTTGGCACCGGGCTGTCTGTGGGGTTGGGCTGGCCGACTGCTGCGTCGGACTGACCGTCTGTCTGGCCGACTGCTGCGTCTGTCTGGCTGTTGCTCTGCACCGATTGAACGTTGTTCTGGTCTATCCAATCAGAGACGTGTTTGAGGGCACCCTCCACGGTGGACACCAGGGTCTGGACCGCCTCCAGCTCAGACGATGATGGGTAGACGGAGGAGTGCTTGGCCATGACGTGACGGTCATCATTACCGAACGAACGGAAGGACCTCTGTGGGGGAGGGGGAGAGTAAAGAACACAATGAACTCACACACAAAAATAACACAATAAAAGTCCAAGGCACATTCTCCCACCCTCACAATCACAATCTCCCCCCACAGGGATGGCGTGCATCTCACAGATGAGGGAAACAACCTTTTCCTTGAGAGTCTGAGAGCTGATCTCTCCTCCGTTGTAGCAAGACGCACACAGTAATTCTCACCACCACACTCACTGCCACTTGCCAGCCACGCCACGAACCCAAAGGCTCGACCTTATAAATTATAATAAGTGTGTGTGTGTGCGTGTGTCAGGAGGGGGCTGTCAAAACTAGAGGTCGACCGATTATGATTTTTCAACGCCGATACCGATTATTGGAGGACAAAAAAAAGGCCAGTACCGATTAAATCGGCCGATTTTTGCGATTTATTTGTAATAATGACAATTACAACAATACTGAATGAACACTTATTCTCACTTAATATAATACATCAATAAAATCAATTTAGCCTCAAATAAATAATGAAACATGTTCAATTTGGTTTAAATAATGCAAAAACAAAGTGTTGGAGAAGAAAGTAAAAGTGCAATATGTGCTATGTAAGAAAGCTAACGTTTCAGTTGCTTGCTCAGAACATGAGAACATATGAAAGCTGGAGGTTCCTTTTAACATGAGTCTTCAATATTCCCAGGTAAGAAGTTTTAGGTTGTAGTTATTATAGGAATTATAGGACTATTTCTCTCTATACCATTTGTATTTCATATACCTTTGACTATTGGATGTTCTTATAGGCACTTTAGTATTGCCAGTGTAACAGTATAGCTTCCGGCCCTCTCCTCGCTCCTCCCTGGGCTCGAACCAGGAACTCAACGACAACAGCCACCCTCGAAGCAGCGTTACCCATGCAGAACATGGGGAACAACTACTCCAAGTCTCAGAGCGAGTGACGTTTGAAATGCTATTAGCGCGCACCCCGCTAACTAGCTAGCCATTTCACATCACATTGTTACACCAGCCTAATCTCGGGAGTTGATAGGTTTGAAGTCATAAACAGCAGAGCTGCTGGCAAAACGCATGAAAGTGCTGTTTGAATGAATGCTTATGAACCTGCTGGTGCCTACCATCACTCAGTCAGACTGCTCTATCAAATCATAGACTTAATTATAACATAATAACACACAGAAATGCGAGCCTTAGGTCATTAATATGGTCGAATCCGGAAACTATCATCTCGAAAACAAGACGTTTATTCTTTCAGTGAAATACGGAACCGTTCCGTATTTTATCTAACGGGTGGCATTAATCAGTCTAAATATTCCTGTTACATTGCACAACCTTCAATGTTATGTCATAATTACGTAAAACTCTGGCAAATTAGTTCGCAATGAGCCAGGCTGCCCAAACTGTTGCATATACCCTGACTCTACGTGCAATGAACGCAAGAGAAGTGACACAATTTCACCTGGTTAATATTGCCTGCTAACCTGGATTTCTTTTAGCTAAATATGCAGGTTTAAAAATATATACTTCTGTGTATTGATTTTAAGAAAGGCATTGATGTTTATGGTTAGATACACATTGGAGCTACAACAGTCCTTTTTCACGAATGCACACCGCATGGATTATATGCAACGCAGGACACGCTAGATAAACTAGTAATATCATCAACCATGTGTAGTTATAACTAGTGATTATGATTGATTAAGTTTAATGCCAGCTAGCAACTTACCTTGGCTTCTTACTGCATTTGCGTAACAGGCGGGCTCCTCGTGAGGCAGGTGGTTAGAGTGTTGGACTAGTTAACCGTAAGGTTGCAAGTTTGAATCCCTGAGCTGACAAGGTAAAAATCAAGAGGCTACATACACAGTGTGGTACGGTGTACCTGTAATTACTAACATTTATTTGACTACTGTATTTAATAATTGTGAGATGAAATGGACGTGTGTACTGTGTTTTTGTGTTTACACAGCGGACTCTGCGAAGCGAGTATGTTGTTGTGTGTGTGTGTGTGTGTGTGTGTGTGTGTGTGTGCGTTCCAACTGCCAAGAGTGTTATATTTACCTTTGCTCTATGCTTGCTTTTACACCAAACCAATTACACAAGACATTCACCGCTCCACTGCGGCTGAAGCCAGTCAGCCACATTACATAAACACATTAGATGGTGTAATACATGTGGAGCTGTGCTGTGTAGTGAATGTGCAGCACTGCCCTCCAATAATAATATCTTCAGTCCAGTCACTTACTGGTCTGGTAGCACGCTAACCACTTACTGGTCTGGTAGCCCGCTAACCACTTACTGGTCTGGTAGCACGCTAACCACTTACTGGTCTGGTAGCACGCTAACCACTTACTGGTCTGGTAGCCCGCTAACCACTTACTGGTCTGGTAGCCCGCTAACCACTTACTGGTCTGGTAGCCCGCTAACCACTTACTGGTCTGGTAGCCCGCTAACCACTTACTGGTCTGGTAGCCCGCTAACCACTTACTGGTCTGGTAGCCCACTAACCACTTACTGGTCTGGTAGCACGCTAACCACTTACTGGTCTGGTAGCACGCTAACCACTTACTGGTCTGGTAGCACGCTAACCACTTACTGGTCTGGTAGCACGCTAACCACTTACTGGTCTGGTAGCATGCAAAGCCCTGTTCCTGCACACATACAGACACACACCCTCGCTATTCCCCCATAAACTGGCTGACCAGGTGTCACGGTCAAAATATTGTGTGCGGTTCGGAATGTGACAAATGGAACAATTTGATTAATGTTTAAACAGGCATTTTTTTCCTGTTAAAACCACAACAAAAAATCATAAAATTCCACATCAATGCAGAACAACGGTCCTATTATGTATGTATGACTGCTAGGGCCTGGTAATGAAGTTCTATCCACCGCAGTCATATACCCTTGAAAGCACCTCGGCTACGGCATGTGTGTCTGTCTGGAAGGGTACACTACGGCATGTGTGTCTGTCTGGAAGGGTACACTACGGCATGTGTGTCTGTCTGGAAGGGTACACTACAGCATGTGTGTCTGTCTGGAAGGGTACACTACGGCATGCGTGTCTGGAAGGGTACACTACGGCATGTCTGTGTCTGTCTGGAAGGGTACACTACGACATGTGTGTCTGTCTGTCTGGAAGGGTACACTACGACATGTGTGTCTGTCTGGAAGGGTACACTACGACATGTGTGTCTGTCTGGAAGGGTACACTACGACATGTGTGTCTGGAAGGGTACACTACGACATGTGTGTCTGGAAGGGTACACTACGACATGTGTGTCTGGAAGGGTACACTACGACATGTGTGTCTGGAAGGGTACACTACGACATGTGTGTCTGGAAGGGTACACTACGGCATGTGTGTCTGTCTGTCTGGAAGGGTACACTACGGCATGTGTGTCTGTCTGTCTGGAAGGGTACACTACGGCATGTGTGTCTGTCTGTCTGTCTGGAAGGGTACACTACGGCATGTGTGTCTGTCTGTCTGTCTGGAAGGGTACACTACGGCATGTGTGTCTGTCTGGAAGGGTACACTACGGCATGTGTGTGTGTCTGTCTGGAAGGGTACACTACGGCATGTGTGTCTGTCTGGAAGGGTACACTACGGCATGTGTGTCTGTCTGGAAGGGTACACTACGGCATGTGTGTCTGTCTGTCTGGAAGGGTACACTACGACATGTCTGTCTGTCTGGAAGGGTACACTACGGCATGTGTCTGTCTGGAAGGGTACACTACGGCATGTGTCTGTCTGGAAGGGTACACTACGGCATGTGTGTGTCTGTCTGGAAGGGTACACTACGGCATGCGTGTCTGTCTGTCTGGAAGGGTACACTACGACATGTCTGTCTGTCTGGAAGGGTACACTACGGCATGTGTGTCTGGAAGGGTACACTACGACATGTCTGTCTGTCTGGAAGGGTACACTACGGCATGTGTGTCTGTCTGGAAGGGTACACTACGGCATGTGTGTCTGGAAGGGTACACTACGGCATGTGTGTCTGTCTGGAAGGGTACACTACGGCATGTGTGTCTGTCTGGAAGGGTACACTACGGCATGTGTGTCTGTCTGGAAGGGTACACTACGACATGTCTGTGTGTCTGGAAGGGTACACTACGGCATGTCTGTGTGTCTGGAAGGGTACACTACGACATGTCTGTCTGTCTGGAAGGGTACACTACGACATGTCTGTGTGTCTGGAAGGGTACACTACGGCATGCGTGTCTGTCTGTCTGGAAGGGTACACTACGGCATGTCTGTCTGTCTGTCTGGAAGGGTACACTACGGCATGTCTGTCTGTCTGTCTGGAAGGGTACACTACGGCATGTCTGTCTGTCTGGAAGGGTACACTACGGCATGTGTGTCTGTCTGGAAGGGTACACTACGGCATGTGTGTCTGTCTGGAAGGGTACACTACGACATGTGTGTCTGTCTGTCTGGAAGGGTACACTACGGCATGTCTGTCTGTCTGTCTGGAAGGGTACACTACGGCATGTCTGTCTGGAAGGGTACACTACGGCATGCGTGTCTGTCTGTCTGGAAGGGTACACTACGGCATGTCTGTCTGTCTGTCTGTCTGGAAGGGTACACTACGGCATGTCTGTCTGTCTGGAAGGGTACACTACGACATGTGTGTCTGTCTGGAAGGGTACACTACGGCATGTGTGTCTGTCTGGAAGGGTACACTACGACATGTGTGTCTGTCTGGAAGGGTACACTACGGCATGCGTGTCTGTCTGGAAGGGTACACTACGGCATGCGTGTCTGTCTGGAAGGGTACACTACGGCATGCGTGTCTGTCTGTCTGGAAGGGTACACTACGGCATGTGTGTCTCTCTGGAAGGTTACACTACGACATGTGTGTCTGTCTAGAAGGGTACACTACGGCATGCGTGTCTGTCTGTCTGGAAGGGTACACTACGGCATGTGTCTGTCTGGAAGGGTACACTACGGCATGCGTGTCTGTCTGTCTGGAAGGGTACACTACGGCATGTGTGTCTGTCTGGAAGGGTACACTACGGCATGTGTGTCTGTCTGGAAGGGTACACTACGACATGTGTGTCTGTCTGGAAGGGTACACTACGGCATGCGTGTCTGTCTGTCTGGAAGGGTACACTACGGCATGTGTCTGTCTGGAAGGGTACACTACGGCATGTGTCTGTCTGGAAGGGTACACTACGGCATGTCTGTCTGTCTGTCTGGATGGGTACACTACGACATGTCTGTCTGGATGGGTACACTACGACATGTCTGTCTGGAAGGGTACACTACGGCATGTCTGTCTGTCTGTCTGTCTGGAAGGGTACACTACGGCATGTCTGTCTGTCTGTCTGTCTGGAAGGGTACACTACGGCATGTCTGTCTGTCTGTCTGGAAGGGTACACTACGGCATGTCTGTCTGTCTGTCTGGAAGGGTACACTACGGCATGTCTGTCTGTCTGTCTGGAAGGGTACACTACGGCATGTCTGTCTGTCTGTCTGGAAGGGTACACTACGGCATGTGTCTGTCTGGAAGGGTACACTACGGCATGTGTCTGTCTAGAAGGGTACACTACGGCATGTCTGTCTGTCTGTCTGGAAGGGTACACTACGACATGTCTGTCTGGAAGGGTACACTACGACATGTCTGTCTGTCTGTCTGGAAGGGTACACTACGACATGTCTGTCTGTCTGTCTGTCTGGAAGGGTACACTACGGCATGTCTGTCTGTCTGGAAGGGTACACTACGGCTTTTAAATGCCGACACAAAACCTTCTTTGGAGATCATTTCGAAGCGCAACTAAACTGCCATTTTACTTGTCTGTAAAGGAATGCCACTTCTGCAGTGGGACTAACGTCCATCAACAGGGGACCAGAACTGTCAATCAAATTATCTAGAGACCACTCTCTCCTAAAAAAAGTACTTTAAAGTTGGTTAAATACCGTGACTTACCAAGAGGTTTACTAGAAAGAAAACATCTTCTGCCAGGAATCGACTCCTAAGATTCAGGATTTTTGGAATGGAGAAGACTGATTATTTGAAGTACTTCTGAGAACAAACACATGTATCTTTCATAGCGAGCAAGTGAAAGACGGACAGAGAAGGCAGGGACACAGTAGAAGGCAGGGACACAGTAGAAGGCAGGGACACAGTAGAAGGCAGGGACACAGTAGAAGGCAGGGACACAGTAGAAGGCAGGGACACAGAGAAGGCAGGGACACAGAATGAAGGGACACAGTAGAAGGCAGGGACACAGTAGAAGGAAGGGACACAGTAGAAGGAAGGGACACAGTAGAAGGAAGGGACACAGTAGAAGGAAGGGACACAGTAGAAGGCAGGGACACAGTAGAAGGCAGGGACACAGTAGAAGGAAGGGACACAGTAGAAGGAAGGGACACAGTAGAAGGAAGGGACACAGTAGAAGGAAGGGACACAGAGAAGGAAGGGACACAGTAGAAGGCAGGTCACCAGGCAGATGTATTTAGCAATTTTTGCCGTGTAATGTCTCGCAACTTCTGTAAAACAGGGCCTATCATCAATGAATCGTCAATAAAACATCAGTGCCATTAATAGGCTAGGATATTCTACATGCAATAGACCGAAGACTGAACGTACTCTCGCATTATTAGCTAAGAGAAAGAGCAGGCAGGCCAGCTGCACTGTGATTTTAATATTGTGTAAAAAAAAAATACAAAAATAAAATACATTGTCCCATTAGGGATTTTCTTAACGTTAAGGAAATAACATCATGTTAACGTTTTGTATACAATAACTAATGTGCAGAGAGAGAGAGAGTTGCCCTCTCGGGAACAATGCACATACTGTTCAGTGATGTGTGTGTACCATTCCTATTGTGAGTGTAAAATGTAAAGGTATGTATCGTGTGTGCGGATTTTTTTTGTGTGTGTGTGTGTGCCATGTGGAGTGTTTCGCACACTTGTGTGTATCACATGGCCATAGTAAGTGTTGTGTGAACAGAGTGATGCTGTGTGTGATGAATGTATCCAGGCTCATGGAAGGGCAGGTCAGCAGAGTGACATGGAGGAGAGAGGAGAGGGATAGGACCAGCCCAGGGCAGATTGCATAAAAAATTCAGCCTGTGATTTATCAGCACAACGCTTGATAGCTCCTGCACAAAAGATGGCCCCGTTTTATTGTGGTTTTAACAACCTTTCAAATTACCACACACACGTGCGCAGGGCAGACACACACACACACACACACACACAGAAAGCCGGATCCTTTTCCCAATTACTTAGTCTCAGCGAGTGGGGTCAGTCAACCACTATAAATCTGGTATAGAGAGAGACAATGAGAGATCCAGTATACTGTGTGTACACACACACACACACACACACACACACACACACACACACACACACACACACACCATCAATCAGTAAGTCCTAGCTCAGTTTGAGGTCCTGACAGCAACTGCCATTTTACACACTTCTACCATAAACACTACAATACCCAGCGTGCATTGATAAGAGCATAGCTAAGGATAATATTCCATGTTCCAGAACTACAACACAAAACTAGGATCGATTTGGATCTTTTAAATCATAATGAATAACAGGCGGGACCTAATCCTAGATCACTAATGATATTCATTCTGTCCTGGCCCGAGCAGAGCTGAGGAGTATAACAAGGTCTCAACACTCTCCCTGAGAAGTCAATAGAGATATAGATGCCAGACGGATTGTGTCTGTGTGTGTGTGTGTGTGTGTCTCCATAAATTATAAAATCAAATTAAAAAACAATAAGGAAGCAGGGCTCTGTAGTGTGCTGTGGTGTCATGTGCTGTGGTATGTGCTGTGGTGTGTGGTATGGAGTGGTGTGGTATGTGCTGTGGTATGTATGTGCTGTGGTGTGCGGTATGGAGTGGTGTGGTATGTGCTGTGGTATGTATGTGCTGTGGTGTGTGGTATGGAGTGGTGTGGTATGTGCTGTGGTATGTATGTGCAGTGGTGTGTGGTATGGAGTGGTGTGGTATGTGATGTGGTATGTATGTGCTGTGGTGTGTGGTATGGAGTGGTGTGGTATGTGCTGTGGTATGTATGTGCTGTGGTGTGTGGTATGGAGTGGTGTGGTATGTGCTGTGGTATGTATGTGGTATGTATGTGCTGTGGGGTGTGGTATGTGCTGTGGTGTGTGGTATGGATTGGTGTGGTATGTATGTGCTGTGGTGTGTGGTATGGAGTGGTGTGGTATGTATGTGCTGTGGTGTGTGGCATGGAGTGGTGTGGTATGTGCGGTGGTATATATGTGCTGTGTGGTATGGAGTGGTGTGGTATGTGCTGTGGTATGTGCTGTGGTAGGCTTTGGCGGTATTCAGTATATACCGTATACCGGGATATTTGGGAAAAGCCACTGGATGGTTTTTCAATACCGTGGAAACTATTTATTTTAAAAATAGTTTTTTATAAATTTCAATATTTGTAGCAACTTTTTAAGTAAATGCCTGCAGTCAACTTGGGCATATTGCCCAAGTTGACTGCAGGCATTTACTTAAAAAGTTAGGAGATAAAGAACATTGCATTCTTCATTTCACCTGTCACATTAATATTTAGCTTACGGTAGTCCCCAGTCACGTGTCATGTGGTGTTTGTTTACAAGCACACAACGATGAGAGACCAGAGCCTTGTAGTCATGCAGCATGCGCCAGGTAATCGAAGTATGGTATGGAATTCACAACTAAATGTTTGCCAGGTAGATATCTTACAACTATTAACTTAACTGCCTAAAATCTTCTAAATGCTCTGCAGTTGTGCATTTGGTTTGCGGGTTGGAGCGAGCAGTCGCATCCGCACATCGGTCTGCACTTCGGTCTGCAGGTAGTATAACTTTTCATTACATTTCATTATAGTACAACGGTTTGATTTGTCTAATCTTAGCAATTTCTTCTTAGCTAGCTACATAGCCGTCTTTGTATCAAAGATAATTGCGTAATTATCGTATTTCGTCGTCCTAACGTATCTGCCCAGCAGCTAGCCAGCTAGCTAACGCCCACCGTCTACATAGCTAGCTACATAGCCGTCTCTGTATCAAAGATAATTGTGTAGATAATTGTGTAGTCTAGAGCGATTTTCTAGGTTACCTAGCCAGCTATTGTCGTTCTTTTAACGCAACGTAACGTAATCAACACTGCTAGCTAGCTAGCCAGCTAGCCCCTGAATCAACAACGCAGCCAGCTATTTGTCGTCCTCAACGTAGGAGACACTGCTAGCTAGCCAACAGCTAGCCAACGTCTACCGATTAGAACTCAACAACCCGGTCGCATTCCGCCTCGCTCCACAGGTAGTATCACATTTTCATTTCATTTCATTACAGTATAACGGTTTGATATGTTTGATCGTAGCTAGCTACATAGCCGTCTCTGTATCAAAGATAATTGTGTAGTCTAGAGCGATTTTCTAGGTTACCTTGCCAGCTATTGTCGTTCTTTTAACGCAAGGTAACGTAATCAACAACGCAGCCACTGCCAGCTAGCCTACAAAGTCAACAACGCAGCCACTGCCAGCTAGCCTACTTCAGCAGTACTGTATCATTTTTAATCATTTTAGTCAATAAGATTCTTGCTACGTAAGCTCAACTTTCTGAACATTCGAGACGTGTAGTCCACTTGTCATTCCAATCTCCTTTGCATTAGCGTAGCCTCTTCTGTAGCCTGTCAACTATGTGTCTGTCTATCCCTGTTCTCTCCTCTCTGCACAGACCATACAAACGCTCCACACCCGCGTGGCCGCGGC
Organism: Oncorhynchus nerka; assembly: GCF_034236695.1. NCBI lineage: Eukaryota > Metazoa > Chordata > Actinopteri > Salmoniformes > Salmonidae > Oncorhynchus > Oncorhynchus nerka. The sequence continues at coordinate 90,663,163 of NC_088417.1, forward strand.
CACCTAATCTGGTGGTCCCAGCGCGCACGACCCACGTGGAGTTCCAGGTCTCCGGTAGCCTCTGGAACTGCCGATCTGCGGCCAACAAGGCAGAGTTCATCTCAGCCTATGCCTCCCTCCAGTCCCTCGACTTCTTGGCACTGACGGAAACATGGATCACCACAGATAACACTGCTACTCCTACTGCTCTCTCTTCGTCCGCCCACGTGTTCTCGCACACCCGAGAGCTTCTGGTCAGCGGGGTGGTGGCACCGGGATCCTCATCTCTCCCAAGTGGTCATTCTCTCTTTCTCCCCTTACCCATCTGTCTATCGCCTCCTTTGAATTCCATGCTGTCACAGTTACCAGCCCTTTCAAGCTTAACATCCTTATCATTTATCGCCCTCCAGGTTCCCTCGGAGAGTTCATCAATGAGCTTGATGCCTTGATAAGCTCCTTTCCTGAGGACGGCTCACCTCTCACAGTTCTGGGCGACTTTAACCTCCCCACGTCTACCTTTGACTCATTCCTCTCTGCCTCCTTCTTTCCACTCCTCTCCTCTTTTGACCTCACCCTCTCACCTTCCCCCCTACTCACAAGGCAGGCAATACGCTCGACCTCATCTTTACTAGATGCTGTTCTTCCACTAACCTCATTGCAACTCCCCTCCAAGTCTCCGACCACTACCTTGTATCCTTTTCCCTCTCGCTCTCATCCAACACTTCCCACACTGCCCCTACTCGGATGGTATCACGCCGTCCCAACCTTCGCTCTCTCTCCCCGCTACTCTCTCCTCTTCCATCCTATCATCTCTTCCCTCTGCTCAAACCTTCTCCAACCTATCTCCTGATTCTGCCTCCTCAACCCTCCTCTCCTCCTTTCTGCATCCTTTGACTCTCTATGTCCCCTATCCTCCAGGCCGGCTCGGTCCTCCTCCCCGCTCCGTGGCTCGACGACTCATTGCGAGCTCACAGAACAGGGCTCCGGGCAGCCGAGCGGAAATGGAGGAAAACTTCGCCTCCCTGCGGACCTGGCATCCTTTCACTCCCTCCTCTCTACATTTTCCTCTTCTGTCGCTGCTGCTAAAGCCACTTTCTACCACTCTAAATTCCAAGCATCTGCCTCTAACCCTTGGAAGCTCTTTGCCACCTTCTCCTCCCTCCTGAATCCCCCCCTCCTCCCTCTCTGCAGATGACTTCGTCAACCATTTTGAAAAGAAGGTCGACGACATCCGATCCTCGTTTGCTAAGTCAAACGACACCGCTGGTTCTGCTCACACTGCCCTACCCTGTGCTCTGACCTCTTTCTCCCCTCTCTCTCCAGATGAAATCTTGCGTCTTGTGACGGCCGGCCGCCCAACAACCTGCCCGCTTGACCCTATCCCCTCCTCTCTTCTCCAGACCATTTCCGGAGACCTTCTCCCTTACCTCACCTCGCTCATCAACTCATCCCTGACCGCTGGCTCGTCCCTTCCGTCTTCAAGAGAGCGAGAGTTGCACCCCTTCTGAAAAAACCTACACTCGATCCCTCCGATGTCAACAACTACAGACCAGTATCCCTTCTTTCTTTTCTCTCCAAAACTCTTGAACGTGCCGTCCTTGGCCAGCTCTCCCGCTATCTCTCTCAGAATGACCTTCTTGATCCAAATCAGTCAGGTTTCAAGACTAGTCATTCAACTGAGACTGCTCTTCTCTGTATCACGGAGCGCTCCGCACTGCTAAAGCTAACTCCCTCTCCTCTGCTCTCATCCTTCTAGACCTATCGGCTGCCTTCGATACTGTGAACCATCAGATCCTCCTCTCCACCCTCTCCGAGTTGGGCATCTCCGGCGCGGCCCACGCTTGATTGCGTCCTACCTGACAGGTCGCTCCTACCAGGTGGCGTGGCGAGAATCCGTCTCCTCACCACGTGCTCTCACCACTGGTGTCCCCAGGGCTCTGTTCTAGGCCCTCTCCCTATTCTCGCTATACACCAAGTCACTTGGCTCTGTCATAACCTCACATGGTCTCTCCTATCATTGCTATGCAGACGACACACAATTAATCTTCTCCTTTCCCCCTTCTGATGACCAGGTGGCGAATCGCATCTCTGCATGTCTGGCAGACATATCAGTGTGGATGACGGATCACCACCTCAAGCTGAACCTCGGCAAGACGGAGCTGCTCTTCCTCCCGGGGAAGGACTGCCCGTTCCATGATCTCGCCATCTCGGTTGACAACTCCACTGTGTCCTCCTCCCAGAGCGCTAAGAACCTTGGCGTGATCCTGGACAACACCCTGTCGTTCTCAACTAACATCAAGGCGGTGGCCCGTTCCTGTAGGTTCATGCTCTACAACATCCGCAGAGTACGACCCTGCCTCACACAGGAAGCGGCGCAGGTCCTAATCCAGGCACTTGTCATCTCCCGTCTGGATTACTGCAACTCGCTGTTGGCTGGGCTCCCTGCCTGTGCCATTAAACCCCTACAACTCATCCAGAACGCCGCAGCCCGTCTGGTGTTCAACCTTCCCAAGTTCTCTCACGTCACCCCGCTCCTCCGCTCTCTCCACTGGCTTCCAGTTGAAGCTCGCATCCGCTACAAGACCATGGTGCTTGCCTACGGAGCTGTGAGGGGAACGGCACCTCAGTACCTCCAGGCTCTGATCAGGCCCTACACCCAAACAAGGGCACTGCGTTCATCCACCTCTGGCCTGCTCGCCTCCCTACCACTGAGGAAGTACAGTTCCCGCTCAGCCCAGTCAAAACTGTTCGCTGCTCTGGCCCCCCAATGGTGGAACAAACTCCCTCACGACGCCAGGACAGCGGAGTCAATCACCACCTTCCGGAGACACCTGAAACCCCACCTCTTTAAGGAATACCTAGGATAGGATAAAGTAATCCTTCTCACCCCCCTTAAAAGATTTAGATGCACTATTGTAAAGTGGCTGCTCCACTGGATGTCATAAGGTGAATGCACCAATTTGTAAGTCGCTCTGGATAAGAGCGTCTGCTAAATGACTTAAATGTAAATGTAAATGTAATTTAGTATCTAGTTCGTTTCTAGCTAAGTTGTTAGCTTCTTCCAAAATGAAGCATTTGCGAGGTAACAGCAGAGAATCCTTTCCTGGATCAAGAGCCTTGCTGCCTAATATTTGTTTTGTGCTTGCAGAAAATGTGAGAAGAATTTTTTTGTTACTTTTATACTTACATAGTTTAGGTCAGAAACTGTACAAAATGTTCGCAATGTAGTCGTTAGCATTTAGTTAGCATTCTCTATGAGGACACCTTAGTACATATTTGCATTTTTTTAGCATTCTGGTTAGTGACGTGTTTTGGGCTTTGAATATTAGTACTTTTAAATAAATACCTGCAGTCAACTTGTGCACTAGGTAATAGATAAAGCAGATCGCATTCATCATTTCGTCTATTATATCATTTGCCTGTATGAAGCTTACCGGTGCTATGAAGCTTACCGGTGCTATGAAGCTTACCGGTGCTATGAAGCTTACCGGTGCTATGAAGCTTACTGGTGCTATGAAGCTTACTGGTGCTATGAAGCTTACTGGTACTATGAAGCTTACTGGTACTATGAAGCTTTTTCATTATGAAGCTTTTCTTAAATTGAACCTTTTTTAACTAGGCAAGTCAGTTAAGAACACATCACTTTTTACAATGACGGCCTACCGTGGAACAGTGGGTTAACTTTTTCAAACAGAAATTTGCATCCTGTAGCACAAACTCCAAAAAGTTCTGAGACACTGTAAAGTCCATAGAGAACAAGATCACCTCCTCTCAGCTGCCCACTGCACTGAGGCTAGGTAACACGGTCACCACCGATAAATCCATGATAATCGAAAATTTCAATAAGCATTTCTCTACGGCTGGCCATGCTTTCCTCCAGGCTACCCCAACCCCGACCAACAGCTCTGCGCTACCTGCCCGAGCCTCCCCAGCTTCTACTTCACCCAAATCCAGATAGCAGATGTTCTGAAATAGCTGCAAAACCTAGACCCGTACAAATCAGCTGGGCTAGACAATCTGGACCCTCTCTTCCTAAAACTATCCGCCGCCAATGTTGCAACCCCTATTACCAGTCTGTTCAACCTCTCGTATCGTCTGAGATACCAAAAGATTGGAAAGCTGCTGCAGTCATCCCCCTCTTCAAAGGGGGTGACACTCTAGACCCAAACTGTTACAGACCTATATCCATCCTGTCCTGCCTCTCTAAAGTCTTCGAAAGTCAAGTTAATAAACAGATCAATGACCATTTCAAATCCCACCGTTGTGCAATCCGGTTCCCGAGCTGGTCATGAGCGTGGCAGAGGTGCACCCAAGGTACTAAACGATATCATAACCGCCATCGATTAAAAGACAGTACTGTGCAGCCGTCTTCATCGACCTGGCCAATGCTTTTGACTGTGTCAATCACCATATTCTTATCGGCAGACTCAATAGCCTTGGTTTCTCAAATGACTGCCTCGCCTGGTTCACCAACTACTTCGCAGACAAAATTCAGTGTGTCAAATCGGAGGGCCTGTTGTCCGGACCTCTGGCAGTCTCTATGGGGGTACCACAGGGTTCAATTCTCGTGCTGACTATTTACTCTGTATATATCAACGATGTCGCTCTTGCTGCGGGTGATTCCCTGATCCACCTCTACACAGACAACACCATTTTGTATACATCTGGCCCTTCTTTGGACACTGTGTTAACTAACCTCCAAACAAGCTTCAATGCCATACAACACTCCTTCCGTGGCCTCCAACTGCTCTTAAACCCTTAGTAAAACCAAATGCATGCTCTTCAACCGTTTGCTGCCTGCACCAGCCCGCCCGACTAGCATCACTACTCTGGACAGTTCTGACCTAGAATAGGTGGACAACTATAAATACCTAGGTGTCTGGCTAGACTGTAAACTCTCCTTCCAGACTCATATTAAGCATCTCCAATCCAAAATCAAATTTAGAATCGGCTTCCTATTTCGCAACAAAGCCTCCTTCACTTCACTTCACTTCACGCCGCCAAACTTACCCTAGTAAAACTGACTCTCCTACCGATTCTCGACTTTGGCGATGTCATCTACAAAATAGCTTCCAATACTCTAATCAGCAAACTGGATGCAGTCTATCACAGTGCCATCTGTTTTGTTACCAAAGCCCCTTATACCACCCACCACTGCGACCTGTATGCTCTAGTCCGCTGGCCCTCGCTACATATTCGCTGCCAGACCCACTGGCTCCAGGTCATCTATAAGTCTATGCTAGGTAAAGCTCCGCCTTATCTCAGCTCACTGGTCAAGATAACAACACACACCCGTAGCATGCGCTACAGCAGGTACAGTGCCTTGCGAAAGTATTCGGCCCCCTTGAACTTTGCGACCTTTTGCCACATTTCAGGCTTCAAACATAAAGATATAAAACTGTATTTTGTTGTGAAGAATCAACAACAAGTGGGACACAATCATGAAGTGAAACGACATTTATTGGATATTTCAAACTTTTTTAACAAATCAAAAACTGAAAAATTGGGCGTGCAAAATTATGTGATCTTTAGCATTTACCTAGCATCCACTATGATAAATCCTTAGTACTTGTTAGCATTATGTTAGCATTCTGGTAAGTGGCGTTTTTGGGGGTATTTTTTCGTAATAAAAATATATATACAGCTCCTTGTGTGCACTACTGGTAATACCGTATATCATGGGATGGCACAGTATAAAGGTATCGAACTCTGGATACTGCCCAACCCTATTATGTAGTGTGGCGTGGTGTTGTATGTGTGTGTGTGTGTGTGTGTGTGTGCGCGTGCGTGCACATTTATCAGTGTGTGTGTGTGTGTTTCCTAAACAGCCTAGCTATGGTGAGCACAGCCCTCATTATCCAGGGTTATTTATGAACACCCCCTATACACCTCCTGCCCTCCCAGCACATCCACCCCTAACTCCCTTTTAATAATTAATGGTGCTGTCTGTGCTCCCCTGGGGCTCAACTTCAGAGTCAGGGGTAAGAACCATCAATCTCTCTCTCTCTTCCTCCACCTCTCCCTCTCTCTTCCTCCACCTCTCCCTCTCTCTTCCTCCACCTCTCCCTCTCTCTTCCTCCACCTCTCCCTCTCTCTTCCTCCACCTCTCCCTCTCTCTTCCTCCACCTCTCCCTCTCTCTTCCTCCACCTCTCCCTCTCTCTTCCTCCACCTCTCCCTCTCTCCCTTCTCTCCTCCACCTCTCCCTCTCTCTTCCTCCCCTCTCCTCCCACCTCTCTCTTCCTCCCCTCACCTCCCTCTCTCTCTCGTCCTCCACCTCTCTCTCTCGTCCTCCACCTCTCTCTCTCGTCCTCCACCTCTCTCTCTCGTCCTCCACCTCTCTCTCTCGTCCTCCACCTCTCTCTCTCGTCCTCCACCTCTCCCTCTCTCGTCCTCCACCTCTCTCTCTCTCGTCCTCCTCCACCTCTCTCTCTCTCGTCCTCCACCTCTCTCTCTCTCGTCCTCCACCTCTCTCTCTCGTCCTCCACCTCTCTCTCTCGTCCTCCACCTCTCCTCTCTCTCTCTCTCTCGTCCTCCACCTCTCCCTCTCTCTCCACCTCTCCCTCTCTCTCTCTCTCTCGTCCTCCACCCTCTCTCTCGTCTCCACCTCTCCCTCTCTCGTCCTCCACCCCCTCTCTCTCTCCTCCACCTCCTCTCTCTCGTCCTCCACCTCTCCCCTCTCTCGTCTCGTCCTCCACCTCCACCTCTCTCTCTCGTCCTCCACCCCTCTCTCTCTCTCGTCCTCCACCCTCTCTCTCTCTCCCTCCACCTCCCTCTCTCTCCACCTCCCTCTCCCTCCACCTCCCCTCCACCTCTCTCTCTCTCGTCCTCCCACCTCTCTCTCTCTCGTCCTCCACCTCTCTCTCTCCTCCACCTCTCTCTCTCTCGTCCTCCACCTCTCTCTCTCTCGTCCTCCACCTCTCTCTCTCTCGTCCTCCACCTCTCTCTCTCTCTTCCTCCACCTCTCTCTCTCTCGTCCTCCACCTCTCTCTCTCTCGTCCTCCACCTCTCTCTCTCTCTCGTCCTCCACCTCTCTCTCTCGTCCTCCACCTCTCTCTCTCTCTCTCGTCCTCCACCTCTCTCTCTCTCGTCCTCCACCTCTCTCTCGTCCTCCACCTCTCTCTCTCTCGTCCTCCACCTCTCTCTCTCTCCTCCACCTCCTCCACCTCTCTCTCTCTCGTCCTCCACCTCTCTCTCTCTCGTCCTCCACCTCTCTCTCTCTCTCTCGTCCTCCCACCTCTCTCTCTCTCGTCCTCCACCTCTCTCTCTCTCGTCCTCCACCTCTCTCTCTCTCGTCCTCCACCTCTCTCTCTCTCGTCCTCCACCTCTCTCTCTCTCGTCCTCCACCTCTCTCTCTCTCGTCCTCCACCTCTCTCTCTCTCGTCCTCCACCTCTCTCTCTCTCGTCCTCCACCTCTCTCTCTCCTCCACCTCTCTCTCTCTCGTCCTCCACCTCTCTCTCTCTCGTCCTCCACCTCCCTCTCTCGTCCTCCACCTCCCTCTCTCGTCCTCCACCTCTCTCTCTCTCGTCCTCCACCTCTCTCTCTCTCGTCCTCCACCTCTCTCTCTCTCGTCCTCCACCTCTCTCTCTCGTCCTCCACCTCTCTCTCTCGTCCTCCACCTCTCTCTCTCGTCCTCCACCTCTCTCTCTCGTCCTCCACCTCTCTCTCTCGTCCTCCTCTCTCTCTCTCCCTCCACCTCTCTCTCTCTCTAGTCCTCCACCTCTCTCTCTCTCCACCTCCTCCACCTCTCTCTCTCGTCCTCCACCTCTCTCTCTCGTCCTCCCCTCCTCTCTCTCTCGTCCTCCACCTCTCTCTCTCGTCCTCCACCTCTCTCTCTCTCGTCCTCCACTCTCTCTCTCGTCCTCCACCTCTCTCTCTCTCCACCTCTCTCTCTCGTCCTCCACCTCTCTCTCTCGTCCTCCACCTCTCTCTCTCGTCCTCCACCGCTCTCTCTCGTCCTCCTCCACCTCTCTCTCTCTCTCTTCCTCCACCTCTCTCTCTCTTCATCCACCTCTCTCTCTCTTCATCCACCTCTCTCTCTTCCTCCACCTCTCTCTCTTCCTCCATCTCTCTCTCTTCCTCCACCTCTCTCTCTCTCTTCCTCCACCTCTCTCTCTTCCTCCACCTCTCTCTTCCTCCACCACTCTCTCTTCCTCCACCACTCTCTCTTCCTCCACCACTCACTCTCTTCCTCCACCACTCTCTTCCTCCACTCTCTCTCCCACAACTCTGTCTCTTCTCCCACCACTCTCTCTCTCTCTCTCTTCCTCCATCTATCCCTCCACCACTCTCTCACTTCCTCCACCTATCCCTCTTCCTCCACCACTCTCTCTCACTTCCTTCACTCTCTCTTGCTCTTCCTCCACCACTCTCCGTCCCTTGTTCTCTTCCTCTCTCTCATTCTCTCTCCTTCCTCTCCCTACCTCACTCGTTTTCTCCTCTCTTGTTCTCTCCATTTTGTTCTTCCTCTCCTTTCTCCAACGTGTTCCTGAAATCCTCTCTCGCTCACTTCCTCTACTATCTCTATTTCTCCCCGTTGATAAACCAAGTCATGGCCCAAGTCTAGGTGCACTGTTGTCTGATCAGAGTAATATTACCCACCTCACCATCCACCTACTTCTGACCTAAAGCACAAAACTCTGTCTTCACACTGACATTACTAACACAATCTAGGGACCATCTATGCTGGCCTTTTGCCTCTTTCCAGGCCATTGTTGTAAATAAGACTTTGTTTTCATCTCAACTGCCCAGTAAAACATGATAAAAAGCATGGATGCTGCAGACTTCCCAGGTTAAACAAGTATCTCCACTGAGCAATAACTCAATAACTGTATTGAGCTGTATGTCTACTGTAGAAACAGAATAAATTAACATATTGATACTCCTCCATCATACACATTCTGACAAGAAGCACTTGCACAGGCAGAAACACACACTCATGCAAGCACACACACACGCACACACTACTTACCATGCCTGCAGGAGGAGTGGGGGCTCCTTGTTTGTCTCCTTTTGTGTCCCGGGTGAGTTTTCGGGTGCGTTGCCGGGTGAGTTTCCGGGTGAGTTTCCGGGTGTGTTGCCGGGTGAGTTTTCAGGTGCGTTGCCGGTGTGGCTCTGTGATATCAGGACAGATCAGGGGTATCCTCTCCTCTCTGACTCCTCATACGCTCCCCTCTGACCGAGCCCCCCAGACTACAGACCGGACTTCCTCTGGCTCACCTGGAGGGAGAGAGAGAAATGGAGAGAAAGAAGGATGGATAGATTGAGAGAGAGAAAGAGAGAGAGACAGGGAGAGAGAGAGACAGGGAGAGAAAAAGAGAGAGAGAGAAACAGGGAGAGAAAAAGAGAGAGAGAAACAGAGAGAGAGAGAAACAGAGAGAAAGAGAGAAACAGAGAGAGAGAGAAAACAGAGACAGAGAGAAACAGAGACAGAGAGAAACAGAGACAGAGAGAAACAGAGAGACAGAGAGAAACAGAGACAGAGAGAAACAGAGAGACAGAGAGAAACAGAGAGACAGACAGAGAGAGAGACAGAGACAGAGAGAAACAGAGAGACAGAGAGAGAGAGAGGGAGCGAGACAGGGAGCGAGACACGGAGAGAGACACGGAGAGAGACACGGAGAGAGACACGGAGAGAGACACGGAGAGAGACACGGAGAGAGACAGGGAGAGAGACAGGAGAGAGACAGGGAGAGAGACAGGGAGAGAGACAGGGAGAGAGACAGGGAGAGAGACAGGGAGAGAGACAGGGAGAGAGACAGGGAGAGAGACAGGGAGAGAGACAGGGAGAGAGACAGGGAGAGAGACAGGGAGAGAGACAGGGAGAGAGTGAGAAAGGAACATACTGATCAGGAAAATGTAACCAGACAATAGTATATTATCTACCAAAACCCTCCTTAATAATGATCCTACAGCTACAATACATGACCGCTCCTCCCCCCCTTTCCTACTAGTGCACACACACCTCAGCAGGGTTATGGTATAGTCTTTGTCTGCAGGTAGAGACAGGAGAACGCATTGCTAAGCTGAAGACGAGACAGTCGAGCCTTATTAACATTTCATGATCTAGGAGGAGCGCTGTGGAAAAACCACTGATCTGAAGCTTGTTTTTATCTGCTGTTACACACACACACACACACACACACACACACACACAGTTACACACACAAACTGACAGTTACACAGACATACTGACTGACAGACAGATACTCCAACACTTACACAAAGACATGCATTTTCAAAAACGGCCTGCTCCAGTTTCTGTGATTTATCTAGCCTAAATGATTCTGCTGCCCACTCGAGTCTAGCCTATCTGTCTGTCAGCTGTCCCTGTAACTCACCACTCTCTCACCTCGTCTCCCTCTCACCTCACCTGCTCCTCTCACAACTCATTTCTCTCTCACTCGTCTGCTCCTCACCTCGTCTCCCTCTCACCTCGTCTCCCTCTCACCTCGTCTCCCTCTCACTCGTCTGCTCCTCTCAACTCATTTCCCTCTCACCTCGTCTGCTCCTCTCAACTCATTTCCCTCTCACCTCGTCTGCTCCTCTCACTATGTTAATGGGAGATTTAGCCTGGCAGAATAATAACTCATAATCATCATGTATCACAGATTAACAAGGGGAGTGTCAATCGGTGGAAAGTTTGACCTGTTAATTCCGGTGGTCATCTGCATTAATCCAACCATGAGGAGAGCGGTTGTGGTTTCCCTGGAAAATAATCTCCATTCCCATGGATTAGGTCAACTGGGCAGCTATGGGCTGGCAGGTAGAAGAACCAGAGGTGGACAGGACGCAGGCAGGAACACAAACACCAGTAACATGTGTCAGAGGGCAGAGAGCACATACATTCAGGACCTCTTGTCCCAAACAGCAGCGGTATAGCTGTGATGTAACCGTACCTCTCCTTGCCTGGCTAAAGTGACAGACCTGCATCAGCCAGGCTAAACTTCTCCACCCTGTCCTGTATGGAATGTAAAGGTCCCCCACCTCTCAAAACATACGCATCAAATAAGAGGCTGACACTCTCTCCCTGAACCTGCCGTCGCTGCCCTACCAGAACCTGCCCTCTCTGACTGCAGTGTGACTGACTGGGTGCTATAGCTATATGGTCGTCCCAGTAGAGGAGGAGGTACCCCAACCAGCAGTATATCCTCCCAACTTACTCTGGTCTCTAGCTGCTCTGACTGCAGTGTGACTGACTGACTAAGTGCTGCATTGCTATAGATAAAACCACCACATACCACTGCTATGCCAGTGAGGCCACAGGGACACTTTATGGGTTTAACAAGAGCCATGTATTTAAATATATGACTCTGGGTTTAACTAGCCACCAGCCACATGCAACGCTACAACTCAACCCCATTATCATGGAACAGAACAGTAAAGCAACACCACACCGCCGAGAGCTCTACTAAAACCCCACACTGCCGAGAGCTCTACTAAAACAACATGACACCACAGAGAGCTCTACTAAAACAACACCACCAAGCACTACTAAAACACCACCACACCATTGAGAGCCCTACTAAAACACCACCACACCATTGAGAGCCCTACTAAAACAACACCACACCACCGGGAGCCCTACTAAAACACCACCGGGAGCCCTACTAAAACCACACCACCGGGAGCCCTACTAAAACCACACCACACCATCGGGAGCCCTACTAAAACACCACCACACCACCGGGAGCCCTACTAAAACAACACCACACCACCGGGAGCCCTACTAAAACAACACCACCAGGAGCTCTACTAAAACACCACCACACAACCGAGAGCCCCACTAAAACAACACCACCCACTGAGAGCTCTACTAAAACACCACCAAGCGCTACTAAAACACCACCACACCACCGGGAGCCCTACTAAAACAACACCACTCCACCAGAAGCTCTACTAAAACACCACCACACAACCGAGAGCTCTACTAAAACACCACACCACTGAGAGCTCTACTAAAACACCACCACCAAGCGCTACTAAAACAACACCACACCACCGGGAGCCCTACTAAAACAACACCACTCCACCAGGAGCTCTACTAAAACACCACCACACAACCGAGAGCTCTACTAAAACACCACACCACTGAGAGCTCTAGTAAAACACCACACCACTGAGAGCTCTACTAAAACAACACCACACCACCGAGAGATCTACTAAAACAACACCACATCACCGAGAGCTCTACTAAAACAACACCACACCACCGAGAGCTGTATGGAGGAGCTTTCCAGACTGTTGTTAAGGACTGTTGTTACACAAAACACCATTGGTTTACAGTCACACATGGTGGTTGGTTCCCAAAATGGGAGGTGCAGTTTTCTATCAACTGTAATGGCTCTAGCCTAGTCCCAGGTCTGTTTGTGCTGTATGGCCAACTCCTATGGTCGTTGTGAACAGTCATTGTGGCCATAGCAGTGTGTAAGTCAGCACAAACAGATCTGGGTCCAGGCTGGAATGGCTCTAATTTGGGAAAGATCTCACAGTGTTTACGTTCAACCCACAGTGATACTGGGCAGATATGCCATGTCACATGTCACAGTCTCACAACAGGAAGTGACCTTGCCCTCTCAGGAACCATTATGCAAAACCAAACCAGGTTGTAAACTAGTTGGCAAGTCAACAACAATGGGGGATGGGAGATGTGAGTGTGTGGTAACAACTTTCAGTTGAGAACGGAGAGGTTGGGTATCTTTACCTGGTCATTTCAAACACACTGAACCAGTATTCATAAAGGGAAATGTAGTTATATAAAGAACAGAAGTTGCCAAACAGGAAACCTACTAGTATGGCAAAACACCAAATCATCTGAAGAGAGAGAGTGAGACATTGTAACCAGTATGATGACATTTCTACATTTCAGAGAGGAACTGACTTTGCAGCGACACAAGACTAGGCCTCATATTCACTCCTGTCGAAACTGTGATTGAAAGAGAGAACGCGCTAACATTTTTCCCCAAGTCAGAAGCTAAATATTTCGACTGCAGCTACCTTTCGTCTAGCCAGCAATGAGAGTAGAGCTGTACACCACTGTGACTGAGTCCTGCCTGCCTATAACATGAGCCCCATGCAGTCTGCCCTGTCCTCCGCTGCATGTAGTCAACTTATTAGCCCTACAGAGGGGAAGAAAATGAACTGGGTCCGACAGGCACTTAACCATGGAAATGACTCCACCAAGATGGAAACCACACTGCAATCAAAGAGCCAGCAGTATGTAGCTAGCCTCTCTGTCTGACAAGAGAACAAGTCACATTGTCGTATTGACTCCCTTTCCCCTGTTTGCTCCTTCTAATTGTTTTCTTTCTTACAGACATACACGCATACACCTACTGTAAACACACACACACTTGATTGGTCTAGTTTCCAGGGTGTTTGATAACATGAGCTAAGCCTGGATAGATCAAGCCACTAGACAGGGAGAACAGTTGGATGTCAGTGAAGGTTGACTCCTAACAGTTAATAAGATAAGGACCATTTAGGGCAGCGGTCGGCAACAGACGGCCTGTGGGCCTAAACCGACCCGTAAGTCGGTTTAGGGGCTGCAGGTAGCCTAGTGGTTAGAGCGTTGGGCCAGTAACCAGCAGGTAGCCTAGTGGTTAGAGCGTTGGACTAGTAACCAGCAAGTAGCCTAGTGGTTAGAGCGTTGGGCCAGTAACCAGCAGGTAGCCTATTGGTTAGAGCGTTGGGCCAGTAACCAGCAGGTAGCCTAGTGGTTAGAGCGTTGGGCCAGTAACCAGCAGGTAGCCTAGTGGTTAGAGCGTTGGGCCAGTAACCAGCAGGTAGCCTAGTGGTTAGAGCGTTGGGCTAGTAACCAGCAGGTAGCCTAGTGGTTAGAGCGTTGGGCCAGTAACCAGCAGGTAGCCTAGTGGTTAGAGCGTTGGGCTAGTAACCAGCAGGTAGCCTAGTGGTTAGAGCGTTGGGCCAGTAACCAGCAGGTAGCCTAGTGGTTAGAGCATTGGGCCAGTAACCGAAAGGTTGCTAGATCGAATCCCTGAGCTGACAAGGTAAAAATCTGTCGTTCTGCCCCTGAACAAGGCAGTTAACCCACTGTTCCTAGGCTGTCATTGTAAATAAGAATTAGTTCTTAACCGACTTGCCTAGTTAAATAAAGTATTTTTTTTAAATGTGCTTTTTTTTGCCCCCCAAAACTGTTTTTAGGGGGTTGGGAAGGGTGGTGGGGTTGTTTTTGTTAAAATAAAATAAAAATTAAGGCAAAAGCCACTGGGATGTAGCCAAAACAATAAATAAATAGGAAATCTGTTCACCAAGTATTCCCTTGAAAAAAAAAAAAAGCAGTTTCAATGTAATCAAGGTAATGAAATTATTTTTATTTTCAAATACAATCTATTTTTGGACTTAGTTGTGGTCAATTTGCATTGTACAAATAATTATAACGATGTTCCAGCCCCCCCGACCATCCACTGACAAAAATCATCCCACAGCTGAATCCCTTCATCTGCTCTGTGTATGACAGCAGTGACCTTTCACACACACGGCAAGTTGTGTCCTCTGTAAGCATCTCTATCCATGCTGCTCCACTGTAGGCTAATCATCTACAAGTAAATGTCCAATGTTTCCAGATTTCTATGAAATATGACCTAGAATTAATTGCAATATGAGTGAAATTGTTTTCCTTCCAGAGAATTGTAATTAAGTTATTATTCTGTGTTGGAATGGTATGGGCGTACCCCAACAATAGAATGGTTTGGGTGTATACCGGTCACTAGAAATATTAATGCGAGTAGACCGCTGATTGGCCAGCATATCCTCCCTAGGAGGGATGAAATCATCATCTATGAGGAAATAGCGTTTTTTTAAACTGTCTGTTTGAGATACAACTTTGAGGTTGAGTTTTTTAAAGTATTTTATTTTTACTCCAATTTATGCTTTGGCCACAAATACGAGTATAGGAAGAGTCAACAACATTATTTGGCTATGAGTTAACAGAATATTCACTTTTAAAAGTGAGATTTTCACTGGACAGTTGCTTTAACAGACACTGTTCCACAACACACACATGCACGCCCTTGCAGCATGGGGCTAGTGTTGATCACTGACAGTCTGTTCTTTAAGCGATAACGCCTGAGAAGCCGGGGTTTGGAGGATATATTGGCACGGGTGTTGTTAAGCTGTTGACGTGTCATCTAGAGAGTTTGTGACTAGCCAATATATCCTCCAAACACCGGCTTCCAGGGCATTATCACTTTTATACAATGGGTTACCAACATATTCAAATAATCATTGACATATTTTAAATAAAAACGTTATTTTGATGAATTTATTCACACCATTTCATCCTTCCACAAGATATAGTTCTAAAACAAAATCTAGGGTTGCTTCCCAAGCAGACTGGTCGTTCGTTCTGATGGTTTGGTTGCCAGAGACGCGACCCAGTCGTTCAGTCTTACTGTTCTGTATCTATGGACTCGACCCAGTCGTTCAGTCTTACTGTTCTGTATCTATGGACTCGACCCAGTCGTTCAGTCTTACTGTTCTGCATCTATGGACTCGACCCAGTCGTTCAGTCTTACTGTTCTGCATCTATGGACTCGACCCAGTCGTTCAGTCTTACTGTTCTGCATCTATGGACTCGACCCAGTCGTTCAGTCTTACTGTTCTGTATCTATGGACTCGACCCAGTCGTTCAGTCTTCTTGTTCTGTATCTATGGACGCGACCCAGTCGTTCAGTCTTATTGTTCTGTATCTATGGACGCGACCCAGTCGTTCAGTCTTATTGTTCTGTATCTATGGACTCGACCCAGTCGTTCAGTCTTACTGTTCTGTATCTATGGACGCGACCCAGTCGTTCAGTCTTAGTTCTGTATCTATGGACTCAGTCTTAGTCTTATTGTTCTGTATCTATGGACTCGACCCAGTCGTTCAGTCTTACTGTTCTGTATCTATGGACTCGACCCAGTCGTTCAGTCTTACTGTTCTGCATCTATGGACTCGACCCAGTCGTTCAGTCTTACTGTTCTGCATCTATGGACTCGACCCAGTCGTTCAGTCTTACTGTTCTGTATCTATGGACTCGACCCAGTCGTTCAGTCTTACTGTTCTGTATCTATGGACTCGGCCCAGTCGTTCAGTCTTATTGTTCTGTATCTATGGACTCGACCCAGTCGTTCAGTCTTATTGTTCTGTATCTATGGACTCGACCCAGTCGTTCAGTCTTATTGTTCTGTATCTATGGACTCGACCCAGTCGTTCAGTCTTCTTGTTCTGTATCTATGGACGCGACCCAGTCGTTCAGTCTTATTGTTCTGTATCTATGGACGCGACCCAGTCGTTCAGTCTTATTGTTCTGTATCTATGGACTCGACCCAGTCGTTCAGTCTTACTGTTCTGTATCTATGGACGCGACCCAGTCGTTCAGTCTTACTGTTCTGTATCTATGGACGCGACCCAGTCGTTCAGTCTTATTGTTCTGTATCTATGGACTCGACCCAGTCGTTCAGTCTTATTGTTCTGTATCTATGGACGCGACCCAGTCGTTCAGTCTTATTGTTCTGTATCTATGGACGCGACCCAGTCGTTCAGTCTTATTGTTCTGTATCTATGGACTCGACCCAGTCGTTCAGTCTTATTGTTCTGTATCTATGGACGCGACCCAGTCGTTCAGTCTTATTGTTCTGTATCTATGGACGCGACCCAGTCGTTCAGTCTTACTGTTCTGTATCTATGGACGCGACCCAGTCGTTCAGTCTTACTGTTCTGTATCTATGGACGCGACCCAGTCGTTCAGTCTTACTGTTCTGTATCTATGGACGCGACCCAGTCGTTCAGTCTTACTGTTCTGTATCTATGGACGCGACCCAGTCGTTACTGGCTGGCAACATTCTCATCCTTTGCTAGCTAGCCAACTACGGCTAACTTACAGTCAAGTCAAACAGTGCAGCCAGAATAACAGCAAAGTAGCTGTATTTGCGTTTGTTTAAGCTGTTTTCTAGTGACATTTATTTGGATACATCCATAACAATGATTTCACCTGGCATAGAACATGTGCTCTCTCTTCAGGACACTGTTGTTCAGAGGAGCTAGACAACAACACAGCAAACACAATCACTTCAAACTGAAGCTGGAAAGACTGTATACAGCACTTCGTTTCGGTTGACCTTTTTTCAATTCACTCCTTTGTATATATCAATAAAAATGATGCCAGCCGATTCATGATTTCGACTGTCTGAGAAACGCTGCCTGCTTCTCTCTCTCCTCCCAACCCCGACATGTTCATTACTACGGGACAGTTGAAAATCGAATTTGAATATTGAAACAACGTTGAAAATGTCGGCGAGACAGACAGTACGTTTATACAAATCTCCCCTGTTGAAAACAAAATGTTAGTCTAAAGATAATATCTAGATGCTTTTTATAGTGGAGATGAAGTTTATAACCTCCCTGCCTGGGCTGATGAGACAGTTTTAAAGTCATAGATTTAGCCGGTGGTAACTTGTGGATTAGACACCGGCTAGAATGTGCTTTTAACCAATCAGCATTCAGGATTAGACCCACCTGATGTATAAATACATTTAGAAACCATAGAACCCATCATGTACAGTGTGCTGTATAGGATGAGTCGTTACTGATAAGGACACACCCACAGGGCAGCAAGACACCCACCCAGTGATCTAAAACAACTCAATTAACCTCACTAAACACACAACAGACAGGAGAGATAACAAATGCAGCACCTCAGAACAGTACACACACACACACAGCGTGGTTGGGTTGGTTCTGTTTCATCACATCAACACCAGTCAGTATAACTAAATAAGACAAGAAGGATTTGTTTGGCCTCACTCCCCATTAATCATCTTACAAGGCCAGGAAGCATAGAGACAGAGAAGTGTAAAGTAGAGTAGAGCAGAGTATTGTAGAGCAGAGCAGAATAGAGCAGAGTAGGCTTTGATAAGCTGGGAGAGGAAAGGACAGGAGGAGAGGAACAAGGGTGGAGTGGAACCATTAACATGAGCAGTGATATGTGAGACTGTATTTCACCTAGCACTTTCTGGTTGTGAAAACGGACACAGTAAAGTCTTGTTGTGTAGAGGAGAGGGTTTAAAAAGGGGCCGACCTTCTCCAAAAAACAAGCACTCTTGTCTATCCTCCTCTCCTCTCCTAGTTCTACCTCCCAACTCACTTATGCTTTCTTCTCCTCCATTCCATTCTCCATCCTCTCTCCACTCCGCCATCCTATTTATTCTCTCCTTAGCAAATTTATGAAAAATAAAAAACAGAAATATCTTATGTACATAAGTATTCAGACCCTTTGCTATGAGACTCGAAATTGATCTCAGGTGCATCCTGTTTTCATTGATCATTCATTGATCAAATTGATTGGAGCCCACCTGTGGTAAATTCAACTGATTGGATATGATTTTGGAAAGGCACACACCTGTCTACATAATATCCCACAGTTGACAGTGCATGTCAGAGAAAAAACCAAGCCATGAGGTTGAAGGAATTGTACGTAGAGCTCTGAGACAGGATTGTGTCGAGGCACAGATCTGGGGAAGGGTACCAAAAACTATCTGCAGCATTGAAGGTCCCCAAGAACACAGTGGCCTCCATAATTCTTCAATGGAAGAAGTTTGGAAGCACCAAGACTCTTCCTAGAGCTGGCCGCCCGGCCAAACTGAGCAATCAGGGGAGAAGGGCCTTGGTCAGGGAGGTGACAAAGAACCTGATGATCACTCTGTTAAGGCTAGGGCTGATTTCAAGGTTTTACTGCTAACCTACAAGGCATTACATGGGCTTACTCCTACCCATCTTTCTGATTTGGTCCTGCCGTACATGCCTACACGTACGCTACGGTCACAAGATGCAGGCCTCATTGTCGCTAGAAGTTCTAAGCAAACAGCTGGAGGCAGAGCTTTCTCCTATAGAGCTCCATTTTTATGGAATGGTCTGCCTATCCATGTGAGAGACGCAGACTCTGTATTAACCTTTAAGTCTTTATTGAAGACTCATCTGTCCAGTAGGTCCTATGATTGAGTGTAGTCTGGCCCAGGGGTGTGAAGGTGAACGGAAAGGCACTGGAGCGACAAACCGCCCATGCTGTCTCTGCCTGGCCGGTTCCCCTCTCTCCACTGGGATTCTCTGCCTCTAACCCTATTACAGGGGCTGAGTCACTGGCTTACTGGTGCTATTCTATGCCGTCTTTAGGAGGGGTGCTTCACTTGAGTGAGTCACTGATCTTCCTGTAGGGGTTGGCGCCCCCCTCAAGTTCATCCCGTGTGGTAGATCTTTGTGGGCTATACTTGGCCTTGTCTCAGGATGGTAAGTTGGTGGTTGAAGATATCCCTCCAGTGGTGTGGGGGCTGTGCTTTGGCAAAGTGGGTGGGGTTATATCCTGCCTGTTTGGCCCTCTCCGGGGGTATCATCGGATGGGGCCACAGTGTCTCCCGACCCCTCCTGTCTCAGCCTCCAGTATTTATGCTGCAATAGTTTGTGTCGGGGGGCTAGGTTCAGTCTGTTAT
The DNA here is from genome assembly GCF_034236695.1 of Oncorhynchus nerka. Classification (NCBI taxonomy): domain Eukaryota; kingdom Metazoa; phylum Chordata; class Actinopteri; order Salmoniformes; family Salmonidae; genus Oncorhynchus; species Oncorhynchus nerka. Next base: position 90,682,626 of record NC_088417.1, read on the forward strand.
ATCTGGAGTATTGCTCCCGTCTCATCCAGTGTCCTGTGTGAATTTAAGTATGCTCCATCTAACTTTCTCTCTCGCTCTCTCTTTTCCCTTTTCTCTCTTCCCTCGGAGGACCTGAGCCCCAGGACTACCTGGCCTGATGACTCCTTGCTGTCCCCAGTCCACCTGCTGCTGCTGCAGTTTTAACTGTTCTGCCTGCGGCTATGGAACCCTGACCTGTTCACCGGACCTGCTGTTTTCAACTCTCTCTCCCTATCGCACTGCTGTCTCTAACTCTGAATGATCGGCTATGTAAGGCCAACTGACATTTACTCCTGAGGTGCTGACCTGTTGCACCCTCTACAACCACTGTGATTATTATTGTTTGATCCTGCTATGAACATTTGAAAATCTTGGCCATGTACTGTTATAAACTCCACCTGGCACAGCTAGAAGAGGACTGGCCACCCCTCAGAGCCTGGTTCCTCTCTAGGTTTCGTCCTAGGTTCTGGCCTTTCTAGGGAGTTTTTCCTAGCCACCGTGCTTCTACATGTGCATTGCTTGCTGTTTGGGGTTTTAGGCTGGGTTTCTGTATAACACTTTGTGACATCGGCTGATGTAAAAAGGGCTTTATAAATACATTTGATTAATTGATTGGCTCCAGAGTTCCTCTGTGAAGATGGGACAACCTTCCAGAAGGACAACCATCTCTGCAGCACTCCACAAATCAGGCCTTTATGCTAGAGTGGCCAGACAGAAGCCATTCCTCAGTAAAAATCACATGACAGCCCGCTTGGAGTTTGCCAAAAGGCAACAAAAGGGCTGATGAAACCAAGATTGACGTCTGGAGGAAACCTGGCATCATCCCTACGGTGAAGCATGGTAGTGGCATCATCATACTGTGGGGATGTTATTCAAAGGAAGGGACTGGGAGACTAGTCAGGACCGAGGGAAAGATAAACAGCGCAAAGTAGAGAGATGAAAACCTGCTCCACCATACTCAGGATCTCAGACGTCGGCGCAGGTTCACCTTCCAACGGGACAGTGGCTCGAAGCACACAACCCAGACAACACAGGAGTGGTTTGGGGACAAGTCTTTGAATGTCCTTGAGTGGCCCAGCCAGAGCCTGGACTTGAACCCAATCGAACATCTCTGGAGAGACCTGAAAATAGATGTGCAGCAACGCTCCACATCCAACCTGACAGAGCTTGAGAAGATCTGCAGAGAAGAATTGGAGAAACTCCCCAAATACAGGTGTGCCAGGCTTGTAGCGTCATACCCAAGAAGACTTGATGCTGTAATCGCTGCAAAAGGTGCTTCAACAAAGTACTGAGTAAAGGGTCTGAAAACGTATGTAAAGGTCATTGCTTTGTCATTATGGGGTACTGTGTGTAGATTGAGGGATAAAAAAATGTTAATATATTTTTTTAGAATAAGGCTGTAACGTAACTAAATGTGGAAAAAGTCCAGGGGTCTGAATACTGCCACACCACTAAGCAAGGGGCACCACCAAGCAAGCAGCACCATGAAGACCAAGGAGCTCTCCAAACAGGTCAGGGACAAAGTTGTGGAGAAGTACAGATCACGGTTGGGTTATAAAATAAATATATCACGGAGCACCATTAAATCCATTGTTAAAAAATTGAAAGAATATGGCACAATAACAAACCTGCCAAGAGAGGGCTGCCCACCAAAACTCACGGACCAGGCAAGGAGGGCATTAATCAGAGAGTCAACAAAGAGACCAAAGATAACCCTGAAGGAGTTGCTAAGCTCCACAGCAGAGATTGGGATATCTGTCCATAGGACCCACTTTAAGCCGTACACTCCACAGAGCTTGGCTTTACGGAAGAGTGGCCAGAAAAAAAGCCATTGCTTAAAGTAAAAAATAAGCAAACACATTTGGTGTTCGCCAAAAGGCATATGGGAGACTCCTCAAACATATGGAATAAGGTTCTCTGGTCAGATGAGACTCAAATTGAACTTTTTGGCCACCAAGGAAAATTATATATGTCTGGCGCAAACCCAACACCTCTCATCACCCAGAGAACACCATCCCCACATTGAAGCATGACACCCACCCCCCCAAAAAAAAATATTTTTAATTCCAGGCTAAGGCAACAAAGTAGGAAAGATGTGAATACTTTCGCAAGCCAGTAGCTAGCAACCTAGCCAGGCAGGCAAGCTGCAAAAGGACAAGTAGGCTACACTTCCCCATCGTTTATCAGTGCAATTTTGACGGCCAACTAGCTGAAGAGATTTGAGAGGAAAAGGTTTATCAAATGTTCCTTCGTCATATTTTAGCTCATCTTGCTCTGGCTAGCATTAGTTGTTGATTTTGTTCTTGATGTGCATAACTGAGGAAGAGAGAGAGCATACGTTGTTTGATCAATAAGACCGTAAAGTTCCCAAAAGTAAGAGGACTCCCGTGCTATTTACATATTTACAGAAATCCATTCAGGTGTATTTTGTGGCTTTTGGCAAATGCGTTCTAATGATGTAAAGTCGCGCTGTTGCTACTGCCTGTAAACACACAGTCCAGTTCAAAGTAAATGATGGTGAGCCTCTGTGGCAAAAGGCTTGTTTGTATGAGGGCCTACTGTGACTCTGATTGGCTATGGTGTACCAGTGTGCATAGACTACGGTCCTGGACAAGACAGATGTTTTATTTCTGAGTTTTGTAATTGTCCAAACACACGGCTACTTGCCCACTCTATATTGCTATAGAATTTTCACAAATGCCTTACTATACGTCCTTCCCAAACATTTAAAGAATTTAGTTCAGTTCCACTTTCACGTCTGTATACACTTTATCCGTCCTATGTCTTAACACAGAGCGGTACTGCTGCCAACACGTCAACAGCAGACCATCTATTCCTCTCTCCTCACCTCAGCCCCTCTCTGGCCCTCCACGAGAGGATCATTAACAAGGAATGAAGACGTGGTGGATGTGCGGCTCCCAACTGGCACTCCCCTGATTAATGACTCACATGTAAATGTAAAAGGAGAGAGAGCTTGAGAGAAAGAATAGGATCTGTCAGTCAAAGAGAAGCTGGCTCTGTGCACAGCGCCTCAGGCTGCAGTCATACCGCTGCAAACAATTACATCCTCACCTGCCACGGAGAGGAACATGCCAGCCAATTGTCCTACCTAGCTGGAGGGGGATACACATTCACTAACAGGGTACTGCCACTTAGAATGTAAACAGGGCACCACACACACCACACACACACACATACTTCTCATTGCCAGTTACAATGTCATCACTGGCACCACAAACACACACTTCCCATTGCCACTTACAATGTAATCACTGGCACCACAAACACACACTTCTCATTGCCAGTTACAATGTCATCACTGGCACCACACACACACACTTCTCATTGCCAGTTACAATGTCATCACTGGCACCACACACACACACACACACACTTCTCATTGCCAGTTACAATGTAATCACTGGCACCACAAACACACACTTCTCATTGCCACTTACAATGTCATCACTGGCACCACACACACACACTTCTCATTGCCAGTTACAATGTAATCACTGGCACCACACACACACACACTTCTCATTGCCAGTTACAATGTCATCACTGGCACCACAAACACACACTTCTCATTGCCAGTTACAATGTAATCACTGGCACCACACACACACACTTCTCATTGCCAGTTACAATGTAATCACTGGCACCACACACACACACACTTCTCATTGCCAGTTACAATGTCATCACTGGCACCACAAACACACACTTCTCATTGCCAGTTACAATGTAATCACTGGCACCACAAACACACACTTCTCATTGCCAGTTACAATGTAATCACTAGCACCACACACACACACTTCTCATTGCCAGTTACAATGTAATCACTGACACCACACACACACACTTCTCATTGCCAGTTACAATGTAATCACTGGCACCGTGGCAAGACATTTTCCTTATTAGCTCATTACAGACAAGGGTTTATTACAAACAAAAACAACAACTTTTTGTTTGACTGGAAACAAAGGTTGGGAAAAGTATTACTGGTAGTATAGTATTACTGGTAGTATAGTATTACTGGTAGTATAGTATTACTGGTAGTATAATATTACTGGTAGTATAGTATTACTGTTAGTATAGTATTACTGTTAGTATAGTATTACTGTTAGTATAGTATTACTGTTAGTATAGTATTACTGTTAGTATAGTATTACTGTTAGTATAGTATTACTGGTAGTATAGTATTACTGGTAGTATAATATTACTGTTAGTATAGTATTACTGGTAGTATAGTATTACTGGTAGTATAGTATTACTGTTAGTATAGTATTACTGGTAGTATAGTATTACTGGTAGTATAGTATTACTGGTAGTATAGTATTACTGGTAGTGTATAGTATTACTGGTAGTGTATAGTATTACTGTTAGTATAGTATTACTGTTAGTATAATATTACTGGTAGTATAGTATTACTGGTAGTATTAGAACGTGATCCAGTAGTACGGATTAGTAACATTACAAAATGATTGAGTATTAGTATTAGATTGTCTGTAATCTAGTATTACAGTGTAAGTCATATAAGAAGACATATTGTATCCTCCCACTGTGATAAGGAAGAGTAGCTAAGGAAACCGTAGGTGTTTTTCTTCCTATGTGTCTGTGTGTCATGAATACACAAGTGTCCCTCGCTACCCATGGCTCAAAGCGACTAATTACAAACACTCTCTACTTCCCCTCTATCCCTTGCTCTTCCACCCTCTCTCCTCCATCCCTCCTACACCTCTCTTCCTTTCATCAGCCAGTGGTTCTGATGTCCTCTCTGAGGTAATCACTCATTAGGTCTACAGTGAAGCCAGGACCTGCTTTCCCCACCAAGAGACTACAGCATCCCAGCACGGCCCAGCTCACTGCAGCCTTATATGAAACAAACAACTGCAGACCTAGACTCACACGCTAGGTATTCAACCTAAATAATGAGAGACTACGGCATCCCAGCACGGCCCAGCTCACCGCAGCCTGAAACACTGCAGACCTAAGCCCGCACACTAGGTATTCAACCTAAATAATGAGAGACTACAGCACACTGCCTGTTACAGACAGGGAATTTTCTGCCATTAAAATCATTGGGCAGGCCACCTAAGCGTTTTTTTCAAACAGTCTAAAAATATATATTACATACACAGTACCAGTCAAAAGTTGACACACCTACTCATTCCAGAGTTTTTCTTCGCTGTTTCTATTTTCTACATTGTAGAATAATAGTGAAGACATCAAAACTATGAAATAACACATATGGAATCATGTAGTAACCAAAAAAGTGTTTAACAAATTCTTCAAAGATTCTTCAAAGTAGCCACCCTTTGCCTCGATGAGAACTTGTTCTCAACTAGCTGGTTAAATAAAGGTGAAATAAATTAACTAAAAAATGACAGCTTTGTAGACTTTCAAACCGCCGTTTCACCTGCATTTGTCCTGGGTCTGGTTCAACCCATTAGATTCTAGACCAATCAGACACCCCCGAATGTGTTTGCAATTGATGAAGGGTCGGAGAGGTACACAGATCCAGACTCATTCCAGGGAAGAAACTAACATGTGTGGATGTAGCGTTTGCCCGGAGTCTGGGTAGCCAGGCAAAGCACTTTGGGACAAGTATTTGAAAAGATGTGGTATTATAGGTACTTTTTTGGAAATATTTTTGGGAAAAGTGTTACATCCTAATAATGTTTAATGACTGATTGTTCAGGAGAACAGAGTAGTCTAAATGATCACGAAGAGGTTCTAGTCTAAATGATCACGAAGAGGTTCTAGTCTAAATGATCACAATGAAGGGGTTCTAGTCGAAATGATCACAATGAAGGGGTTCTAGTCTAAATGATCACAATGAAGAGGTTCTAGTCTAAATTATCACAATGAAGGGGTTCTAGTCTAAATGATCACAATGAAGGGGTTCTAGTCTAAATTATCATGATGCCCTTTCATCTCTTCTTCTTCCCTCATAACATAATAATGTTGAGATTTCTCATTACTAGCTAATTGTGTGGTTCTCTCAGGAGGACAAGCATGGGCCCTGGGGCCAGCATAGACTTACACACACACACACAGTTTTCCCTGTAGAGGACAATAGCATTGGATAGTTTGCGTTCCAAATGGCACTCTAGTGCATTATGGGACCTAGTCACAAGAAGAACACTATACAGTTGTGATGGGGGGGGGGGAATGGATCAAGTTAAATATAACAGTATTATTTTTGCGCTCGTTTTTGCGCTCGTTGGCTGTACCTGCAGTATTTTCCTTCATAGCTTGTCCTCCATCTTCTTTTTAAATAGGGAGCCAATCTGTTTTCAGCACTTTTACTTCCATGACTGATCAAAAACAATTCACATGGCTCTCTCTTGTCCCTCTGCAGATGACGTCGCAATACATATAGAATCCCAATACATATCGAATCGGCACCTTAGTATCGTGATAATATCGTATCGTGAGATCCTTGGCATTCCCAGCTCTATTATAAAGGGAACAGGGCTACATATAGGATGCACACATGGAAAGAGGGGAAGGAATTAAATGGAATTTAGAGAGGATGCCCCAAGCGACCAATTTAATTCAAAGTGACCCTGATAACCATCAGCGCAAAAGAGGAAGATATTATAGAGGAACCAACCAGGTCCGTGTGTGTGTGTGTGTGTGTGTGCGATATTTCAATGCTATTTCTTGTTCACTAGACCAATGCTGCTAAGATACTGTAGCAGCTCACCTGAATGTCTGTGTGTGCCGGTCATATTAATCCTAACCTCTGTCTAGAAATTCATGTTAATGCTACTTTATTTCTGGCATCATGTGTTGACATCTAGGTCTCACCAACCATCTGTCAAAACGGATGCTGTTGCTATGTGTGCACGGTTGTGTGTGTACACGGGTGTGTACGTGTGTGTGTGTGTGTGTGTGTATATACACCACCTACTCCATTCTATCCATGCCCTGCTCTGAAGACGAGATGCATTCTCTTATGTAAACATCTGCTAGTTGATTGGACTGCTGCCTGGCTGGTCTGTGTTTCTGCTTCTCTCTCTCAAAGGATCTGTCTGAGAGTGGACACAGCACAGCCTCTCCCTGATGGAGAACAGAGAGGTGGGGGTCTATTCGTTTGAATTCAAGCTCTTTTTGACAGCACCCCTTTTGATTTGAACGAAACCTTCCATAAAAATTTGCCCATTATAGAAGAGAGAAAACATTCAAAAGATAAAGTTGCCCCATTTTGCTTACCCCACCATACCATGAGACATCCATGTCTTCATCACTGGAAATTAAATCATTTAAAAGCTTACAAACAGGGTTGTCAAACTACTTTATAATTTCTGGGAAAAATAAATTGTCATTTATTTAACATTTCACTTCAATTATATAAAAAAGCTTTTAGGCCTTACAGCTGAAACACAATGCCATCCCCTTTCACAGTCTTTCAAAATATATAGAACGATGTCTAAACATGGGTTTATAGGGACATCTGTGTGTAATTACAGAGTCTCCTGAGCCCAGAGCTGCAGCAGAGAGATGACAAGCTCACATTGTTTTAATCACTGGAGAAAGAAAGAGGAAACTAACAACTTCTCTGTCTTCAGCACGCTCCACACATAACACACACACACACACAGTATGGCTAAAACAACATCTCTCATCAACACTTGTGTGTTGACCAGAGGCAGAAAGAGAACAGTGGAAGGGCCAAGCAAGCAGACTTCAGAGCACTTCACCCTCTTCCTACATCTGCATAAAATAAGTATAGTAGACCCTAAACCACTTTGAATGCTACTGAACTGCTTGACTAATTAGGCCTACTCTACAACAGAAATACATATCATTGTTTAAGTTCAATGCCTATAGGGCTTTTCAGCAAAGATCTTCTCATTAGAACCCAGCAGGGTTCCGGAATGCAGCAGTAGAACGCGGTAGCAGAATGCAGCAGTAGAACGCGGTAGCAGAATGCAGCAGTAGAACGCGGTAGCAGAATGCAGCAGTAGAACGCGGTAGCAGAATGCCGCAGTAGAACGCGGTAGCAGAATGCCGCAGTAGAACGCGGAAGCAGAATGCATCAGTAGAACCCAGTAGCAGGATGCAGCAGTAGAACGCAGTAGCAGAATGCAGCAGTAGAACGCGGTAGCAGAATGCCGCAGTAGAACGCGGGAGAAGATTGCAGCAGTAGAACGCGGTAGAAGAATGCAACAGTAGAACGCGGTAGCAGAATGCATCAGTAGAACCCAGTAGCAGGACTCAGCAGTAGAACGCAGTAGCAGAACGCAGCAGTAGAATGCGGTAGAAGAACGCAGCAGTAGAACGCTGTAAAAGAACGCAGCAGTAGAACGCTGTAAAAGAACGCAGCAGTAGAACGCAGTAGCAGAACGCAGCAGTACAACGCGGTAGCAGAACGCAGCAGTAGAACGCGGTAGAAGAATGCAGCAATAGAACGCGGTAGAAGAATGCAGCAGTACAACGCGGTAGCAGAATGCAGCAGTACAACGCGGTAAAAGAATGCAGCAGTACAACGCGGTAGAAGAATGCAGCAGTAGAACGCGGTAGCAGAAATGCAGCAGTACAACGCGGTAAAAGAATGCAGCAGTACAACGCGGTAGCAGAATGCAGCAGTACAACGCGGTAGCAGAATGCAGCAGTACAACGCGGTAGAAGAATGCAGCAGTACAACGCGGTAGCAGAATGCAGCAGTACAACGCGCAGAATGCAGCAGAATGCAGCAGTGCAGCAGTACAACGCTGTAGCAGAATGCAGCAGTAGAACGCAGTAGCAGAATGCCGCAGTAGAACGCGGTAGCAGAATGCCGCAGTAGAACGCGGTAGCAGAACGCAGCAGTACAACGCGGTAGAAGAATGCAGCAGTAGAATGCGGTAGAAGAACGCAGCAGTAGAACACTGTAAAAGAACGCTGTAAAAGAACGCAGCAGTAGAACGCAGTAGCAGAACGCAGCAGTACAACGCGGTAGCAGAACGCAGCAGTACAACGCGGTAGAAGAATGCAGCAGTACAACGCGGTAGCAGAATGCAGCAGTACAACGCGGTAGCAGAATGCAGCAGTACAACGCGGTAGAAGAATGCAGCAGTACAACGCGGTAGCAGAATGCAGCAGTACAACGCGGTAGAAGAATGCAGCAGTACAACGCGGTAGCAGAATGCAGCAGTACAACGCGGTAGCAGAATGCAGCAGTACAACGCGGTAGAAGAATGCAGCAGTACAACGCGGTAGCAGAATGCAGCAGTACAACGCGGTAGCAGAATGCAGCAGTACAACGCTGTAGCAGAATGCAGCAGTAGAACGCAGTAGCAGAATGCCGCAGTAGAACGCGGTAGCAGAATGCCGCAGTAGAACGCGGTAGCAGAACGCAGCAGTACAACGCGGTAGAAGAATGCAGCAGTAGAATGCGGTAGAAGAACGCAGCAGTAGAACACTGTAAAAGAACGCTGTAAAAGAACGCAGCAGTAGAACGCAGTAGCAGAACGCAGCAGTACAACGCGGTAGCAGAACGCAGCAGTACAACGCGGTAGAAGAATGCAGCAATAGAACGCGGTAGAAGAATGCAGCAGTACAACGCGGTAGCAGAATGCAGCAGTACAACGCGGTAGAAGAATGCAGCAGTACAACGCGGTAGCAGAATGCAGCAGTACAACGCGGTAGAAGAATGCAGCAGTACAACGCGGTAGCAGAATGCAGCAGTACAACGCGGTAGCAGAATGCAGCAGTACAACGCGGTAGCAGAATGCAGCAGTACAACGCGGTAGCAGAATGCAGCAGTAGAACGCGGTAGCAGAATGCAGCAGTAGAACGCGGTAGCAGAATGCAGCAGTAGAACGCAGTAGCAGAATGCCGCAGTATAACGCGGTAGCAGAACGCCGCAGTAGAACGCAGTAGCAGAACGCAGCAGTACAACGCGGTAGAAGAATGCAGCAGTAGAATGCGGTAGCAGAATGCCGCAGTAGAACGCGGGAGAAGATTGCAGCAGTAGAACGCGGTAGCAGAATGCAACAGTAGAACGCGGTAGCAGAATGCAGCAGTAGAACGCAGTAGCAGAATGCCGCAGTATAACGCGGTAGCAGAATGCCGCAGTAGAACGCAGTAGCAGAACGCAGCAGTACAACGCGGTAGAAGAATGCAGCAGTAGAATGCGGTAGCAGAATGCCGCAGTAGAACGCGGGAGAAGATTGCAGCAGTAGAACGCAGTAGCAGAACGCAGCAGTAGAACGCGGTAGAAGAACGCAGCAGTAGAACGCTGTAGAAGAACGCAGCAGTAGAACGCTGTAAAAGAACGCAGCAGTAGAACGCGGTAGCAGCATGCAGCAGTAGAACGCAGTAGCAGAACGCAGCAGTACAACGCGGTAGAAGAATGCAGCAGTACAACGTGGTAGAAGAATGCAGCAGTAGAACGCGGTAGAAGAATGCAGCAGTAGAACGCGGTAGAAGAATGCAGCAGTACAACGCGGTAGCAGAATGCAGCAGTACAACGTGGTAGAAGAATGCAGCAGTACAACGTGGTAGAAGAATGCAGCAGTACAACGCGGTAAAAGAATGCAGCAGTACAACGCGGTAGCAGAATGCAGCAGTACAACGCGGTAGAAGAATGCAGCAGTACAACGCGGTAGAAGAATGCAGCAGTACAACGCGGTAGCAGAATGCAGCAGTAGAACGCAGTAGCAGAATGCCGCAGTAGAACGCAGTAGCAGAATGCCGCAGTAGAACGCGGTAGCAGAACGCAGCAGTACAACGCGGTAGCAGAGTGCAGCAGCTAGATGTACCAGTATGTTCATGAGGAGTGCTGTGTTCTATAGAACAAAGGAAGGACACCAGCGGGATAGAAGGATCATCATGATGCTGCTCTGTAGAATGGAGCCATCAGCCAGACAGTCATACTGAGCCACAGGAGGTGGGTACTGCAATATCCTGCCCAGTTTATACAGTATAGTACACAGGCTCTGGAAATCAGCCTGACATCTCTGTGCTATGCCTCCTACTCTGGGTACTGTCTATGCTAAAGCATAGTCATAAATTGAACTGTTTTACCACTCTGCATGAACAACAATCATGAACAACAATGACAATAAAGATGAAAACAACAAGGCAACATCCCATGGTGTATGAAGTGTCAGCAGACAGTATAGACCTAAAGCCTAGTGGAGCTCTGCTTTAGACTCTGACAATGACACATAGGTCAGATAGACAGCATTGATGGTCTGTTTGGAGGGACAGGCAAATGCATGACATATCAGAGGGGTATCAGCATGTGTGTGTGTGTGTGTGTGTGTCAAGGTTTCTGTTAGCCGGTAACAGTCGAATTCTGGCCCCTAAAAATATACAGTGGGGCAAAAAAGTATTTAGTCAGCCACCAATTGTGCAAGTTCCCCCACTTAAAAAGATGAGAGGCCTGTAATGTTCATCATAGGTACACTTCAACTATGACAGACAAAATGAGGGAAAAAAATCCAGAAAATCACATTGTAGGATTTTTAATGAATTTATTTGCAAATTATGGTGGAAAATAAGTATTTGAAAATCTCAAGCCGCTCCACTACAGCCCTGTCGATGTGAATGGAGATGTGTTCGGCCCTCCTTTTCCTGTAGTCCACGATCAGCTCCTTTGTCTTGCTCACATTAAGGGAGAGGTTGTTGTCCTGGCACCACACTGGCAGGTTTCTGACCTCCCTATAGGCTGTCTCATCGTTGTCGGTGATCAGGCGTCAGCAAACTTTATGATGATGTTGGAGTCATGCTTGGCCACGCAGTCGTGTGTCAACGGAGAGTACAGGAGGGGACTTGCACAATTGGTGGCTGACTAAATAGTTTTTTGCCCCACTGTAAATGAAAAGCCCCCAATTGTCTCGGAGGAAAAAAAAATCCCATTGTGAAAATGCATTCTAGCCTATTCATTGATTGAAATAGCAGTCGATGTAGCGTGAGAGCTGCTACTACAGCTCATCAAGCGCTTTCCTTGCTGCTGGAATGAAATGTGCTTTTATGAGCCCAAATCATTGCGCAACAATTCAATGCAATCGTGTGTTAAAAACTGATTGATGGCCACGATTAAAAAGAGCTACTATTTTTACTTCTCAATTGGTAATTGAATTGCACTTCCCATTCGCCATTAAAATGCGTAGGCAACTAGGCAGGCTTCAGCGCATCACACACCACTTTGAGCTGGAGGCAGTATGCTTTTTGAAAACATATACACATACCGCTCAAAAGTTTGGGGTCACTTAGAAATATCCTTGTTGTTGAAAGATTTTTTTTTTTTTGCCCATTAAAATAACAGAAATACAGTGTAGACATTATTAATGTTGTAAATGACTATTCTAGCTGGAAACGGCTGATTTTTAATGGAATATCTACATAGGTGTAGAGGCCCATTATCAGAAACCATCACTCCTGTGTTCCAATGGCACATTGTGATAGCTAATCCAAGTTTATTATTTTAAAAGGCTAATTGATCATTAGAAAAACCTTTTGCAATTATGTTAGCACAGCTGGAAACTGTTGTTCTGATTAAAGAAGCAATAAAATTGGCATTCTTTAGACTAGATGAGTATCTGGAGCATCAGCATTTGTGGGTTCGATTACAGGCTCAAAATGACCAAAACTCATCAGTCTATTCTTGTTCTGAGAAATTAAGGCTATTCCATGCGAGAAATTGCCAAGAAACTGAAGATCTCATACAACAATGTGTACTACTCCCTTCACAGAACAGCTCAAACTGCCTCTAACCTGAATAAAAAGGAGTGGGAGGCTCTTGGTGCACAACTGAGCAGGAGGACAAGTACACTAGAGTGTCTAGTTTGAGAAACAGACTAGAGGTCAACCGATTATCATTTTTCAACGCCGATACCGATTATTGGATGATCGGGGGGAAGCCGATACCGATTAATCGGACGATTAAAAAAAAAAATGTAATAATGACAATTACAACAATACTGAATGAACACTTATTTTAACTTAATATAATACATCAATAAAAATCCATTTAGCCTCAAATAAATAATGAAACATGTTCAATTTGGTTTAAATAATGCAAAAACAAAGTGTTGGAGAAGTAAAAGTGCAATATGTGCCATGTATAAAAAGCTAACGTTTGAGTTCCTTGCTCAGAACATGAGAACATATGAAAGTTGGTGGTTCCTTTTAACATGAGACTTCAATATTCCAAGGTAAGAGGTTAAAGGTTGTAGTTATTATAGAAAATATTGGACTATTTCTCTCTATACCATTTGTATTTCATATACCTTTGACTATTGGATGTTCTTATAGGCACTATAGTATTGCCAGTGTAACAGTATAGCTTCCGTCCCTCTCCTCACCCCTACCTGGGCTCGAACCAGGAACACATCGACAATAGCCATCCTCGAAGCAGCGTTACCCATCGCTTCATAAATGCCGCGGCCCTTGCAGGGCAAGGGGAACAACTACTCCAAGTCTCAGAGCAAGTGACGTTTGAAACACTATTAGCGCACACCCCGCTAACTAGCTAGCCATTTCACATCGGTTACATTTACATTTACATTTAAGTCATTTAGCAGACGCTCTTATCCAGAGCGACTTACAAATTGGTGCATTCACCTTATGACATCCAGTGGAACAGTAGTGCATCTAAATCTTTTAAGGGGGGGGGTGAGAGGGATTACTTTATCCTATCCTAGCTTGTGGAGTGCAACGAGAGGCAGGTGGTTATAGCGTTGGACTAGTTAACTGTAAGTTTGCAAGATTGGATCCCCCGAGCTGACAAGGTGAAAATCTGTCGTTCTGTCCCTGAACAAGGCCGTCATTGAAAATAAGAATGTGTTCTTAACTGACTTGCCTAGTTAACTAAAGGTATAAAAAATAAATACAAAAAATAAAAATAAAAAATATCGGCAAAACCGCGGCCCAAAAATACCGATTTCCGATTGTTGTGAAAACTTGAAATCGGTCCTAATTAAATCGGCCATTCAACGTCAACAGTGAAGAGGCGACTCCGGAATGCTGGCCTTCTAGGCAGAGTTGCAAAGAAAAAGCCATATCTCAGACTGGACAATAAAAAGAAAAGATTAAGATGGGCAAAAGAACACAGACACTGGACAGCATCCCGGAGTCCGTCCAGTGTGTGTGCTGACAGTAATATATACAGTGTTATTTGTGCCTCTCTGTTCCACAAGGACATTTCAGACAGGAAACCCACACACAATGATGTTGATTGTACGGTTAAGTTTAGTTCAATTCAAAACCCATCTGGGCTATTCAGGGTAAAGAATGTTACAAACCCCATCTGGGCTAATCAGGGTAAAGAATGTTACAAACCCCATCTGGGATAATCAGGATAATGAATGTTACAAACCCCATCTGGGCTAATCAGGGTAACGCAGAGCAGAGAAGAGCACATGTCCAGATTGTGAGTGAGTGAGCGAGCGAGCGAGCGAGCAGTCGAGCCAGTCAGTGAGTGAGTGAGTGAGTGAGTGAGTGAGTGAGTGAGTGAGTGAGTGAGTGAGCGAGTGAGCGAGTCAGTCAGTCAGTCAGTCAGTCAGTGAGTGAGTGAGTGAGTGAGTGAGTGAGTGAGCGAGTGAGCGAGTCAGTCAGTCAGTCAGTGAGTGAGTGAGTGACACACACCCCATTCCGCCCGTCTCTGGTCCAACATTCCACTGATGCTTTAGTTCTGTGAAAGCAGATGGACTATGATCTCTCTTATCTGGATGGTGCAACTATTGGATTCAGTTCCTCTACCCATCACACTCTCTCTTCATCTGCCAATCAAATGATTTGGTTGTCAAACCAGTACAGACCAGAGAGGAATAGTGTTATTAATAAAAACATATTTATTTGATGGGTGGGTGGGTGGGTTGGGGAAGTGTGTTCTATGACAGACGCAAGTACCCATTAGGGAATGAGGACACAGCTGGACACGGGACAGGAGGGCTCAAATACACACACACACACACACACACAGAGAGAGAGATAAGAAGCACACACAGAGAAGAAGCTTACACACAGGCACAGAGACAGACACACACAGGCCCATCCCAGCCAGCGGCAGCAAAAGGGATTTTAACTTAACCACAGATTAGCACAGAGAGCTTTTTATTACAGCGTTGTTGTTGTTGTTTTTATTAGTCTAGACCTATATGTACATATTTAATATCTTCCCTTTTCTCCCCCAAGCTTAAAACAACAACAATCAGAAGCATAAATGCTTTGTTTTTAGAACCGTTTCTCTGGGCGACATCTGTACATCAGTCTGTAGGAGGAAGGCCCTGAGGTTTACACTGTACACCTCAGATCATCTGTAGGAGGAAGGCCCTGAGGTTTACACTGTACATCAGTCTCTGTAGGAGGAAGGCCCTGAGGTTTACACTGTACACCTGAGATCATCTACAGGAGGAAGGCCCTGAGGTTTACACTGTACACCTGGGATCATCTACAGGAGGAAGGCCCTGAGGTTTACACTGTACACCTGGGATCATCTACAGGAGGAAGGCCCTGAGGTTTACACTGTACACCTGGGATCATCTACAGGAGGAACAGGAGGAAGGCCCTGAGGTTTATACTGGGATCATCTACAGGAGGAAGGCCCTGAGGTTTACACTGGAGGAAGGCCCTACACTGTACACCTGGGATCATCTACAGGAGGTAGGCCCACCTGGGATCATCTACAGGAGGTAGGCCCTGAGGTTTACACTATACACCTGGGATCATCTACAGGAGGAAGGCCCTGAGGTTTACACTGACACCTGGGATCATCTACAGGAGGAAGGCCCTGAGGTTTACACTGTACACCTGGGATCATCTACAGGAGGAAGGCCCTGAGGTTTACACTGTACACCTGGGATCATCTACAGGAGGAAGGCCCTGAGGTTTACACTATACACCTGGGATCATCTACAGGAGGAAGGCCCTGAGGTTTACACTGTACACCTGGGATCATCTACAGGAGGAAGGCCCTGAGGTTTACACTGTACACCTGGGATCATCTACAGGAGGAAGGCCCTGAGGTTTACACTGTACACCTGGGATCATCTACAGGAGGAAGGCCCTGAGGTTTACACTGACACCTGGGATCATCTACAGGAGGAAGGCCCTGTGTCACACACTGATCTTTTTTACATTTATTTCTTAAGTAATTTATGAACAAATTCTTATTTACAATGACGTCCTAGGAACAGTGGATTAACTGCCTTGTTCAGGGGGAAAACGACAGATGTTTACCTTGTCAGCTCGGGAATTCAATCTAGCAACCTTTCGGTTACTGGCCCAACGCTCTAACCACTAGGCTACCTGCTGGTTACTGGCACAACGCTCTAACCACTAGGCTCCCTACTGGTTACTAGTCCAATGCTCTAACCACTAGGCTACCTGCTGGTTACTGGCCCAACGCTCTAACCACTAGGCTACCTGCTGATTACTAGTCCAACGTTCTAACTACTAGGCTACCTGCTGGTTACTAGTCCAATGCTCTAACCAGTAGGCTACCTGCTGATTACTGGCCCAACGCTCTAACCACTAGGCTACCTGCTGGTTACTGGCCCAACGCTCTAACCACTAGGCTACCTGCTGGTTACTGGCCCAATGCTCTAACCACTAGGCTACCTGCTGGTTACTAGTCCAATGCTCTAACCACTAGGCTACCTACTGGTTACTAGTCCAATGCTCTAACCATTAGGCTACCTACCGCCCATCTGTTTCACATGTCGTTGTGCTCGTCTCCACCCCCCACCAAGTGGTCTCCCATCTCCCCTCATTATCCCCTGTGTATTTATACCTGTGTTCTCTGTTTGTCTGTTGCCAGTTCGTTTTGTTCGTTCAGCCTACCAGCGTTTCCCCCTGCTCCTGTCTTTTTCTAGTTCCTGTTTTCTGGTTTTCCTGGTTCTGACCGTGAGCCTGTCGTTCTGTACCTTATGGACTTTAATCTGGATTACAAGCCTCTGCCTAACCTTGACATGTCATTCTGCCTGCCCCCTGTTCTAGTAATACACTTTGTTACTTTGACACTCTCTGCATCTGGGTCTTCTCCTGAAACGTGATACCCTGAGGTTTACACTGTACACCTGGTATCATCAACTAGATTCAGCTGCGGGACTATTTTTTTCTTGAGCGGATGATCAGCGTTACTATTATAAATATAATTTTCCGGGACAATTTGGAGCAGTGTAGACAACACTAAATCAATTCTAAATAATACCAGAGAGGCTGTTCTAACAAAACAAAGTGTAAGCTCTTACTACAGCAAAGCAAATATTTAAAAAACAGGTGAATTTGGGAAATTGTTTACTTGACATGTCGTTGCGTGAAGCTGGAATCAGGAGGCTATTAAACAAACACTCAAAACAGGCAACAGTAGCAGGTTCTGTCTTATTTCTGTAGATATATATGGCTGATTTAACAGTTAGGCTGTTGATTATAGACCTAATGAAGTTGGAGTTTCCTCTCTCCTCACTCTCCCGTTTCCTCTCGTCTCCTCACTCTCCCGCTTCCTCTCGTCTCCTCACTCTCCCGCTTCCTCTCGTCTCCTCACTCTCCCGCTTCCTCTCGTCTCCTCACTCTCCCGCTTCCTCTCGTCTCCTCACTCTCCCGCTTCCTCTCGTCTCCTCACTCTCCCGCTTCCTCTCGTCTCCTCACTCTCCCGCTTCCTCTCGTCTCCTCACTCTCCCGCTTCCTCTCGTCTCCTCACTCTCCCGTTTCCTCGTCTCCTCACTCTCCCGTTTCCTCGTCTCCTCACTCTCCCGTTTCCTCGTCTCCTCACTCTCCCGTTTTCTCGTCTCCTCACTCTCCCGTTTTCTCGTCTCCTCACTCTCCCGTTTTCTCGTCTCCTCACTCTCCCGTTTTCTCGTCTCCTCACTCTCCCGTTTTCTCGTCTCCTCACTCTCCCGTTTTCTCGTCTCCTGACTCTGCTGCTGCCTCCACCATTGTTCTCAACACCAATATGCTGATTAACTTTTCTATTATGCAGATAGCAACATGGTCTCCAGGAAAAGGCGGCAATTCAACAGCGCAATGATGGGTTTCAGAGCCGCAGACAGCGACCGCTAACCAACCCACTCACTTAAATGTGCACAATGCTCCACTCACTTAAATACGCACGATGCTCCACTCACTTAAATACGCACGATGCTCCACTCACTTAAATACGCACGATGCTCCACTCACTTAAATACGCACGATGCTCCACTCACTTAAATACGCACGATGCTCCACTCACTTAAATACGCACGATGCTCCACTCACTTAAATACGCACGATGCTCCACTCACTTAAATACGCACGATGCTCCACTCACTTAAATACGCACGATGCTCCACTCACTTAAATACGCACGATGCTCCACTCACTTAAATACGCACGATGCTCCACTCACTTAAATACGCACGATGCTCCACTCACTTAAATACGCACGATGCTCCACTCCCCTAAATGTGCACGATGCTCCACTCCCCTAAATACGCACGATGCTCAAGTCCCCTAAATGTGCACGATGCTCAACTCCCCTAAATGTGCACGATGCTCAACTCCCCTAAATGTGCACGATGCTCAACTCCCCTAAATGTGCACGATGCTCAACTCCCCTAAATGTGCACGATGCTCAACTCCCCTAAATGTGCACGATGCTCAACTCCCCTAAATGTGCACGATGCTCAACTCCCCTAAATGTGCACGATGCTCAACTCCCCTAAATGTGCACGATGCTCAACTCCCCTAAATGTGCACGATGCTCAACTCCCCTAAATGTGCACGATGCTCAACTCCCCTAAATGTGCATGATGCTCAACTCCCCTAAATGTGCTCGATGAATCACAGAATTCTCTATACAAACGGATTAAGTTTGATTGCTTTTTTGGAAGCTACTCCATCTGTCCTTGTTGTGACATCACAGTAAAGTGTAGTAGTTAAACAAAGTGACCATCCAAAACAACAAAGGGACCCGGCCAAAACACCACTCTACTGTCTCTACTCTCTACTAGGATTTATCCCAAATGGCACCCTATTCCCTATATAGGGCACTACGTTTGACCAGATCCCTATGAGCCCTGGTCAAAAGTAGTGTACTAAATAGGGAATAGCGTGCCATTTGGGTCTGCATTTACCTGATGAACAGTGCAATAAACAAACTAACTGAGCTGTTTGGCCGTCCAAATAAAAATGTCCCCAGGACCCCAGCCAGAACAACGTTTGTCTCTTAGGCTGCGCCTCAAATCACACCCTACTCCCTATATTAGGGTTATAAAGGTTCACCATTCACCATACTCACGGTTCGGTATTGCGGTCACGGTTTGGTAGGTGTTGCGGTTTTGGGGCCACGGTTCAGTAGGTGTTGCGGTTTTGGGGTCACGGTTCAGTAGGTGTTGCGGTTTTGGGGT
This sequence comes from Oncorhynchus nerka, assembly GCF_034236695.1. NCBI lineage: Eukaryota > Metazoa > Chordata > Actinopteri > Salmoniformes > Salmonidae > Oncorhynchus > Oncorhynchus nerka. Next base: position 90,701,975 of record NC_088417.1, read on the forward strand.
CACGGTTCAGTAGGTGTTGCGGTTTTGGGGGCACGGTTCAGTAGGTGTTGCGGTTTTGGGGCCACGGTTCAGTAGGTGTTGCGGTTTTGGGGCCACGGTTCAGTAGGTGTTGCGGTTTTGGGGCCACGGTTCAGTAGGTGTTGCGGTGTTGGGGCCACGGTTCAGTAGGTGTTGCGGTGTTGGGGCCACGGTTCAGTAGGTGTTGCGGTGTTGGGGCCACGGTTCAGTAGGTGTTGCGCTTTTGGGGCCACGGTTCAGTAGGTGTTGCGGTTTTGGGGCCACGGTTCAGTAGGTGTTGCGGTTTTGGGGCCACGGTTCAGTAGGTGTTGCGGTGTTGGGGCCACGGTTCAGTAGGTGTTGCGCTTTTGGGGCCACGGTTCAGTAGGTGTTGCGGTTTTGGGGCCACGGTTCAGTAGGTGTTGCGGTTTTGGGGCCACGGTTCAGTAGGTGTTGCGGTTTTGGGGCCACGGTTCAGTAGGTGTTGCGGTTTTGGGGCCACAGTTCAGTAGGTGTTGCGGTTTTGGGGCCACGGTTCAGTAGGTGTTGCGGTTTTGGGGTCACGGTTCGGTTCGGTTTCAGTACAGCTACTGTAGTTAATTTATGAACATACAAAGTATTGATAGGTGGCAGGTAGCCTAGCGGTTAAAGCATTGGGCCAGAAACCTTAAGGTTGCTGGTTAGAAAACCTGAGCCAACCGGATGAAAATCTACCGATGTGCTCTAATTTGCTCCAGGGGCGCAGTACTACTATGGCTGACCCTGTAAAACAACAACAACACACATTTCACTGCACCAATCCGATGTGTGTGACAATAAAACATGTTGTTTTAATCTCTAGACTCTCATAAAGGGCGTGTCTGTAATACAGTACTTGTCATTTCCCAGTCCAGGGTAGCGTGATGTAAGGTCAGTCCAGGGTAACGCGAGGTCAGTCCAGGGTAACGTGATGAGAGGTCAGTCCAGGGTAACGTGATGCGAGGTCAGTCCAGGGTAACGTGATGCGAGGTCAGTCCAGGGTAACGTGATGCGAGGTCAGTCCAGGGTAACGTGATGCGAGGTCAGTCCAGGGTAACGTGATGCGAGGTCAGTCCAGGGTAACGTGATGCGAGGTCAGTCCAGGGTAACGTGATGCGAGGTCAGTCCAGGGTAACGTGATGCGAGGTCAGTCCAGGGTAACGTGATGCGAGGTCAGTCCAGGGTAACGTGATGCGAAGTCAGTCTTAGGGTAACGTGATGCGAGGTCAGTCCAGGGTAAAGTGATGCGAGGCCAAGTCCAGGGTAATGTGATGCGAGGCCAGTCCAGGGTAATGTGATGCGAGGCCAGTCCAGGGTAACGTGATGCGAGGCCAGTCCAGGGTAACGTGATGCGAGGCCAGTCCAGGGTAACGTGAGGCCAGTCCAGGGTAACGTGAGGCCAGTCCAGGGTAACGTGAGGCCAGTCCAGGGTAACGTGAGGCCAGTCCAGGGTAACGTGAGGCCAGTCCAGGGTAACGTGATGTGAGGCCAGTCCAGGGTAACGTGATGTGAAGCCAGTCCAGGGTAACGTGATGTGAAGCCAGTCCAGGGTAACGTGATGTGAAGCCAGTCCAGGGTAACGTGATGTGAAGCCAGTCCAGGGTAACGTGATGTGAAGCCAGTCCAGGGTAACGTGATGTGAAGCCAGTCCAGGGTAACGTGATGTGAAGCCAGTCCAGGGTAACGTGATGTGAAGCCAGTCCAGGGTAACGTGATGTGAAGCCAGTCCAGGGTAACGTGGGTATGATGAAGCCAGTCCAGGGTAACGTGATGTGAAGCCAGTCCAGGGTAAAGCCAGTCCAGATGTGAAGCCAGTCCAGGGTAACCAGTGATGTGAAGCCAGTCCAGGGTAACGTGATGTGAAGCCAGTCCAGGGTAACGTGATGCGAGGCCAGTCCAGGGTAACGTGAGGCCAGTCCAGGGTAACGTGATGTGAAGCCAGTCCAGGGTAACGTGATGTGAAGCCAGTCCAGGGTAACGTGATGTGAAGCCAGTCCAGGGTAACGTGATGTGAAGCCAGTCCAGGGTAACGTGATGTGAAGCCAGTCCAGGGTAACGTGATGTGAAGCCAGTCCAGGGTAACGTGATGTGAAGCCAGTCCAGGGTAACGTGATGTGAAGCCAGTCCAGGGTAACGTGATGTGAAGCCAGTCCAGGGTAACGTGATGTGAAGCCAGTCCAGGGTAACGTGATGTGAAGCCAGTCCAGGGTAACGTGATGAAGCCAGTCCAGAGGTCCAGTCCAGGGTAACGTGATGTGAAGCCAGTCCAGCCAGTCCAGGGTAACGTGATGTGAAGCCAGTCCAGGGTAACCAGTCCAGGGTAACGTGATGTGAGGTCAGTCCAGGGTAACGTGATGTGAGGTCAGTCCAGGGTAACGTGATGTGCGGCCAGTCCAGGGTAACGTGATGTGCGGCCAGTCCAGGGTAACGTGATGTGCGGCCAGCCCAGGGTAACGTGATGTGCGGCCAGTCCAGGGTAACGTGATGTGAGGCCAGTCCAGGGTAACGTGATGTGAGGCCAGTCCAGGGTAACGTGATGCGAGTCATCCAAGATGGCATAGCAGTCCAGACGTCTTTTGTCCTCGTCTTGTCGTGTCCCGTATATATATATATATATGACTTTTTTCACATACATTTTTTAAATTTTCCATAAACTCATCTTCAAAACACTCTCCTGCAACCCGCCTCACCAATTTATATTTATAAAAAAGTATTATTTACCTCAAATCTTAATCCTCCAAGAAGCTAGCCAGGAGCTAGCCAGAAGCTAACCCAGAAGCTAACCAGAAGCTAGTTCAGAAGCAAGTTAGCTTCTTTACTGGCAAATCGTTAGTATTCAGCTAACCACGGTTTGTGGTCATCAGCTATCCTTTAGCTCGAAAATCTATCGCCAGTTTTGTACGGCGCAGCGCGGCGCGGCTCAGAACGGAACATACCGGACCAATTTTTCTCTCCATGTCCCTGGATTTCAACCGCTAACTCTGGACATTCATACCTGGATCTCACAGCTAGCTAGCTGCTATCCGTGTGACTATCGGCTTTCGTCGATTCCCGGAGCAAACATAAATTATTCCGGAGCTAGCCAGCTGAAGAGTTCCATCAATCACTCCTGGGCTACAATCACCTATCTGGACCCTTCACAACTGGACTGCCGACGTTATCTACCCGAAGGAGTTATCCGGCTGGCTCCTCCGTCGCGGCCTGCTAACCGTTAGCTGTCTTATCGGCTGCTATCTGAATAGACAATCTGACAATTTATTTATTTTTATTATTATTATTCTTGGGCCTCTATAACTATATCTATTGTTTTTATTTTTGTTGTTGTTGTGTGATTTGGATTAATCCCCTCTACCACACGGAACCCCACTAATCTACTGACGGAACGCAAGAGGTGGCTAATAACAGACCTCCATCCTATGCTAGCTTGCTACCAACCTCTCCACTCACCGGACCCTTTTGATCACTCGACTAAGCATGCCTCTCCTTAATGTCAATATGCCTTGTCCATTGCTGTTCTGGTTAGTGTTTATTGGCTTATTTCACTGTAGAGCCTCTAGTCCTGCTCACTATACCTTATCCAACCTATTAGTTCCACCACCCACACATGCAATGACATCTCCTGGTTTCAATGATGTTTCTAGAGACAATATCTCTCTCTTCATCACTCAATACCTAGGTTTACCTCCACTGTATTCACATCCTACCATACCTTTGTCTGTACATTATACCTTGATGCTATTTTATCGCCCCTAGAAACCTCCTTTTACTCTCTGTTCCAGACGTTCTAGACGACCAATTCTTATTGCTTTTAGCCGCACCCTTATTCTACTCCTCCTCTGTTCCTCTGGCGATGTAGAGGTGAATCCAGGCCCTGCAGTGCCTAGCTCCACTCCTATTTTCCAGGCGCTCTCTTTTGACGACTTCTGTAACCGTAATAGCCTTGGTTTCATGCATGTTAACATTAGAAGCCTCCTCCCTAAGTTTGTTCTATTCACTGCTTTAGCACACTCTGGCCAACCCGGATGTTCTAGCTGTGTCTGAATCCTGGCTTAGGAAGACCACCAAAAATGTTTACATTTTAATTCCAAACTACAACATTTTCAGACAAGATAGAACTGCCAAAGGGGGCGGTGTTGCAATCTACTGCAAAGATAGCCTGCAGAGTTCTGTCCTACTATCCAGGTCTGTACCCAAACAATTTGAACTTCTACTTTTAAAAATCCACCTCTCTAAAAACAAGTCTCTCACCGTTGCCGCCTGCTATAGACCACCCTCTGCCCCCAGCTGTGCTCTGGACACCATATGTGAACTGATTGCCCCCCATCTATCTTCAGAGCTCGTGCTGCTAGGTAACCTAAATTGGAACATGCTTTTAACACCCCAGCCATCCTACAATCTAAACTTGATGCCCTCAATCTCACACAAATTATCAATGAACCTACCAGGTACCACCCCAAAGCCTTAAACACGGGCACCCTCATAGATATCATCCTAACCAACTTGCCCTCTAAATACACCTCTGCTGTCTTCAACCAAGATCTCAGCAATCACTGCCTCATTGCCTGCATCCGTAATGGGTCAGCGGTCAAACGACCTCCACTTATCACTGTAAAACGCTCCCTGAAACACTTCAGCGAGCAGGCCTTTCTCATCGACCTGGCCGGGGTATCCTGGAAGGATATTGATCTCATCCCGTCAGTAGAGGATGCCTGGATATTTTTTTTAAATGCCTTCCTAACCATCTTAAATACACATGCCCCATTCAAGAAATTTAGAACCAGGAACAGATATAGCCCTTGGTTCTCCCCAGACCTGACTGCCCTTAACCAACACAAAAACATCCTATGGTGTTCTGCATTAGCATCGAACAGCCCCCGTGATATGCAGCTGTTCAGGGAAGCTAGAAACCATTATACACAGGCAGTTAGAAAAGCCAAGGCTAGCTTTTTCAAGCAGAAAATTGCTTCCTGCAACACTAACTCAAAAAAGTTCTGGGACACTGTAAAGTCCATTGAGAATAAGAACACCTCCTCCCAGCTGCCCACTGCACTGAAGATAGGAAACACTGTCACCACTGATAAATCCACCATAATTGAGAATTTCAATAAGCATTTTTCTACGGCTGGCTATGCTTTCCACCTGGCTACTCCTACCCCGGTCAACAGCACTGCACCCCCCACAGCAACTCGCCCAAGCCTTCCCCATTTCTCCTTCTCCCAAATCCGTTCAGCTGATGTTCTGAAAGAGCTGCAAAATCTGGACCCCTACAAATCAGCCGGGCTAGACAATCTGGACCCTTTCTTTCTAAAATTATCTGCCGAAATTGTTGCAACCCCTATTACTAGCCTGTTCAACCTCTCATTCGTGTCGTCTGAGATTCCCAAAGATTGGAAAGCAGCTGCGGTCATCCCCCTCTTCAAAGGGGGGGACACTCTTGACCCAAACTGCTACAGACCTATATCTATCCTACCATGCCTTTCTAAGGTCTTCGAAAGCCAAGTCAACAAACAGATTACCGACCGTTTCGAATCTCACCATACCTTCTCTGCTATGCAATCTGGTTTCAGAACTGGTCATGGGTGCACCTCAGCCACGCTCAAGGTCCTAAACGATATCTTAACCGCCATCGATAAGAAACATTACTGTGCAGCCATATTCATTGATCTGGCCAAGGCTTTCGACTCTGTCAATCACCACATCCTCATCGGCAGACTCGACAGCCTTGGTTTCTCAAATGATTGCCTCGCCTGGTTCACCAACTACTTCTCTGATAGAGTTCAGTGTGTCAAATCGGAGGGTCTGGATCTAGAATTGGCTTCCTATTTCGCAACAAAGCATCCTTCACTCATGCTGCCAAACATACCCTTGTAAAACTGACCATCCTACCAATCCTCGACTTTGGCGATGTCATTTACAAAATAGCCTCCAATACCCTACTCAACAAATTGGATGCAGTCTATCACAGTGCAATCCGTTTTGTCACCAAAGCCCCATATACTACCCACCATTGCGACCTGTACACTCTCGTTGGCCTGCCCTCGCTTCATACTCGTCGCCAAACCCACTGGCTCCATGTCATCTACAAGACCCTGCTAGGTAAAGTCCCCCCTTATCTCAGCTCGCTGGTCACCATAGCATCTCCCACCTGTAGCACACGCTCCAGCAGGTATATCTCTCTAGTCACCTCCAAAACAAATTCTTTCTTTGGCCGCCTCTCCTTCCAGTTCTCTGCTGCCAATGACTGGAACGAACTACAAAAATCTCTTAAACTGGAAACACTTATCTCCCTCACTAGCTTTAAGCACAAACTGTCAGAGCAGCTCACAGATTACTGCACCTGTACATAGCCCACCTATAATTTAGCCCAAACAACTACCTCTTTCCCTACTGTATTTAATTTATTTATTTATTTTGCTCCCCATTATTTTTATTTCTACTTTGCACATTCTTCCATTGCAAATCTACCATTCCAGTGTTTTACTTGCTATATTGTATTTACTTCGCCACCATGGCCTTTTTTGCCTTTACCTCCCTTATCTCACCTCATTTGCTCACATCGTATATAGACTTGTTTATACCGTATTATTGACTGTATGTTTGTTTTACTCCATGTGTAACTCTGTGTCGTTGTATGTGTCGAACTGCTTTGCTTTATCTTGGCCAGGTCGCAATTGTAAATGAGAACTTGTTCTCAACTTGCCTACCTGGTTAAATAAAGGTGAAATAAAAATAAAATATAGAGCAGGTTACTTTACTACCTGACCAGGGAGGGCTGAGGGGAGGCTGAGGAACAGTAGAGAAGTGGGATAAAGACCAGGGAGGGCTGAGGGAAGAATGAGGAACAGCAGAGAAGTGGGATAAAGGCCAGGGAGGGCTGAGGAGAGGCTGAGGAACAGTAGAGAAGTGGGATAAAGACCAGGGAGGGCTGAGGGAAGGCTGAGGAACAGTAGAGAAGTGGGATAAAGGCCGGGGAGGGCTGAGGAGAGGCTGAGGAACAGTAGAGAAGTGGGATAAAGATCAGGGAGGGCTGAGGAACAGTAGAGAAGTGGGATAAAGACCAGGGAGGGTTGAGGGGAGGATGAGGAACAGTAGAGAAGTGGGATAAAGACCAGGGAGGGCTGAGGGGAGGCTGAGGAACAGCAGAGAAGTGGGATAAAGACCAGGGAGGGTTGAGGGGAGGCTGAGGAACAGTAGAGAAGTGGGATAAAGACCAGGGAGGGCTGAGGGGAGGCTGAGGAACAGCAGAGAAGTGGGATAAAGACCAGGGGGGAGGCTGAGGAACAGTAGAGAAAAGGGATAAAGACCAGGGAGGGTTGAGGGGAGGCTGAGGAACAGTAGAGAAGTGGGATAAAGGCCGGGGAGGGCTGAGGAGAGGCTGAGGAACAGTAGAGAAGTGGGATAAAGACCAGGGAGGGCTGAGGGGAGGCTGAGGAACAGTAGAGAAGTGGGATAAAGACCAGGGAGGGCTGAGGGGAGGCTGAGGAACAGCAGAGAAGTGGGATAAAGACCAGGGAGGGTTGAGGGGAGGCTGAGGAACAGTAGAGAAGTGGGATAAAGACCAGGGAGGGCTGAGGGGAGGCTGAGGAACAGTAGAGAAGTGGGATAAAGACCAGGGAGGGCTGAGGGGAGGCTGAGGAACAGCAGAGAAGTGGGATAAAGACCAGGGAGGGCTGAGGAACAGTAGAGAAGTGGGATAAAGACCAGGGAGGGTTGAGGGGAGGCTGAGGAACAGTAGAGAAGTGGGATAAAGACCAGGGAGGGTTGAGGGGAGGCTGAGGAACAGTAGAGAAGTGGGATAAAGACCAGGGAGGGTTGAGGGAGGCTGAGGAACAGCAGAGAAGTGGGATAAAGTCCAGGGCTGAGGGAGGCTGAGGAACAGTAGAGAAGTGGGATAAAGACCAGGGCTGAGGGCTGAGGAACAGCAGAGAAGTGGGATAAAGACCAGGGAGGGCTGAGGGAGGCTGAGGAACAGTAGAGAAGTGGGATAAAGACCAGGGCTGAGGGCTGAGGAACAGCAGAGAAGTGGGATAAAGACCAGGGAGGGCTGAGGGGAGGCTGAGGAACAGTAGAGAAGTGGGATAAAGACCAGGGAGGGCTGAGGAGAGGCTGAGGAACAGTAGAGAAGTGGGATAAAGACCAGGGCAGGGAGGGCTGAGGGGAGGCTGAGGAACAGTGGAGAAGTGGGATAAAGACCAGGGAGGGTTGAGGGGAGGCTGAGGAACAGTAGAGAAGTGGGATAAAGACCAGGGAGGGCTGAAGGGAGACTGAGGAACAGACAGTGTAGTAACAGGAGTCAGGACAATATTACGCCTGTCTGTCTCTGTCTTTCTGTTTCCCTGCCTGGATAGTCTTTCAGTCTGTCTGTCTGTCTCCCTGCCTGGTTAGTCTCTCTGTCTGTCTGTCATTCCCTGCCTGGTAAGTCGGTTGGTCGGTCTGGTTAGTCATTCAGCTGCTCCCTCAAAGTGAAAGATCAAGCCTCTTATTAAAGGAGAGAGAGAAAGGAGGAAAGGAAGCGAGAGAGAGAGAAGGAAAGGAAGCGAGAGAGAGAAGGAAAGGAAGCGAGAGATAGGAGGAAAGGAAGAGCAGCGGCAGGAATTGTGTGTGTGTGTGTGTGTGTGTGTGTGTGTGTGTCTAGAGCTGAATAAGGCAAGTTGTGTTTTGCATCCAGGCAATGGGTAAATCAATGGGTTTCCTGGGGGGGAGTGGAGCCGATGGTTTCTAAATGCAGCGCTGCCTGAGAGCTCAGTGTGGAGAAGGCAGGATGCAGACAATCAGGTGTGGTGGGGAGAAGACTCTCTGACTCACTCAATCGCTTTCTCTCCTTAGCTCTCTTTGATTCTCTCCCTGTACTCTCCATCTCAATACACCTGGAATTGGAAGGTCTATGAGGCTGGGGGTTAAATACACCTGGAATTGGAAGGTCTGAGGCTGGGGGTTAAATACACCTGGAATTGGAAGGTCTATGAGGCTGGGGGTTAAATACACCTGGAATTGGAAGGTCTATGAGGCTGGGGGTTAAATTCACCTGGAATTGGAAGGTCTGAGGCTGGGGGTTAAATACACCTGGAATTGGAAGGTCTGAGGCTGGGGGTTAAATACACCTGGAATTGGAAGGTCTATGAGGCTGGGGTTAAATACACCTGGAATTGGAAGGTCTGAGGCTGGGGGTTAAATACACCTGGAATTGGAAGGTCTATGAGGCTGGGGGTTAAATACACCTGGAATTGGAAGGTCTATGAGGCTGGGGTTAAATACACCTGGAATTGGAAGGTCTGAGGCTGGGGTTAAATACACCTGGAATTGGAAGGTCTATGAGGCTGGGGGTTAAATACACCTGGAATTGGAAGGTCTGAGGCTGGGGGTTAAATTCACCTGGAATTGGAAGGTCTGAGGCTGGGGGTTAAATTCACCTGGAATTGGAAGGTCTGAGGCTGGGGGTTAAATACACCTGGAATTGGAAGGTCTGAGGCTGGGGGTTAAATACACCTGGAATTGGAAGGTCTGGGGCTGGGGTTAAATTCACCTGGAATTGGAAGGTCTGAGGCTGGGGGTTAAATACACCTGGAATTGGAAGGTCTGGGGCTGGGGGTTAAATTCACCTGGAATTGGAAGGTCTGAGGCTGGGGGTTAAATTCACCTGGAATTGGAAGGTCTGAGGCTGGGGGTTAAATACACCTGGAATTGGAAGGTCTGGGGCTGGGGGTTAAATACACCTGGAATTGGAAGGTCTGGGGCTGGGGGTTAAATACACCTGGAATTGGAAGGTCTGAGGCTGGGGGTTAAATACACCTGGAATTGGAAGGTCTATGAGGCTGGGGGTTAAATACACCTGGAATTGGAAGGTCTGAGGCTGGGGGGTAAAGGGGAGATTGGCAGGCATGACAGGACTCCTCCGCCTCCCCTCACACTGAAATTATAGTGGATGGATAGGCAGATTGGCATAGGCTGCTTCTCCCATTGTAACATAGAGCCCAGTACAGGCACTGCAGGCCAACCTTGTGCTGTGTTGTGCAGCAGCAGTTTCTCAGGACCTTGCAGTGCCATCTGTTCCTGCTGAAATCAGCACAGCCATCTAACGCTAGAGCCTCTACCCACTACATCTACACTGCGCAGGATCATAGCCTCTATGGACGTGAGTCAGAAAGAGAGAGAGAGGGATGAGAGAGCACGGGAAAGAGGGAGGGAGAGTAGAGAGAGAGAAGGATGAGAGAGAGAGATGAGAGAGAGAGAATGAGAGAGAGTAGAGAGAGAGAAGGATGAGAGAGAGAGAATGAGAGAGAAGGATGAGAGAGAGAAAATGAGAGAGAGAAAATGAGAGAGGGAGGGAGAGAAAGAGATGGAGAGAGCAAGAGTTAAATAGCGACTGAGAAGGTAAATGGAATTGTGTATTTGGACAAGCGATAGAAAAGGCAATTCAGAGTCAGAGAATAGATGCGGAAGCAGGTGTGTGTTTAGATTAGTGTGTGTTTGCCACTGCTGCAGCACCTCTCTCTTTCCCTCACACTCGCTGTGTCAATTTGGGCACTCGACAACAGCAATCATTAACCAAATCCTGGGGTCTCTCTCTCTTAAAACACTTATGTGCTCGGACTAGTGAGTCCAATCAATAATTGTGAATCAATTAGTAATCAAAATAAATGTCAAGAAAAATGCAGCGCCCCCCTTGGGCCAATCAGTGTAATTTTGTAAATGACGGATCTCTATGGCAAGACGCATCATTCACCCAATTTTAGTCAAAATCGCGCCAGTGTGTTAGCTAGACTCATATCCCTGAGAATGTGTGCCAAATGTCAGCCATCTGAGACAAATAGATCCAGATATATAAACATGTGCCTGTTATAGCGCCGCGGGGTCCATATGAATGTTCTCGCATAAGTTGAGGCTTGGCAGTGTTTGCAACATGTGAACCAAATTGTGTTACAATACGAATATCCTCGACTTATTTATATGCATTTATGTGGCAGACCACGCCCACATGAATGTCTATTGGTCAATAGTAGCCATGTTGTTTTAAGTACTAATCTGGAAAATAAATTGTGTTGAGAGACGTCCATAGATGCCTCATATCACGGTTCATGCAGATCGGTCATTCAGGGCCAGGGAATAATTTCATGTATGGCAGAACATCCATCATGGCAGACCTTGTGCTGCCCTACCAAGCAAAAAGGCAGAAACTTCTCATTTGGTCGAAAATGAGTTAGTCATTTTTGCTACATTAAGAACATGCTTAATCATGTATCCCGCCTCTATTGTATTGTGTTTTGGAGAAAATGGGGGTCATGTTAACAGTAACTGTATAAAGTTACTGTGAAACCAAGGGAAATAAAAGCCCTTTTTCTCAGTTCCACGCTATGAGCAGTTACTGCCTTTTTGCTTGGTAGGGCAATATGGGTCCCTGAGGTAAATTTGTTCCTCATGAGGGGACCTATGTACCAAATTTCATGACTTTAGGTCAAGTGGGGTAAGGGGAGTGACCTTTCAAAGGTTTCATTTTCAATCTTTTGTTATAGCGCCACCATCTGGCCAATCAGTGTATTTTTGTAAAGACGGATCTCTATGGCAAGACGCATCATTCAAAGAAGTTGAAACTCAATCAGGCCAGTGCTGTCTAAGAAACAAACGGGCGGACAGAGAGACCCACAGTCCCCTACCCGATTTCATTATGGGGGTCAATTAAAAAGAAACCTCTTACCTGTGTGTTTCATATGAATCCATACAATACACAGCCCTGTGTGTGTGTGTGTGTGTGTGTGTGTGTGTGTGTGTCTGTCTCCTGGGGTGAGGTTGAATAGCTGAATGGTTGAATGACTGTCATTATGACACAGTGGTAGGATTAATATTTCACAGCCAGTCAGTCCAGGGTCTCTCTCCATCCATCTCCTCCATGTACAGCTCTATTTCAGTCAGTCTAAAACAGTCCGCAGTGACAGAACCAATCCTGCTGCCGCTCCCAAATAATATGAAGAATTAATATTTCAGCAGCACCGCATCCCAAACCTTTCTGGGCCGAGCTAACCCAGGGGGAGTGATACATAGTATCCTCCAGCAGCACCGCATCCCAAACCTTTCTGGGCCGAGCTAACCCAGGTATCCTCCAGCAAAACCGCATCCCAAACCTTTCTGGGCCGAGCTAACCCAGGGGGAGTGATACATAGTATCCTCCAGTAGCACCGCTTCCCAAACCTTTCTGGGCCGAGCTAACCCATAGTATCCTCCAGCAAAACCGCATCCCAAACCTTTCTGGGCCGAGCTAACCCAGGGGGAGTGATACATAGTATCCTCCAGCAGCACCGCATCCCAAACCTTTCTGGGCCGAGCTAACCCAGGGGGAGTGATACATAGTATCCACCAGCAAAACCGCATCCCAAACCTTTCTGGGCCGAGCTAACCCAGGGGGAGTGATACATAGTATCCTCCAGCAGCACCGCTTCCCAAACCTTTCTGGGCCGAGCTAACCCATAGTATCCTCCAGCAGCATCCTTTCTGGGCAGCAAAAGTATCCTCCAGCAGCATCCCAAACCTTTCTGGGCCCTCCAGCAGCACCGCTAAACCTTTCTGGGCCGAGGGGGAGTGATACATAGTATCCTCCAGGGCAGCACCGTATCCTCCAGCAGCACCGTCCCAAACCTTTCTGGGCCGAGCTAACCCAGGGGAGTGATACATAGTATCCTCCAGCAGCACCGCATCCCAAACCTTTCTGGGCGAGCCCCAGGGGGAGTGATACATAGTATCCTCCAGCAAAACCGCAGAGCTAACCCAGGAGTTACATCCTCCAGCATTCCCAAACCCAAACCTTTCTGGGCCGAGCTAACCCAGGGGGAGTGATACATAGTATCCTCCAGCAGCACCGCATCCCAAACCTTTCTGGGCCGAGCTAACCCAGGGGGAGTGATACATAGTATCCTCCAGCAGCACCGCATCCCAAACCTTTCTGGGCCGAGCTAACCCAGGGGGAGTGATAGCCTAACACCAGGGGAGCTAGTGATACATAGTATCCTCCAGCAGTCCCAAACCTTTCTGGGCACTAACCCAGGGGAGTGATACATAGTATCCCCAAACCTTTCTGGGCCGAGCTAACCCAGGGGGAGTGATACATAGTATCCTCCAGCAGCACCGCTTCCCAAACCTTTCTGGGCAGAGCTAACCCAGGGGGAGTGATACATAGTATCCTCCAGCAGCACCGCATCCCAAACCTTTCTGGGCCGAGCTAACCCAGGGGGAGTGATACATAGTATCCTCCAGTCACAAACCTTTCTGGGCAGCTAACCCAGGGGGAGTGATACATCCTCAAAAACCTTTCTGGGCCGAGCTAACCCAGCAGCACCGCATCCCAAACCTTTCTGGGCCGTGGGGAGTACATAGTATCCTCCAGCAGCACCGCATCCCAAACCTTTCCAGCAGGGGGAGTGATACACCTCCAGCATCACAAACCAACACTTTTAACACCAGATCATCTCCTTCTTGAGACCTTTTTTTCCTCCTGGGAGAGTTGGAAGAAAATAATCACTACTTCTTATATTTTTTGTTCAAACAGGGGAAAAAGAGAGATTCTTCCAGCCAAACCAATACAGTGTTGCCGTGCCAGTGTGGTAGAATCCTACGGACTGAACAATGGCTACAGTATACTCTCTCTCTCTCTCTCTCTCTCTCAAACTCAGATAGGTTCAGCCCCAGTCTGATCTTCATCTCTCAGCTGAATGACTAAGAGAAGGGCCTTGGGGGAGTGTAGACAAAGGTGTGTTTATGTACCAAAAGGGATAGCAACACGCACAGCAGAACAAGCATTCTTTCCAGTTGATGCGGGCGGCTTCTGAGAGATGAGGAGAGATGAATATACCCTGCCGCTGTGAAAGAGAAGGGCATTCTGGTCTCTCCCTCTCTCTCTCCCCCTCCCTCCCTCCCTCCCAGAGCAGCTCCTCAGGGGTTCAGTAACACCCACTGTCACAATCCAGGACTGCAGAGATACCAAGTGGCTGAAGAGGATATTATGTTATGTTAAGCGCGTGTGTGTGTGTGTGTGTGTGTGTGTGTGTGTGTGTGCTTGCAGAAAGAGGGCAAGCCTCAGCAATGTCCTGAATTTTTAACCAGGCTACCGTTCAGGGAGCTGACCTAAGAGAGAGTGTGGATGTGACACACTCTCTCTCTCTCTCACACACACACTATCTCTCACACACACACACACACACACTTAACATATTCCTCACTGCATATTCCTCACTGCAAGATGGTGGGACAGAAAAGAGATTGAAAAGGAAGTGAAGAAGAGAGATGAATGGGAAAGGTGATTGTGTCCAGCAGGTGTTAGTGTAGTGTAAGCTAAGGGCAGTAGCTAAGTATTAAGAACAGTGTTCATAGATTGCTCTGGGTCAACACTAGAACAGCTACACTTCAAGCATTTAACACACTCCTCCTACCACTCCCTGTCTGAAGAATCACACACTCCTCCTACCACTCCCTGTCTGAAGCATCACACACTCCACCTACCATTCCCTGTCTGAAGCATCACACACTCCTCCTACCATTCCCTGTCTGAAGCATCACACTCCTCCTCCTACCACCTACCACTCCCTGTCTGAAGCATCACACACACACACTCCTCCTACCACCTACCACTCCCTGTCTGAAGCATCACACACTCCTCCTACCACCTACAATTCCCTGTCTGAAGCATCACACACACACACACACTCCTCCTACCACCTACCATTCCCTGCCTGAAGCATCACATACACACACACTCCTCCTACCACTCCCTGTCTGAAGCATCACACACACACACTCCTCCTACCACCTACCACTCCCTGTCTGAAGCATCACACACTCCTCCTACCACCTACCACTCCCTGTCTGAAGCATCACACACTCCTCCTACCACCTACAATTCCCTGTCTGAAGCATCACACACACACACTCCTCCTACCATTCCCTGCCTGAAGCATCACATACACACACACACACACACTCCTCCTCCTACCACTCCCTGTCTGAAGCATCACACACACACACACTCCTCCTCCTACCACCTACCACTCCCTGTCTGAAGCATCACACACAAACCTAGTGGAACCTGATGTGCTGCTTCGTGATAGCAGAGGGTTGATAACACGCATTTGATACGCCCCGACCTCACAGTACAAGTCAGGTCACATAGAATATGTAAGGAAGGCACACGTCATAACATTTGTGTAGTGTTGTATTAGATATGTTGTTTGTCATAGACCGAGGGAAGACATTCTCAAATTCTTCTGTAACAAAAGTATCTGCTGCGACTAGGCTGTAATTGAGGTGCTGCTGGCCTCTCGCTGGCTTCTCGGGGCAGTGCTGCTGGCCTCTCGCTGGCTTCTCGGGGCAGTGCTGCTGGCCTCTCGGGGCAGTGCTGCTGGCCTCTCGGGGCAGTGCTGCTGGCCTCTCGCTGGCTTCTCGGGGCAGTGCTGCTGGCCTCTCGCTGGCTTCTCGGGGCAGTGCTGCTGGCCTCTCGCTGGCTTCTCGGGGCAGTGCTGCTGGCCTCTCGCTGGCTTCTCGGGGCAGTGCTGCTGGCCTCTCGGGGCAGTGCTGCTGGCCTCTCGCTGGCTTCTCGGGGCAGTGCTGCTGGCCTCTCGGGGCAGTGCTGCTCACATAGACTGATAAGATCAACTTTATCATCTCATCAGGTACAAATTCATTTGGTCATGTACTTAAAAGACAAAAGTACATAAAACATAAAAACACAAAACATAATCAAATTCAAGGAAGGTATTCTCCATTTTTTTCTTCAAGAGCAAGCCAAAACCGTAGTGTACTTTGGTATCATACAAGGACATGCCGTCTGAAATCTGATTGGCCAGTCCAGTAGTGGAGAAGATTTGACGCGGACCTCGCATCGAAATGCAGTCCTGACTCCATTCTACGCACACAAACACCTGCTTCTCTTTTAAATCATGCCCACCTGACCCAGAATGCAATTTATAATGGACTGTTTTTTTGGATTGCCTAAACAACAACAGTAATTGTGTAAAGGCTGTATTCTAAACAGAACAGCTACACGTGTGTTCGCTGGAGGGAAACGTAGTGAACCACCTAGGGGGTAACAATCTTCTCCAGGGAGCTGTAGAGTACAGGTTGTATTACCTTAATAAAGCCGGGAGGAGACAAAGTCTTCAAGCATGGATAGTCCTTCTCCGTGACAGCTGAGGGGTCACAAAGGAGCAACATACAGGACACATATGGCAAAGCAACTAGCAACCTACGGACGGACACCCGATCCATCGGAAAAAAGGACGAGAGGATAGAGACTGGAAGAGTATCGTCTTACAAGTAGATAATTGACCTAGGCTCCATTCAAACTGACCAATTAATATTTTAAATTGAGTCGGTGGAAAACTGTGACAAAGCAAGCTTAACGATCGGAATCTGAAATAAGGCTAGTGATTGTGCTTTCAATGCAATGTTAATGTCCACACACACAAGGGATTTATGTGTTTTGTCTTGTCTAGGGGTTTTTGTAAGTTTATAGGGCTGTTTCCTTTCTAGGTAATTGTATGTCTATGGTTGCCTAGATTGGTTCTCAATTAGAGGCACCTGTCTATCGTTGTCTCTGATTGGGAACCATATTTAGGCAGTCATATTCTTTGGGTATTTTGTGGGTGATTGTTTCCTGTGTCAGTGTTTGTGCCACACGGGACTGTTTCGTTGCCAGTTCACTTTATTATTTTGTATATGTGTTCAGTTTCTCTTATTAAAAACCATGGACACCTACCACGCTGCATATTGATCCGATCCTTGCTACACCTCTTCAAAGGAAGAGGAGGAAATCTGCCGTGACAATTATGGGATATTGTGGAGCTGTAAGAGGGAGCTGAGCTCTGATGTTTCAATCCATGAATATCTGTATAATATCAACATTAACCCATACAGCAAGGCCTCTCAAAAATGGCACCCTATTCACTATTAAGTGCACTAGGGCCCATAGGGATCTGGTTAAAATAGTGCACTTTGCAGGGAATAGGGTGCTGCTACCTGGAGGGTGAGAGACTGACGTAAAGAGAGACTGACGTAAAGAGAGACTGACGTAAAGAGAGACTGACGTAAAGAGAGACTGACGTAAAGAGAGACTGACGTAAAGAGAGACTGACGTAAAGAGAGACTGACGTAAAGAGAGACTGACGTAAAGAGAGACTGACGTAAAGAGAGACTGACGTAAAGAGAGACTGGCGTAAAGAGAGACTGGCGGAAAGAGAGACTGACGGAAAGAGAGACTGACGGAAAGAGAGACTGACGGAAATAGAGACTGACGGAAAGAGAGACTGGCGGAAAGAGAGACTGGCGGGAAGAGAGACTGGCGGGAAGAGAGACTGGCGGGAAGAGAGACTGGCGGGAAGAGAGACTGGCGGGAAGAGAGACGGGAAGAGAGACAGAGACCGCCGAGAAGAGAGACCGACGTAAAGAGAGACCGACGTAAAGAGAGACCGACGTAAAGAGAGACCGACGTAAAGAGAGACCGACGTAAAGAGAGACCGACGTAAGAGAGACCGCCGTAAAGAGAGACCGACGGGAAGAGAGACCGACGGGAAGAGAGACTGACGGGAAGAGAGACTGACGGGAAGAGAGACTAACGGGAAGAGAGTATGACAGGAAGAGGCAGAAACAACCCACTGCCAAAGTCATTGCTTCATCATGAGGCGAGAGAGAAAGAGAGAGAGAGGCAGACAGACGGCTCAAAGGAATGAGCAGAAACTCAACTCAGACGCCAAAACGGGAGCAAGCTGCCAGAAAACCAACTGATCATGACAAGAAAAGACTGGGAAGTTATGTGCTGGTAAAGGAAGGTGGTGCAAGTTTTTAGTCATTCCCAAAACACCATGAGCAATCAATTAGACGCACACACACACACACACACACACACACACACACAGCCGATGTCCAACAGCGCACTCCAAGTTGTACTTAAGCACAAGGAGCACAGATGTTGATTGTTGGTGATCAAAACATCGTCATCAATAAACATAACAGGCACCAAAGGGAACCAGCAAACTGAGACAGAGCTACTGGACCACAGCACTATTGTGTAATATTTATCAAACATCAGACAATTCCATATCTGTAACTAACTAATAGAGTTCAGTCTGTAACTAACTAATAGAGTTCAGTCTGTAACTAACTAATAGAGTTCAGTCTGTAACTAACTAATAGAGTTCAGTCTGTAACTAACTAATAGAGTTCAGTCTGTAACTAACTAATAGAGTTCAGTCTGTAGCTAACTAATAGAGTTCAGTCTGTAACTAACTAATAGAGTTCAGTCTGTAACTAACTAATAGAGTTCAGTCTGTAACTAACTAATAGAGTTCAGTCTGTAACTAACTAATAGAGTTCAGTCTGTAACTAACTAATAGAGTTCAGTCTGTAACTAACTAATAGAGTTCAGTCTGTAACTAACTAATAGAGTTCAGTCTGTAACTAACTAATAGAGTTCAGTCTGTAGCTAACTAATAGAGTTCAGTCTGTAGCTAACTAATAGAGTTCAGTCTGTAGCTAACTAATAGAGTTCAGTCTGTAACTAATAGAGTTCAGTCTGTAACTAACTAATAGAGTTCAGTCTGTAACTAACTAATAGAGTTTAGTCTGTAACTAACTAATAGAGTTTAGTCTGTAACTAACTAATAGAGTTCAGTCTGTAACTAACTAATAGAGTTCAGTCTGTAACTAACTAGAGTTCAGTCTGTAACTAACTAATAGAGTTAGTCTGTAATAACTAATAGAATCAGCCAGCCAACTCTGAGGTAGGGAGCCAAACCTCAGGTTCAGTCTGTAGACTAACCAACCAATAGAGTTCAGTCTGTACACACCACACTGAGTTCAGTCTGTAACTAACTAAAGCATTCAGTCTGTGTCCTGGTCTAATAAGTTCAGTCTGTAACTAAAACCCTAATAAACAGTTCAGTCTGTAACACATAGAGTTCAGTCTGTAGCAGCTAGATAGAGTTCAGTCTGTAGCTAGACAGAGAGAGACAAAGACATCTAGAGACAAAGACAGCTAAACTAGATAGAGTTCAGTCTGTAGACTAACAAATAGAGTTAGACAGTCAAAGAGAGCTTAGACAAGACAATAGAGTTCAGACAGAGACAAAGAGAGCTTAGAGTTCAAAGTCTGTAGACTAACAAAGAGAGCTTCAGTCAAAGAGAGCTTAACAGAGGCAAAGAGAGCAGACAGCTAACTAACAATAGAGTTTAGTCTGTAACTAAGAGAGTTCAGTCAAAGTAACTAACTAAAAGGGAGCTCAGTCAAAGTAGACAGAGACAAAGAGAGCTTAGACAGAACAAAGAGAGCTTGCCTGAGACAAAGAGAGCTTAGACAGAGACAAAGAGAGTTAGACAGAGACAAAGAGAGCTGACAGAGACAAAGAGAGCTTAGACAGAGACAAAGAGAGCTTAGACAGAGGCAAAGAGAGCTTAGACAGAGACAAAGAGAGCTTAACAGAACAAAGAGAGCTTAGACAAGACAAAGAGAGCTTAGACAGAGGCAAAGAGAGCTCAGAGTCAAAGAGAGCTAGACAGAGACAAAGAGAGCTTAGACAGAGACAAAGAGAGCTTAGACAGAGACAAAGAGAGCTTAGACAGAGACAAAGAGAGCTTAGACAGAGACAAAGAGAGCTTAGACAGAGACAAAGAGAGCTTAGACAGAGACAAAGAGAGCTTAGACAGAGAGAGACAAAGAGAGCTAGACAGAGACAAAGAGAGCTTAGACAGAGATAAAGAGAGCTAGACAGAGACAAAGAGAGCTAGACAGAGACAAAGAGAGCTTAGACAGAGACAAGAGAGCTTAGACAGAGACAAAGAGAGCTAGACAAAGAGAGAGACAAAGAGAGCTTAGACAGAGACAAAGAGAGCTAGACAGAGACAAAGAGAGCTAGACAGAGACAAAGAGAGCTTAGACAGAGACAAAGAGAGCTTAGACAGAGACAAAGAGAGCTAGACAGAGACAAAGAGAGCTAGACAGAGACAAAGAGAGCTTAGACAGAGATAAAGAGAGCTAGACAGAGACAAAGAGAGCTAGACAGAGACAAAGAGAGCTTAGACAGAGACAAAGAGAGCTTAGACAGAGACAAAGAGAGCTTAGACAGAGGCAAAGAGAGCTTAGACAGAGGCAAAGAGAGCTAGACAGAGGCAAAGAGAGCTAGACAGAGGCAAAGAGAGCTAGACAGAGGCAAAGAGAGCTTAGACAGAGGCAAAGAGAGCTAGACAGAGACAAAGAGAGCTTAGACAGAGACAAAGAGAGCTTAGACAGAGACAAAGAGAGCTTAGACAGAGACAAAGAGAGCTTAGACAGAGACAAAGAGAGCTTAGACAGAGACAAAGAGAGCTTAGACAGAGGCAAAGAGAGCTTAGACAGAGACAAAGAGAGCTTAGACAGAGACAAAGAGAGCTAGACAGAGGCAAAGAGAGCTAGACAGAGGCAAAGAGAGCTAGACAGAGACAAAGAGAGCTAGACAGAGACAAAGAGAGCTTAGACAGAGACAAAGAGAGCTTAGACAGAGACAAAGAGAGCTTAGACAGAGACAAAGAGAGCTTAGACAGAGACAAAGAGAGCTTAGACAGAGACAAAGAGAGCTTAGACAGAGACAAAGAGAGCTTAGACAGAGACAAAGAGAGCTTAGACAGAGACAAAGAGAGCTTAGACAGAGGCAAAGAGAGCTAGACAGAGACAGAGAGAGCTAGACAGAGACAGAGAGAGCTTAGACAGAGATAAAGAGAGCTAGACAGAGGCAAAGAGAGCTAGACAGAGACAAAGAGAGCTTAGACAGAGACAAAGAGAGCTTAGACAGAGATAAAGAGAGCTAGACAGAGGCAAAGAGAGCTAGACAGAGACAAAGAGAGCTAGACAGAGACAAAGAGAGCTAGACAGAGGCAAAGAGAGCTAGACAGAGGCAAAGAGAGCTTAGACAGAGACAAAGAGAGCTAGACAGAGGCAAAGAGAGCTAGACAGAGACAAAGAGAGCAAAGAGAGCTTAGACAGAGACAAAGAGAGCTAGACAGAGACAAAAAGAGAGCTTAGACAGAGACAAAGAGAGCTTAGACAGAGGCAAAGAGAGCTAGACAGAGGCAAAGAGAGCTAGACAGAGACAAAGAGAGCTAGACAGAGGCAAAGAGAGCTTAGACAGAGGCAAAGAGAGCTAGACAGAGGCAAAGAGAGCTAGACAGAGGCAAAGAGACAGAGAGAGCTAGACAGACAGAAGAGAGCTAGAGACAAAGAGAGCTAGACAGAGACAAAGAGAGCTAGACAGAGACAAAGAGAGCTTAGACAGAGAGCAAAGAGGCAAAGATAGCTAGACAGAGACAAAGAGAGCTAGACAGAGACAAAGAGAGCTTAGACAGAGGCAAAGAGAGCTAGACAGAGGCAAAGAGAGCTAGACAGAGACAAAGAGAGCTTAGACAGAGACAAAGAGAGCTTAGACAGAGACAAAGAGAGCTAGACAGAGGCAAAGAGAGCTAGACAGAGACAAAGAGAGCTAGACAGAGACAAAGAGAGCTTAGACAGAGACAAAGAGAGCTAGACAGAGGCAAAGAGAGCAACAAAGAGAGAGCTTAGACAGAGACAAAGAGAGCTTAGACAGAGACAAAGAGAGCTTAGACAGAGACAAAGAGAGCTTAGACAGAGACAAAGAGAGCTTAGACAGAGACAAAGAGAGCTTAGACAGAGACAAAGAGAGCTTAGACAGAGACAAAGAGAGCTAGACAGAGGCAAAGAGAGCTAGACAGAGACAAAGAGAGCTAGACAGAGACAAAGAGAGCTAGACAGAGACAAAGAGAGCTTAGACAGAGGCAAAGAGAGCTAGACAGAGGCAAAGAGAGCTAGACAAAGAGAGCTAGACAGAGACAGAGAGAGCTAGACAGAGACAGAGAGAGCTTAGACAGAGAGAGCTTAGACAGAGACAAAGAGAGCTTAGACAGAGACAAAGAGAGCTAGACAGAGACAAAGAGAGCTTAGACAGAGACAAAGAGAGCTTAGACAGAGGCAAAGATAGCTAGACAGAGACAGAGAGAGCTAGACAGAGACAGAGAGAGCTTAGACAGAGGCAAAGAGAGCTAGACAGAGACAAAGAGAGCTTAGACAGAGACAAAGAGAGCTTAGACAGAGACAAAGAGAGCTTAGACAGAGGCAAAGAGAGCTAGACAGAGACAAAGAGAGCTAGACAGAGACAAAGAGAGCTAGACAGAGGCAAAGAGAGCTTAGACAGAGGCAAAGAGAGCTAGACAGAGGCAAAGAGAGCTAGACAAAGAGAGCTAGACAGAGACAAAGAGAGCTTAGACAGAGACAAAGAGAGCTTAGACAGAGACAAAGAGAGCTTAGACAGAGACAAAGAGAGCTTAGACAGAGGCAAAGAGAGCTTAGACAGAGACAGAGAGAGCTAGACAGAGGCAAAGAGAGCTAGACAAAGAGAGCTAGACAGAGACAAAGAGAGCTTAGACAGAGACAAAGAGAGCTTAGACAGAGACAAAGAGAGCTTAGACAGAGACAAAGAGAGCTTAGACAGAGACAAAGAGAGCTTAGACAGAGACAAAGAGAGCTAGACAGAGACAAAGAGAGCTTAGACAGAGACAAAGAGAGCTTAGACAGAGACAAAGAGAGCTAGACAGAGACAAAGAGAGCTTAGACAGAGACAAAGAGAGCTTAGACAGAGACAAAGAGAGCTTAGACAGAGGCAAAGAGAGCTAGACAGAGACAAAGAGAGCTAGACAGAGACAAAGAGAGCTAGACAGAGGCAAAGAGAGCTTAGACAGAGGCAAAGAGAGCTAGACAGAGGCAAAGAGAGCTAGACAGAGGCAAAGAGAGCTAGACAGAGACAGAGAGAGCTTAGACAGAGATAAAGAGAGCTAGACAGAGGCAAAGAGAGCTAGACAGAGACAAAGAGAGCTTAGACAGAGACAAAGAGAGCTTAGACAGAGACAAAGAGAGCTTAGACAGAGACAAAGCTTAGACAGAGACAAAGAGAGCTTAGACAGAGACAAAGAGAGCTAGACAGAGGCAAAGAGAGCTAGACAGAGGCAAAGAGAGCTAGACAGAGACAAAGAGAGCTAGACAGAGGCAAAGAGAGCTTAGACAGAGGCAAAGAGAGCTAGACAGAGGCAAAGAGAGCTAGACAGAGAGACAGAGAGAGCTAGAGAGACAGAGAGCTTAAAGAGAGCTTAGACAGAGACAAAGAGAGCTTAGACAGAGACAAAGAGAGCTTAGACAGAGACAAAGAGAGCTTAGACAGAGACAAAGAGAGCTTAGACAGAGGCAAAGAGAGCTAGACAGAGGCAAAGAGAGCTAGACAGAGACAGAGAGAGCTAGACAGAGATAGAGAGAGCTAGACAGAGGCAAAGAGAGCTAGACAGAGACAAAGAGAGCTAGACAGAGACAAAGAGAGCTTAGACAGAGACAAAGAGAGCTTAGACAGAGATAAAGAGAGCTAGACAGAGGCAAAGAGAGCTAGACAGAGACAAAGAGAGCTAGACAGAGACAAAGAGAGCTAGACAGAGGCAAAGAGAGCTTAGACAGAGGCAAAGAGAGCTAGACAGAGGCAAAGAGAGCTAGACAGAGGCAAAGAGAGCTAGACAGAGACAAAGAGAGCTTAGACAGAGATAAAGAGAGCTTAGACAGAGGCAAAGAGAGCTAGACAGAGACAAAGAGAGCTTAGACAGAGACAAAGAGAGCTTAGACAGAGGCAAAGAGAGCTAGACAGAGACAAAGAGAGCTAGACAGAGGCAAAGAGAGCTTAGACAGAGGCAAAGAGAGCTAGACAGAGGCAAAGAGAGCTAGACAAAGAGAGCTAGACAGAGACAGAGAGAGCTAGACAGAGACAGAGAGAGCTAGACAGAGACAAAGAGAGCTTAGACAGAGAGAGCTTAGACAGAGACAAAGAGAGCTTAGACAGAGACAAAGAGAGCTTAGACAGAGACAAAGAGAGCTTAGACAGAGACAGAGAGAGCTTAGACAGAGACAAAGAGAGCTAGACAGAGACAAAGAGAGCTAGACAGAGGCAAAGAGAGCTAGACAGAGGCAAAGAGAGCTAGACAGAGGCAAAGAGAGCTAGACAGAGGCAAAGAGAGCTAGACAGAGACAAAGAGAGCTTAGACAGAGACAAAGAGAGCTTAGACAGAGATAAAGAGAGCTAGACAGAGGCAAAGAGAGCTAGACAGAGACAAAGAGAGCTTAGACAGAGATAAAGAGAGCTAGACAGAGGCAAAGAGAGCTAGACAGAGACAAAGAGAGCTAGACAGAGACAAAGAGAGCTAGACAGAGGCAAAGAGAGCTTAGACAGAGGCAAAGAGAGCTAGACAGAGGCAAAGAGAGCTAGACAGAGGCAAAGAGAGCTAGACAGAGGCAAAGAGAGCTAGACAGAGGCAAAGAGAGCTAGACAGAGACAGAGAGAGCTTAGACAGAGATAAAGAGAGCCAGACAGAGGCAAAGAGAGCTAGACAGAGACAAAGAGAGCTTAGACAGAGACAAAGAGAGCTTAGACAGAGGCAAAGAGAGCTAGACAGAGACAAAGAGAGCTAGACAGAGGCAAAGAGAGCTTAGACAGAGAGAGCTTAGACAGAGACAAAGAGAGCTTAGACAGAGACAAAGAGAGCTTAGACAGAGACAGAGAGAGCTTAGACAGAGACAGAGAGAGCTTAGACAGAGACAGAGAGAGCTTAGACAGAGACAAAGAGAGCTAGACAGAGACAAAGAGAGCTAGACAGAGGAAAAGAGAGCTTAGACAGAGGCAAAGAGAGCTAGACAGAGGCAAAGAGAGCTAGACAGAGGCAAAGAGAGCTAGACAGAGACAAAGAGAGCTTAGAGACAAAGAGAGCTTAGACAGAGAAAGAGAGCTTAGACAGAGACAGAGAGCTTAGACAGAGACAAAGAGAGCTTAGACAGAGACAAAGAGAGCTTAGACAGAGATAAAGAGAGCTAGACAGAGAGAAAGAGCTAGACAGAGAGAGCAAAGAGACAGAGCTTAGACAGAGACAAAGAGAGCTAGACAGAGAGAAAGCTCGAGAGAGCTAGACAGAGGCAAACAGAGAGCTAGACAGAGACAGAGAGAGCTAGACAGAGACAAAGAGAGCTTAGACAGAGACAAAGAGAGCTTAGACAGAGACAAAGAGAGCTTAGACAGAGACAGAGAGAGCTTAGACAGAGACAAAGAGAGCTTAGACAGAGAGCTTAGAGACAGAGAGAGCTTAGACAGAGACAAAGAGAGCTTAGACAGAGACAGAGAGCTAGACAGAGACAAAGAGAGCTTAGACAGAGACAAAGAGAGCTTAGACAGAGATAAAGAGAGCTAGACAGAGGCAGAAAGAGCTATACAGAGGCAGAGACAAAGAGACAGAGAGTTAGACAAAGAGACAAAAGAGCTATAGACAGAGACAACAGAGAGAGCTAGAGACAGAGAGAGCTCGACGGAGACAGAGAGAGCTCGACGGAGACAGAGAGAGCTCGACGGAGACAAAGAGAGCTTAGACAGAGATAAAGAGAGCTTAGACAGAGATAAAGAGAGCTTAGACAGAGATAAAGAGAGCTAGACAGAGGCAGAAAGAGCTATACAGAGGCAGAGAGAGCTAGACAGAGGCAGAGAGAGCTAGACAGAGACAGAGAGAGCTATATAGAGACAGATAATTAGACAAAGAGAGCTAAAAAGAGCACGACGGAGACAGAGAGAGCTCGACGGAGACAGAGAGAGCTCGACGGAGACAGAGAGAGCTCAACGGAGACAGAGAGAGCTCGACAGAGACACAGAGAGCTCGACAGAGACACAGAGAGCTTAGACAGAGAGAGCTTAGACAGAGACAAAGAGAGCTTAGACAGAGACAGAGAGAGCTTAGACAGAGACAGAGAGAGCTTAGACAGAGACAAAGAGAGCTAGACAGAGACAAAGAGAGCTTAGACAGAGACAGAGAGAGCTTAGACAGAGACAGAGAGAGCTTAGACAGAGACAAAGAGAGCTAGACAGAGACAAAGAGAGCTAGACAGAGGCAAAGAGAGCTTAGACAGAGGCAAAGAGAGCTAGACAGAGGCAAAGAGAGCTAGACAGAGGCAAAGAGAGCTAGACAAAGAGAGCTAGACAGAGACAGAGAGAGCTAGACAGAGACAGAGAGAGCTAGACAGAGACAAAGACAGCTTAGACAGAGAGAGCTTAGACAGAGACAAAGAGAGCTTAGACAGAGACAGAGAGAGCTTAGACAGAGACAAAGAGAGCTTAGACAGAGACAAAGAGAGCTTAGACAGAGACAGAGAGAGCTTAGACAGAGACAGAGAGAGCTTAGACAGAGACAAAGAGAGCTTAGACAGAGGCAAAGAGAGCTTAGACAGAGACAAAGAGAGCTTAGACAGAGGCAAAGAGAGCTTAGAGACAGAGAGCTAGACAGAGACAAAGAGAGCTTAGAGACAAAGAGAGCTTAGACAGAGACAGAGAGCTAGACAGAGACAAAGAGAGCTTAGACAGAGACAAAGAGAGCTTAGACAGAGATAAAGAGAGCTAGACAGAGGCAGAAAGAGCTATACAGAGGCAGAGAGAGCTATATAGAGACAGAGAGTTAGACAAAGAGAGCTAAAAAGAGCTATACAGAGAGAGAGAGCTCGACAGAGCTATACAGAGAGAGCTCGACGGAGACAGAGAGAGCTCGACGGAGACAGAGAGAGCTCAACGGAGACAGAGAGAGCTCGACGGAGACAGAGAGAGCTCGACGGAGACAGAGAGAGCTCGACGGAGACAGAGAGAGCTAGACAGGAGACAGAGAGAGCTTAGACAGAGACAAAGAGAGCTTAGACAGAGACAAAGAGAGCTAGACAGAGACAAAGAGAGCTTAGACAGAGATAAAGAGAGCTAGACAGAGGTAAAGAGAGCTATACAGAGGCAGAGAGAGCTAGACAGAGGCAGAGAGAGCTAGACAGAGACAGAGAGAGCTATATAGAGACAGATAGTTAGACAAAGAGAGCTAAAAAGAGCTCGACGGAGACAGAGAGAGCTCGACAGAGACACAGAGAGCTAGACAGAGACACAGAGAGCTAGACAGAGACAGAGAGAGCTAGACAGAGACAGAGAGAGCTAGACAGAGACACAGAGAGCTAGACAGAGACACAGAGAGCTCGACAGAGACACAGAGAGCTAGACAGAGACAGAGAGAGCTAGACAGAGACAGAGAGAGCTAGACAGAGACAGAGAGAGCTAGACGAGAGACAGAGAGAGCTAGACAGAGACAGAGAGAGCTAGACAGAGACAGAGAGAGCTAGACAGAGACAGAGAGCTAGACAGAGACAGAGAGCTAGACGGAGACAGAGAGCTAGACGGAGACAGAGAGCTAGACGGAGACAGAGAGCTAGACGGAGACAGAGAGCTAGACGGAGACAGAGAGCTAGACGGAGACAGAGAGCTAGACGGAGACAGAGAGCTAGACGGAGACAGAGAGCTAGACGGAGACAGAGAGCTAGACGGAGACAGAGAGCTAGACGGAGACAGAGAGCTAGACGGAGACAGAGAGCTAGACGGAGACAGAGAGCTAGACGGAGACAGAGAGCTAGACGGAGACAGAGAGCTAGACGGAGACAGAGAGCTAGACAGAGACAGAGAGCTAGACAGAGACAAAGCGAGCTAGACAGAGACAAAGCGAGCTAGACAGAGACAAAGCGAGCTAGACAGAGACAAAGCGAGCTAGACAGAGACAAAGCGAGCTAGACAGAGAGAGCTAGACAGAGAAAGCTAGACAGAGAAAGCTAGACAGAGTCTGGTCTATCTTCCCTCTGCTTCAGCTCTGTCCTGGCTGAGGGAGACCAAGGTTCAAATACCAGGCCCTATTTATTTTCTTTGAAATACTTTAGCTGTGCTTGATTGGCTCTGGCACAACGGAAACAATGGAATATTCCCAAAAGCGCAAACCCTGCCCATGTGGCACTCTGACTCGAGGCAGGCTCAAGCAAACATTCAAGGTATTTGAAAGAGAACAAATACTATTTGAACCCAGCAGGACCACTCTCTGTGCTTCAGCTCTACCTTTTGCAAGAAGGCGGCCTTAAATCATGAGCAGCACCTGTTCAGTTGCCTGACGACTCAAACTGAATTATTCCGCTGCTCTTTCGTTCACTATATACAGTGCCTTCGGAAAGTATTCAGACCCCTTGACTTGAACCACATTTTGTTACATTACAGCCTTATTCTAAAATGGATTAAAATGGATTCTAAAATGGATTAAAATGGATTCTAAAATGGATTAAATAAATAAATACAGCTGTGGAGAGACCTGAAAATAGCTGTGCAGCAACACTATGGGGTCTATTGACCAGGGCCCTATGGGGTCTATTGACCAGGGCCCTATGGGGTCTATTGACCAGGGCCCTATGGGGTCTATTGACCAGGGCCCTATGGGGTCTATTGACCAGGGCCCTATGGGGTCTATTGACCAGGGCCCTATGGGGTCTATTGACCAGGGCCCTATGGGGTCTATTGACCAGGGCCCTATGGGGTCTATTGACCAGGGCCCTATGGGGTCTATTGACCAGGGGTGTCATTTGAGGTGAGATATCCAAAATGGATCCCATGCTGTTATCTTATCAAAGTTTAATACTTAGTTACACATTATTACCTACCACATTATTACCTACCACATTATTACCTACCACACTATTACCTACCACATTATTA
The DNA here is from genome assembly GCF_034236695.1 of Oncorhynchus nerka. Lineage (NCBI taxonomy): Eukaryota > Metazoa > Chordata > Actinopteri > Salmoniformes > Salmonidae > Oncorhynchus > Oncorhynchus nerka. Next base: position 90,730,627 of record NC_088417.1, read on the forward strand.
CCTACCACATTATTACCTACCACATTATTACCTACCACATTCAGGTCTTCAAACTTTTCTTTGGCTGCTGTACAAGACATGTCTCAGCCTCCAGTATTTATGCTGCAGTAGTTTATGTGTCGGGGGGCTGGGGTCAGTTTGTTATATCTGGAGTACTTCTCCTGTCCTATTCGGTGTCCTGTTTGAATCTAAGTGTGCTCTCTCTAATTCTCTCCTCTCCTTCTTTCTCTCTCTCGGAGGACCTGAGCCCTAGGACCATGCCCCAGGACTACCTGACATGATGACTCCTTGCTGTCCCCAGTCCACCTGGCCATGCTGCTGCTCCAGTTTCAACTGGCCTGGGCCCTAGGACCATGTCCCAGGACTACCTGACATGATGACTCCTTGCTGTCCCCAGTCCACCTGGCCATGCTGCTGCTCCAGTTTCAACTGTTCTGCCTTACTATTATTCAACCATGCTGGTCATTTATGAACATTTGAACATCTTGGCCACGTTCTGTTATAATCTCCACCCGGCACAGCCAGAAGAGGACTGGCCACCCCACATATGCTCTCTCATATTCTCTCTTTCTTTCTCTCTCTCGGAGGACCTGAGCCCTAGGACCGTGCCCCAGGACTACCTGACATGATGACTCCTTGCTGTCCCCAGTCCACCTGACTGTGCTGCTGCTCCAGTTTCAACTGTTCTGCCTTATTATTATTAGACCATGCTGGTCATTTATGAACATTTGAACATCTTGGTCATGTTCTGTTATAATCTCTACCCGGCACAGCCAGAAGAGGACTGGCCACCCCACATAGCCTGGTTCCTCTCTAGGTTTCTTCCTAGGTTTTGGCCTTTCTAGGAAGTTTTTCCTAGCCACCGTGCTTTTACACCTGCATTGTTTGCTGTTTGGGGTTTTAGGCTGGGTTTCTGTACAGCACTTTGAGATATCAGCTGATGTACGAAGGGCTATATAAATACATTTGATTTGATTTGATTTGAAATAAACATTTACACATTTTAGCAGACATTCTGATACAGAGTGACTTACAGGCGCAATTAGGGTTAAACAGCTTGCTCAAGGGCACAGACAGATTTTGGTGGCGGATTCAAACCAGCGACCTTCGGTTAACTGCTAGGTTATCTGCAGACACACACACACTCAAAGGCTGGTGCTCTGACTGACTGACACTGCTTGGTAAACACTAACGATGGAGAACAAAACTCATTTGTTCCTGAAAAGCATAAACATGTCACAGACCGGTGCATCATTTAATATCGAAACTGCATCCTTATTGGGAGACGACAGAAGGCTATGTTAAAACCCAATGCATTGTGGGCTACTTCTCATGAACGTGACTAATGGGCCCCGTGTAGCTCAGTTGGTAGAGCATAGCACTTGCAATGCCAGGGTTGTGGGTTCAATGCCCACAGAGGACAAGTACGAATGGAGATGTATGCTCTCACTACTGTAAACTGCTCTGGATAAGAGGATCTTCTAAATAACAAACAAATGAAAAATGTGTGTGTGTGTGTGTGTGTGTGTGTGTGTGTGTGTGTGTGTGTGTGTGTGTGTGATGTTAGGGCTCAATCGGTAGTCTAATTTTCTTGTAGAGTAAAATCTAATATGGTCAATTAAGGACCACACATATACACACGTTTGATCCACTCAGTGTGTGTGTGTGTGTGTGTGAATGTGTGTGTGTGTGTTAGGGCTCAATGACAATTTTCTTGAATGTGTATGGTCAATTAAGGACTTGAATGTTTGATCCACTCAGTGTGTGTGTGTGTGTGACACTTGAATGTGTGTGTGTGTGTGTGTGACACTTGAATGTGTGTGTGTGACTTGAATGTGTGTGTGTGTGTGTGTGTGTGTGTGTGTGACTTGAATGTGTGTGTGTGTGTGTGTGTGTGACTTGAATGTGTGTGTGTGTGTGTGTGACTTGAATGTGTGTGTGTGTGTGTGTGTGTGTGTGTGTGTGTGTGTGTGTGTGTGTGACTTGAATGTGTGTGTATATGTGACTTGAATGTGGGTGTGTGTGTGACTTGAATGTGTGTGTGTGTGACTTGAATGTGTGTGTATATGTGACTTGAATGTGGGTGTGTGTGTGTGTGTGTGTGTGTGTGTGTATATATGTGACTTGAATGTGGGTGTGTGTGTGTGACTTGAATGTGTGTATATATATGTGACTTGAATGTGGGTGTGTGTATATGTGACTTGAATGTGGGTGTGTGTATATGTGACTTGAATGTGGGTGTGTGTATATGTGACTTGAATGTGGGTGTGTGTATATGTGACTTGAATGTGGGTGTGTGTGTGTATATGTGACTTGAATGTGTGTGACTGGTGGGGTCAGAAAGGTCAGTGGCCTTGCTGCTGAGTCAGAGGTAGAACATGAGAGCTCACACACACACACACACCGGGGTGCTGCTTGTTTTCCGCATGACTCGCATTATGACAGCATTATGCACCTCACTGAGGGGACTCCCTCCTGGTTTCCCTCACCCCTCCTTACGGTCTCCCGGTCTGCCTTCTCTCAAAATGTTTTGCACAAATTAGTTTACATCCCTGTTAGTGAGCATTTCTCCTTTACCAAGATAATCCATCCACCTGACAGGTGTGGCATATCAAGAAGCTGATTAAACAGAATGATCATTACACAGGTGCACCTTGTACTGGGGACAATAAAAGGCCACTCTAAAATGTGCAGTTTTGTCACATAACACAATGCCACAGATGTCTCAAGTTTTGAGGGAGCGTGCAATTGGCATGCCGACTGCAAGAATGTCCACTAGAGCTGTTGCCAGAAAATGGAATGTTAATTTCTGTAACAAAAGCTGCCTCCAATGTCATTTTAAAGAATATGGCAATACATCTAACAGACGTCACAACCACAGGCCACGAGTAACCACGCCAGCCCAGGACCTCCACATCTAACAGACGTCACAACCACAGACCACGAGTAACCACGCCAGCCCAGGACCTCCACATCTAACAGACGTCACAACCACAGAGCACGAGTAACCACGCCAGCCCAGGACCTCCACATCTAACAGACGTCACAACCACAAGCCACGAGTAACCACGCCAGCCCAGGACCTCCACAACCACAGACCACATGTAACCACGCCAGCCCAGGACCTCCACATCTAACAGACGTCACAACCACAGACCACGAGTAACCACGCCAGCCCAGTACCTCCACATCCGGCTTCTTCACCTGCGGGATCGTCTGAGACCAGCCACCCAGACAGCTGATGAAACTGTGGGTTTGCACAACTGAATAATTTCAGCACCAGCTGTCAGACACCGTCTCAGGGAAGCTCATCTGCATGCTCGTCGTCCTCACCAGGGTCTCGACCTGACTGCAGTTCGGCGTCGTAACTGACTTCAATGGACAAATTATCACCTTCGATGGCACACTGGTGCTCCCTACTGGTGCTCCCCACTGGTGCTCCCCACTGGTACTCCCCACTGGTGCTCCCCACTGGTGCTCCCCACTGGTGCTCCCCACTGGTGCTCCCCACTGGTGCTCCCCACTGGTGCTCCCCACTGGTGCTCTCCCCACTGGTGCTCCCCACTGGTGCTCCCCACTGGTGCTCCCCACTGGTGCTCTCCACTGGTGCTCTCTACTGGTGCTCCCTACTGGTGCTCCCCACTGGTGCTCCCCACTGGTACTCTCCACTGGTGCTCTCCACTGGTGCTCCCCACTGGTGCTCCCCACTGGTGCTCCCCACTGGTGCTCTCCACTGGTGCTCCCTACTGGTGCTCCCTACTGGTGCTCCCTACTGGTGCTCTCCACTGGTGCTCTCCACTGGTGCTCTTCGTGGATGCGTCCCATCGTGTGGGCGAGCGGTTTGCTGATGTCAACGTTGTGAACAGTGGGGTTATGGGATGGGCAGGCATAAGCTACTGACAATGAACACAATTTAATGCACAGCCCCAGGCCATAATCAACAGCCTGATCAACTATGTGAAGGAGATGTGTCACGCTGCATGAGACAAATGGTGGTCACACCAGATACTGACTGGTTTGCTGATCCAGGCCCCTACCGTTTTTTAAAGGTATCTGTGACCAACAGATGAATATCTGTATTCCCAGATCATGTGAAATCCATAGATTAGGGCCTAATGAATGTATTTCAATAGACTGATTTCCTTATATTAACTGTAACTCAGCGAATTCTTTGAAATTGTTGAATGTTTTGTTTATATTTTTGTTCAGTGTAGAATATAAAAAATGACAAGAAGCCAATTCCCATTGGAAATAGGTGAAGGACATTCAGGTCATCTCCATGTAACACCGATCCTGTCCAAGACCAGCGGACTGTAGGTCCCAATGGGGTTATCCAGTGTACTGTGTTACTAGCCTAGTTACAGTAGTCAGGGAAGCATAGTGACCCTGTCACGTGATCATTACCTTGTGCTACACTGTCCTCCTGTCCCTCTGCAGCCCAGGGTCACAGGAATAGTCTCAGGATGTGTGGGGAATCTCTACCTGGAAACACAAAGAGGTCAAAGTTCAGTTATCAACACCTTCCATTGTGTTGTATATAATACTATTATAATAGCCTATTCCAACCAATAATCAAAATGTCTCATTCATGTCATTTAGTTGACAGAGCGAGAACTCTCGCACCCCAAGGCCTGAGTTGAGAAAAATGTCACTGTGGTGACACCAGTGGGCAGAACAGGCAGCATTGCCCCATAATCGCTCTGGTCTGTAAGCTCCACCCACCAACACACCCACACAACCACCCACACAACCACACAACCACCCACACACACAGCTAGCGGCTCCGTTCACAGGCGTTACAGTGAGATGGAGAAACAACCATTTACCCCATAATGTCCAGCAGGTAATCAGACAAACACAGAGACACAAGGCAGAGACACAAGGCAGAGACACAAGACAGAGACACAAGGCAGAGACACAAGGCAGAGACACAGAGACACAAGGCAGAGACACAAGGCAGAGACACAGAGACACAAGGCAGAGACACAAGGCAGAGAGTTTTCCATGGGTAAAAACTGTCAACGGCCAGTGAGACTTGGTACCAGAACATAACCGTTAGAAGTCCAACCTAAACCATTAACTTCTAATCATTCTCATGTCCCCTGCAGTCCAGCATGAGGGGGTTCAGTCACACGTTAACTGATGATAACCAGCAATGTGCCAACCAGGGTTTAGGTCTTCATTTAATTTACTGCCCTCTCCTCTACACCGCCACTCCTCTACGCCACCACGCCACCACCACCACCACTCCTCCTCGTCTACTCCACCACCACCACCACCACTCCTCCTCTCCTCTCCGCCGCCACTCCTCTACGCCGCCTCCTCTCCTCTCCGCCGCCACTCCTCTACGCCGCCACTCCTCCTCTCCGCTACGCCGCCACTCCTCCTCTCCTCTCCGCCGCCACTCCTCCTCTCCTCTCCGCCGCCACTCCTCCTCTCCTCTCCGCCGCCACTCCTCCTCTCCTCTCCGCCGCCACTCCTCTCGCCGCCACTCCTCTACGCCGCCACCCTCTACGCCGCCACTCCTCTACGCCACCACTCCTCTACGCCACCACTCCTCTACGCCACCACTCCTGATGGTAGTAGTAATGATGATGGTAATAGTAATGAGGATGGTAGTAGTAACGATGGTGGTAATAGTAATGAGGATGGTAGTAGTAACGATGGTAGTTGTAGTAGTAATGATGGTAGTGGTAGTAGAAATGATGATAGTAGTAGAAATGATGGTAATAGTAATGATGGTAGGTGTAGTAGTAATGATGATGGTAGTGGTAGTGATGATGGTAGTAGTGATGATGATGATGGTAGTGGGAGTAGTAATGATGATGGTAGTAGTAATGATGATGGTAGTAGTAATGATGATAGTAGTGGTAGTAGTAATGACGATGATGGTAGTAGTGATGATGGTAGTAGTGATGATGATGATGATGGTAGTGGGAGTAGTAATGATGATGGTAGTAGTAATGATGTTGGTAGTGGTAGTAGTAACGATGGTAGTGGTAGTAGTAATGCTGAAGGTAGTGGTAGGGGTAATGCTGATGGTAGTAGTAATGAGGGTGGTAGTGGGAGTAGTAATGCTGATGGTAGTAGTAATGCTGATGGTAGTGGTAGTAGTAATGCTGAAGGTAGTGGTAGGGGTAATGCTGATGGTAGTAGTAATGAGGGTGGTAGTGGGAGTAGTAATGCTGATGGTAGTGGTAGTAGTAATGATGATGGTAGTGGTAGTAGTAATGCTGATGGTAGTGGTAGTAGTAATGATGATGGTAGTGGTAGTAGTAATGACGATGGTAGTGGTAGTAGTAATGACGATGGTAGTAGTAGTGATGATGGTAGTAGTGATGATGGTAGTAGTGATGATGGTAGTAGTAGTAGTGATGATGGTAGTAGTAGTAGTGATGATGGTAGTAGTAGTGATGATGGTAGTAGTAGTAGTGATGATGGTAGTAGTGATGATGGTAGTAGTAGTAGTGATGATGGTGATGGTAGTGGGAGTAGTAATGATGATGGTAGTAGTAATGATGATGGTAGTTGTAGTAGTAACGATGGTAGTAGTAATGCTGATGGTAGTTGTAGTAGTAACGATGGTAGTGGTAGTAGTAATGACGATGGTAGTTGTAGTAGTAATGACGATGGTAGTAGTGATGATGGTAGTTGTAGTAGTAATGATGATGGTAGTAGTAATGACGATGGTGGTAGTAGTGGTAATGACGATGGTAGTTGTAGTAGTAAAGACGATGGTAGTTGTAGTAGTAAAGACGATGGTAGTTGTAGTAGTAAAGACGGTGGTAGTGGTAATGACGGTGGTAGTGGTAATGGTAATGACGATGGTAGTGGTAATGACGATGCTAGTGGTAATGAGGGTGGTAGTAGTAATGAGGGTGGTAGTAGTAATGAGGGTGGTAGTAGTAATGAGGGTGGTAGTAGTAATGATGGTGGTAGTAGTAATGATGGTGGTAGTGGTAATGATGGTGGTAGTGGTAATGATGGTGGTAGTAGTAATGATGGTGGTAGTAGTAATGAGGGTGGTAGTAGTAATGAGGGTGGTAGTAGTAATGATGGTGGTAGTGGTAGTAGTAATGATGGTGGTAGTAGTAATGATGGTGATGGTAGTGGGAGTAGTGATGATGGTAGTAGTGATGATGGTGATGGTAGTTGTAGTAGTAATGATGGAAGTAGTAATGCTGATGGTAGTAGTAATGATGATGGTAGTTGTAGTAGTAGTGACGATGGTAGTGGTAGTAGTGACGATGGTAGTGGTAGTAGTAACGATGGTAGTGGTAGTAGTAATGCTGGTAGTAGTAAATGCTGATGGTAGTGGTAGTAGTAATGATGATGGTAGTAGTAATGATGATGGTAGTAGTAGTAGTAATGACGATGGTAGTAGTAATGACGATGGTAGTAGTAGTGATGATGGTAGTAGTGACGATGGTAGTAGTAGTGATGATGGTAGTAGTGATGATGGTAGTAGTAATGCTGATGGTAGTAGTAGTAGTGATGATGGTAGTAGTAATGATGATGGTAGTAGTAGTAGTGATGATGGTAGTAGTAGTAGTGATGATGGTAGTAGTAGTAGTGATGATGGTAGTAGTAGTAGTGATGATGGTAGTAGTAGTAGTGATGATGGTAGTAGTAGTAGTGATGATGGTGATGGTAGTGGGAGTAGTAATGATGATGGTAGTAGTGATGATGGTAGTTGTAGTAGTAATGACGATGGTAGTAGTGATGATGGTAGTAGTAGTGATGATGGTAGTTGTAGTAGTAATGACGATGATGGTAGTAGTAATGACGATGGTGGTAGTAGTAATGACGATGGTGGTAGTAGTGGTAATGACGATGGTAGTAGTAAAGACGATGGTAGTTGTAGTAGTAAAGACGATGGTAGTTGTAGTAGTAATGACGGTGGTAGTAGTAATGACGGTGGTAGTAGTAATGACGGTGGTAGTAGTAATGACGGTGGTAGTGGTAATGACGGTGGTAGTGGTAATGACGGTGGTAGTGGTAATGACGGTGGTAGTGGTAATGACGGTGGTAGTGGTAATGACGGTGGTAATGACGGTGGTAGTGGTAGTGGTAATGACGGTGGTAGTGGTAATGACGGTGGTAGTGGTAATGACGGTGGTAGTGGTAATGACGAGGGTAGTGGTAATGACGTGGGTAGTGGTAATGACGAGGGTAGTGGTAATGAGGGTGGTAGTGGTAATGAGGGTGGTAGTGGTAATGAGGGTGGTAGTAGTAATGAGGGTGGTAGTAGTAATGACGATGGTAGTAGTAATGAGGGTGGTAGTGGTAATGAGGGTGGTAGTGGTAATGACGGTGGTAGTGGTAATGAGGGTGGTAGTAGTAATGACGGTGGTAGTAGTAATGACGATGGTAGTAGTAATGACGATGGTAGTAGTAATGACGATGGTAGTAGTAATGTGGGTGGTAGTAGTAATGAGGGTGGTAGTAGTAATGAGGGTGGTAGTAGTAATGAGGGTGGTAGTAGTAATGAGGGTGGTAGTAGTAATGAGGATGGTAGTAGTAATGATGGTGGTAGTAGTAATGATGGTGGTAGTAGTAATGAGGGTGGTAGTAGTAATGAGGGTGGTAGTAGTAATGAGGGTGGTAGTAGTAATGATGGTGGTAGTAGTAATGAGGGTGGTAGTAGTAATGATGGTGGTAGTAGTAATGAGGGTGGTAGTAGTAATGAGTAGTAAATGAGGGTGGTAGTAGTAATGAGGGTGGTAGTAGTAATGAGGGTGGTAGTAGTAATGAGGGTGGTAGTAGTAATGAGGGTGGTAGTAGTAATGATGGTGGTAGTAGTAATGATGGTGGTAGTAGTAATGATGGTGGTAGTAGTAATGATGGTGGTAGTAGTAATGATGGTGGTAGTAGTAATGATGGTGGTAGTGGTAATGATGGTGGTAGTAGTGGTAATGATGGTGGTAGTAGTAATGATGGTGGTAGTAGTGGTAATGATGGTGGTAGTAGTAATGATGGTAGTAGTGGTAATGATGGTGGTAGTAGTAATGATGGTAGTAGTGGTAATGATGGTAGTAGTGGTAATGATGGTAGTAGTATGTAATGGTGAAGATTACTGTTATTTAGTTATAAGTTAGTTAAAGTTTCATTTTACATGTTTAAATGTTATATTTCTACTATTGACTGTTAACATTTTATTGTTATTATTTAAATGTTGTACATGCCAATAAAGCAGCTTGAACTTGAATTTGAGAGAGAAAGAAAGAGAGACAGAGACCGAGAGGGAGAAGGGGAGAGAGAGACAGAGAAAGACAGACAGAGAGAGACACACTGACAGAGAAGGAGAGAGGAGAGAGAGAGAGACAGAGAGACAGAGACAGGCTGAGAGAGAAAGAGACAGGCAGAGAGAGACAGAGAGAGATACATAAGGAGAGAAACGAGAGAGAGATACATAAGGAGAGAAACGAGAGAGAGATACATAAGGAGAGAAACGAGAGAGAGACAGAGACAGAGAGAGATACATAAGGAGAGAAACGAGAGAGAGATACATAAGGAGAGAAACGAGAGAGAGACAGAGACAGAGAGAGATACATAAGGAGAGAAACGAGAGAGAGATACATAAGGAGAGAAACGAGAGAGAGACAGAGACAGAGAGAGAGATACATAAGGAGAGAAACGAGAGAGAGATACATAAGGAGAGAAACGAGAGAGAGATACATAAGGAGAGAAACGAGAGAGAGACGGAGAGAGACACACTGACAGAAGGAGAGAGAGGAGAGAGAGAGACAGAGAGCAAATTAGGCCAAATCCTGCTAATTATCAAAATCCAGAAAAGAGCTGTTCAATTCTACAACCACTTAAAAGGAAGAAATCTTTCATAACAAAACCATCACCTACAGAGAGATGAACCTGGAGAAGAGTCCCCTGAGCAAGCTGGTCCTGGGGCTCTGTTCACAAACAAACACACCGCCCCAGGACAGCAACACAATTAGACCCAACCAAATCATGAGAAAACAAAAGATAATTACTTGAAACGTAGACAAATTTACCAAAAAAACAGAGCAAACTAGAATGCTATTTGGCCCTAAACAGAGAGTACACAGTGGCAGAATACCTGACCACTGTGACTGACCCAAACTTAAGGAAAGCTTCGACTTTGTACAGACTCAGTGAGCATAGCCTTGCTATTGAGAAAGGCCGCCGTAGGAAGACATGGCTCTCAAGAGAAGACAGGCTATGTGCACACTGCCCACAAAATGAGTTGGAAACTGAGCTGCACTTCCTAACCTCCTGCCAAATGTATGAGCATATTAGAGACAGATATTTCCCTCAGATTCACAAAGAATTCAAAAACAAATCAAATTTGATAAACTCCCATATCTATTGGGTGAAATACCACAGTGTGCCATCACAGAGGATATATGCCTCACCTGTTGCCATACGAAAAGGGCAACCAGTGAAAAACAAACACTGTTGTAAATATATATTTTTTTAATGGTTTATTTAACTTTTGTTTATTGTCTATTTCACAATATAAACATGTTTCCCATGCCAATAAAGCCCTTTGAATTGTGAGCGAGAGCGAGAAATAGAGAAAGAGAGAAAGAGAGAGAGAGAGAGAGAGAGAGAGAGAGAGAGAAAGAAATAGAGAGAGAAAGAGAGCGAGAAAGAGAGAGAGAGAGAGAAGAAATAGAGAGAGAAAGAGAGCGAGAAAGAGAGAGAGAGAGAGAGAGAGAGAAAGAGAGAGAGAAATAGAGAGAGTCTGCCTGGGGTGTGGGCATTTCAAAACAGAGCTTTATGAAGCACACAGAGGAGTCTGGTAGAAACACTGTTAACACTGAGAACCACAAGCAGCTTTGTATGGTTTTAATTCAATAGCAACACAAGCAGGATAACTACAAACTGCTTCCACAACTTTTTACAAGGGATCTGAGCAATGGGAAGTTTATGAATTAGTAAAAGATTGACCAGTCTTCTGACTGGCTTCTGCCGCATAAATGCAACGTCAGGTTTCTGTGTGTGCAGACTAGAGTATTAACTAGTCTTATATGACTTGTCAACATGGCTCAAACAGGAATAGCCCTGGCTGTCTACAGAATGCATATCAAAATAACTAGATCCTATTAACACCACACTGCTGATTCCCCCATTAAGATTACTCACATGATTGGAATGTGTTCCATTCATAAATGGCACAGAGAGAGATAGCATTCTGAGATTCTAAGATAGATTCTAACTTGGTGTGAGGTCATAGAAATATTCATTTCCAGAAGGGTCATTCTCACTCAAGTCAATGTTTCGTGACAGGTGGGCCAGGCCGGCGGCCATGTTGAATGTACTTCTAGGCTATTTCTATAGTGTAGTCTAGCAAAGCTACTTACTAGATGATGAAAAGGGACTTTAAAGGTGTGTGCTGTATCAGCTAAAAGGCTCGTAGAGCTGCTGCTACGTTGGCATTGATTGGTCAGGCTCTAGCAGGACTCTCATTACAAACTGTAGATATGTTAATTGTGACTAGATCAATGTCCTGAAGAAACCTTGATTACACTGCAAAGCAAGGAGACCTAATAGATTACACAACAGTCAAGTTTCCTAAAATACTCATTCTGGCCTTGTATTGCACTTTGACCCTTTTTAAGGACGCATGTGGGTAAAGAAATAGCCTACCGGTAGATATGATACATTGGAAAAGATTGTGACCAAAATGTTGAGAAACTAGGTATCTAATTTAGACTAAAACAGTGTGTATACCATGCTTCCAGAATCACCGCTGTACTGTAGGAGGCTACATTCATTCTGTGATGTGTCCAATAGGGAAATAAGTGACACATTGTGTTGACACATTGCGTTTCATTGTGTTGACATATTGAGTTTCATTGTGTTGACATATTGCGTTTCATTGTGTTGACACATTGCGTTTCATTGCGTTTCATTGTGTTGACAAATTGCGTTTCATTGCGTTGACACATTGCGTTTCATTGCGTTGACACATTGCGTTTCGTTTCGTTGCGTTGACACATTGCGTTTCGTTGCGTTGACACATTGCGTTTCATTGCGTTGACACATTGCGTTTCATTGCGTTGACACATTGCGTTTCATTGCGTTGACACATTGCGTTTCATTGCGTTGACACATTGCGTTTCATTGCGTTGACACATTGCGTTTCATTGCGTTGACACATTGCGTTTCATTGCGTTGACACATTGCGTTGACATTGCGTTGACACATTGAGTTTCATTGCGTTGACACATTCCGTTTCATTGCGTTGACACATTGCGTTTCATTGCGTTGACACATTGCGTTTCATTGTGTTGACACATTGCGTTTCATTGCGTTGACACATTGCATTACTGAGGTGGGTGGAGGCAGCAGGGATCGATCTGAGCCTATGTGGCCACACAGGATGAACCTGTTCACTCTTCACCCAAAGTTGTGTCATACATATCACCCTATTCCCTATATAGTGCACTACTTTAGACCAGGCTCTGGACAATTCTGAGAAATATCACCGTGTTTTAAATACAGGAACAGGAAACGGTGTCATTTGGGAAACCCTCCTACCACCACCGTCACTAAACTATAGCGCCTTCCTGTAGCCCTACTTTCTTGTAAAACAGGAAATGGGCATTTGTTCCATACTAAAAAGTGAGTTAGCAGGGAATGACATAGCTTTAGGTTAGGCCTATGTCAGGATGAGTCCTCATAATAACTCAATCTATGCAGAGACTGCAAAGTTGTCCCTAGATAAAGGCAAAAATAAAGCACATTTTGAATTGATACACCAAATGAACCCAAATCGTTGCTTGACAGACACAGACAATATGATTGAGGCATTCAAATCCACTGAAGCATCACATGTTACCCAGCCCTAGTTTTCACACCACCGTCAGGCACATCATCACTTGGGGAGAAGAACCCAGAAAAGAATGAGACACACAGATACAGTTCAACTGTACAACATTGAACACAGACCGAAACACCGGTTAACCGCCAGCAAATATGGATTTAATTTAGCAGATGTAGGTCTATAACATATAGGCCTAACAAGACAGGACAAGAGTAGAGAGCAGACTTCTGATTGGTTATGCTGTGACCTCTAAACCCAGAGGAGTCTGAAAAACAATGACCAGTGATGATGAATATGAGATGAAAAATGGTTAACAAATAGGCCTCCCGCTGTGTGCATACTGTGGGCCTCCCGCTGTGTGCATACTGTGGGCCTCCCGCTGTGCGCATACTGTGGGCCTCCCGCTGTGCGCATACTGTGGGCCTCCCGCTGTGCGCATACTGTGGGCCCCCCGCTGTGCGTATACTGTGGGCCCCCCGCTGTGCGTATACTGTGGGCCCCCCGCTGTGCGTATACTGTGGGCCCCCCGCTGTGCGTATACTGTGGGCCCCCCGCTGTGTATACTGTGGGCCCCCCGCTGAGTATACTGTGGGCCCCCCGCTGAGTATACTGTGGGCCCCCCGCTGAGTATACTGTGGGCCCCCCGCTGAGTATACTGTGGGCCCCCCGCTGAGTATACTGTGGGCCTCCCGCTGAGTATACTGTGGGCCTCCCGCTGAGTATACTGTGGGCCTCCCGCTGAGTATACTGTGGGCCTCCCGCTGTGTATACTGTGGGCCTCCCGCTGTGTATACTGTGGGCCTCCCGCTGAGTATACTGTGGGCCTCCCGCTGTGTATACTGTGGGCCTCCCGCTGTGCGCATACTGTGGGCCTCCCGCTGTGTGCATACTGTGGGCCCCCCGCTGTGCGTATACTGTGGGCCCCCAGCTGTGCGTATACTGTGGGCCCCCCGCTGTGCGTATACTGTGGGCCCCCGCTGTGCGTATACCCCCCGCTGTGTATACTGTGGGCCCCCGCTGTGTATACTGTGGGCCCCCGCTGAGTATACTGTGGGCCCCCCGCTGAGTATACTGTGGGCCCCCCGCTGAGTATACTGTGGGCCCCCCGCTGAGTATACTGTGGGCCCCCCGCTGAGTATACTGTGGGCCCCCCGCTGAGTATACTGTGGGCCTCCCGCTGAGTATACTGTGGGCCTCCCGCTGAGTATACTGTGGGCCTCCCGCTGTGTATACTGTGGGCCTCCCGCTGTGTATACTGTGGGCCTCCCGCTGTGTATACTGTGGGCCTCCCGCTGTGTATACTGTGGGCCTCCCGCTGAGTATACTGTGGGCCTCCCGCTGAGTATACTGTGGGCCTCCCGCTGAGTATACTGTGGGCCTCCCGCTGAGTATACTGTGGGCCTCCCGCTGTGTATACTGTGGGCCTCCCGCTGTGTATACTGTGGGCAACCCGCTGTGTATACTGTGGGCCTCCCGCTGTAAGCTACAAGAGGCATAAAACCTTGATTCAGATCAATTGTTACCCTTGACAGAATTAGCAAATTGGCAGTACTTATCCCTTAGCCTTGTCCTTTCTCTCAACATTTAAGCTAAGAAACTCTACTAAGAAAAAATTGTTCAAAAGTTTCCACAGCTCACAGGACCCAGCAGGTCTCCAAAATGTTAAAGCATGGCTTCTAGAAGCCTTAGGTGCTGTAATACAATACACCACAACTCACCAAGCAGCTAACAATGATCAACTGCACCTTAATGCAGCCCAGGCACAGTGACATCATACAGCAGCCCCGAAGTGGTGCAATGAGGTCATTGTCTTCAGCAATTAGGCTATGACATTTGAACCCGTTTCTTGTTAGGATGGCTCGATCTCTAAATAGCCTATTGGAACAAAAGTTCTTGCCCTAATATTTTGTCATTTGAACCTAGCCCCACTAGAGATGCAGAGCACAGATACCAATTAGCTAGTGGTATCAGAGAGATGTCTACTTTCCTTGTCTGGCGCAGCGGTCTAAGGCACTGCAGTGCTAGACGCGTCACTAGAGATCCGGGTTCAACCCCTGTGACCTGGAGACCCATGAGGTGGTGCACAATTGGCCCAGCATTGTCCATGTTAGGGGAGGGTTTGGCCGGCTGGGACGTCCTTGTCCCATCATGCCCTAGCAACTCCTTGTGGCGGCCGGGCCAATTCACGCGGTTAACTCCTACTGCAGATTTCAACTTTAAAGGTGCAAATGGGCACTGTCACACCTATCACTTTGTATGTCCGTCTGTCCGTAGGTCCAGTCAGTCAGTCCATCACTAAAGGTCAGAGTGGTGCTGTCTGGCCTCAGACATAACAGCAGCAGTCTCGGTACTAATGACGAAAACAGATTCTGCTCCTCTGAGAATAAAACAAAACTTCACTATCCTCTGAAGTCTAGAACCATCTATCCTGTCGTGCCTAGGGGACCAGACAGAGTTCGTCCCAAATGTCACCATACTCTTTAAATAGGGCACTACTCTGACCAGAGCCCTTTGTTTAATACCCTATGAGCCCTGGTCAAAAGTAGTGCACTATAAAGGGAATAGGTTGCCATTTGGGACAGCCAGACACTGAGACAGACGCATCACACAGCGATGCCGCCCACTCCCCTCGTCTCATCCCTGCAGCTAAAAGTATCAGAGAGAAGTCACTCAACTTACTTTGAGGGTGCAAATAGGCACTGCCTTTCATCCCTTCACAGTCAAAGTTAGCCTATAGAGTTCTTAAGAGGACAGGTGGTTTGTTTAATCACAGTGGCTGTCGAGAGGACAGGTGGGTTTGTTTAAAAACCTCTTAAGGATCTGCCCCTTTCTTTCAAATTTTTGTCTAAAATGACATACCCAAATCTAACTGCCTGTAGCTCAGGACCTGAAGCAAGGATATGCATATTCTTGATACCATTTGAAAGGAAACACTTTGAAGTTTGTGGAAATGTGAAATTAATGTAGGAGAATATAACACATTAGATCTGGTAAAAGATCATTAAAAAAGGAAAAAATATATATTTTCTTTTAACCGTCATCTTTGGAATGCAAGAGAAAGGCCATAATGTATTATTCCAGACCAGGCACAATATAGATTGCACATTTACTGCTGCCATCTAGTGGCCAAAGTTTTAGACTGATCCAATGAACCATTGCATTTATGTTCAAATTGTTGTATCAAGACCACCTAAATGTGCCTAATATGTTTATTAATAACTTTTCAAGTTCATAACTGTGCACTCTCCTCAAACAATAGCATGGTATTATTTCACTGTAATAGCTACTGTAAATAGGACAGTGCAGTTAGATTAATAAGAATGTAAGCTTTCTGCCCATATCAGACATGTCTATGTCGTGGGAAATGTTATTTTTACTTACAACCTTATGCTAATCACATTAGCTCAACCTCATGAAAATCACATTAGCTCAACCGCACATTAGCTCAACCGTCCCGTGGGTGGGACACCGATCTGTAGAGATCCTTAACCTCTTAAGTCGACCCTCTACATTTTTGAACATTCTGTTAAAAATCGCGCAACATTTCAGCGCCCTGCTACTCATGCCAGGAATATAGTATATGCATTTGCTTAGTCTGTGTGGATAGAAAACACTCAGACGTTTAAAAAAACTGGTTAAATCACTGCTGTGGCTTTACCAGAACGGCATTTACATCGAAAAGCACAGGAAAAACTGATCACTGAAAATGGGAAAATATATCCATGCGCTACTTGAACCCATTGATAAACGTGAACCACAATTAATTGACTGAGGTTGCAGTACCTACAGCTTCCACACGGTGTCTAGAGTCTTGTCATTTCCCTTCGAGTTTTTTCTTGGTCAAACACATACAGGACACCGTATCTCCTCCGGTCTAGGACCGGATATTTTCGTTGAGTTTCTAGCCGGACATTTTTCCAGACGGACAGCTAATGATCTTTACATCGCCTCCTGATGAATTTTATCGCTTATTAACGTTTACTAATACCTAAAGTTGCATTACAAACGTATTTCGAAGTGTTTTGTGAAAGTTTATCGTCGACTTTTTGAATTTAAAAAAATGACGTTACGTTTTGAAACAATGTTTTTTTCGTTTATCACACAGTCTACATATAACGATATCTAGGCTTTATATGGACCGATTTAATCGAAATAAAGACCCAAATAGTGTTTATGGGACATCTAGGAGTGCCAACAAAGAAGATGGTGAAAGGTAATGAATGTTTTCTATTTTATTGTGCGGTTTGTGTAACGCCGAAATGCTAATTATTTTGTTTACGTCCCCTGTGGGTCTTTTGGGGTGTTGCATGCTATCAGATAATAGCTTCTCATGCTTTCGCCGAAAAGCATTTTAAAAATCTGACTTGTTGCCTGGATTCACAACGAGTGTAGCTTTAATTCGATACCCTGCATGTGTATTTTAATGAACTTTTGAGTTTTAACTAATACTATTAGCATTTAGCGTAGCGCATTTGCATTTCCAGAGCTCTAGTTGGGACGCAAGCGTCCCGAGTAGAAGCAACAGGTTAAGAGGTTTTTAATGACAGTGACTGTTGCAGGTGACCACATGATAATGGACCCTTGTGGTTCTCACAGAAGAGTTTTGAAAGGTAATGAAGCAGAGAGTAGAATAGAATGATGGTCTACATACCTGACAGATATGAGAAGACCCTAACCCAGATATGTCAGGATACAAATGATCACAGTGTTCTTTGGGCTTATAGTCCTATGTAAAGTAGCCTAGTTACAGTCCAGAAGTGTCCATTTGAATTCAAAAACCTTTTGACCGCACCCCTTTTGTATTTTTAACAACACTTTCTATACATATTTACCCCTGGTAGAAGTGGTCAGAAAGCAATGGTTTTTTGGACCTGAATGCCACAAAATGAAGGAGATAGATGTACTCAAAGTTGACCCATTTTACATAGCCCACCCTATCATGAGACATCCATGACTATCACAACGGTTGAGTTTGATATCATTTAAAAACAAAGATGAGACAAATTCTCTCTGCTGGGTTTTTGCTAACGTTAGCTTCTTGGTAACAGCAGCAGAGACAAACCCTCCTGGATGAAGATCCTTGCTGTGTAATATTTATTTTGTGCTGCAAACTGCGTTTTTTAGATACTTGCATAACTTTATGAGCCGAGTTGTCTGTCTTAGTAGTAAATGTTTGCATGCATTTGTTAGCATCCACTATGAGGATTCTTTCGTACTTGTTAGCATTTACCTAGCATCCACTATGAGGATTCTTTAGTACTTGTTAGCATTTACCTAGCATCCACTATGAGGATTATTTAGTACTTGTTAGCATTTACCTAGCATCCACTATGAGGATTCTTTAGTGCCCCTTGTGTGCACTACCAGTAATAACGTATATCCCGGCATTGCACAGTCACGATATGATCTGGATACCGCCCACCCATACACACAAATGAAAATGACAGCACGTGACTGTGGAACATCAACAGTGTTTATCGTGAAGTCTCTGCTGCAGCGACCACCACAGAACATCAACAGTGTTTATCGTGAAGTCTCTGCTGCAGCGACCACCACAGAACATCAACAGTGTTTATCGTGAGGTCTCTGCTGCAGCAACCACCACAGAACATCAACAGTGTTTATCGTGAAGTCTCTGCTGCAGCGACCACCACAGAACATCCACAGTGTTTATCGTGAGGTCTCTGCTGCAGCGACCACCACAGAACATCAACAGTGTTTATCGTGAGGTCTCTGCTGCAGCGACCACCACAGAACATCAACAGTGTTTATCATGCAGTGTCTGCTGCAGCAACCACCACAGAACATCAACAGTGTTTATCGTGAGGTCTCTGCTGCAGCGACCACCACAGAACATCAACAGTGTTTATCGTGAGGTCTCTGCTGCAGCGACCACCACAGAACATCAACAGTGTTTATCATGCAGTGTCTGCTGCAGCAACCACCACAGAACATCAACAGTGTTTATCGTGAGGTCTCTGCTGCAGCGACCACCACAGAACATCAACAGTGTTTATCGTGAGGTCTCTGCTGCAGCAACCACCACAGAACATCAACAGTGTTTATCATGCAGTGTCTGCTGCAGCAACCACCACAGAACATCAACAGTGTTTATCGTGAGGTCTCTGCTGCAGCAACCACCACAGAACATCAACAGTGTTTATCATGCAGTCTCTGCTGCAGCGACCACCACAGAACATCAACAGTGTTTATCGTGAGGTCTCTGCTGCAGCGACCACCACAGAACATCAACAGTGTTTATCGTGAGGTCTCTGCTGCAGCAACCACCACAGAACATCAACAGTGTTTATCATGCAGTGTCTGCTGCAGCGACCACCACAGAACATCAACAGTGTTTATCGTGAGGTCTCTGCTGCAGCGACCACCACAGAACATCAACAGTGTTTATCATGCAGTGTCTGCTGCAGCAACCACCACAGAACATCAACAGTGTTTATCGTGAGGTCTCTGCTGCAGCGACCACCACAGAACATCAACAGTGTTTATCATGCAGTGTCTGCTGCAGCGACCACCACAGAACATCAACAGTGTTTATCATGCAGTCTCTGCTGCAGCGACCACCACAGAACATCAACAGTGTTTATCATGAGGTCTCTGCTGCAGCGACCACCACAGAACATCAACAGTGTTTATCATGCAGTCTCTGCTGCAGCGACCACCACAGAACATCAACAGTGTTTATCGTGAGGTCTCTGCTGCAGCGACCACCACAGAACATCAACAGTGTTTATCATGCAGGTCTCTGCTGCAGCGACCACCACAGAACATCAACAGTGTTTATCGTGAGGTCTCTGCTGCAGCGACCACCACAGAACATCAACAGTGTTTATCATGCAGTGTCTGCTGCAGCAACCACCACAGAACATCAACAGTGTTTATCATGCAGTGTCTGCTGCAGCAACCACCACAGAACATCAACAGTGTTTATCATGCAGTGTCTGCTGCAGCAACCACCACAGAACATCAACAGTGTTTATCATGCAGTGTCTGCTGCAGCGACCACCACAGAACATCAACAGTGTTTATCATGCAGTCTCTGCTGCAGCGACCACCACAGAACATCAACAGTGTTTATCATGCAGTCTCTGCTGCAGCGACCACCACAGAACATCAACAGTGTTTATCATGCAGTGTCTGCTGCAGCGACCACCACAGAACATCCACAGTGTTTATCATGCAGTCTAAATGAATAATATAATGATACCGGAGAAACATGGTGAAGCCTTTATTACAGCATAGAAAATATCAAAAACTGACCAATGTGAATTTCTTTATACGACATGGTCGGGTTACGTGAAGCTTGATGCTCACAGAATCAGGAGGCTATTAAACAAACACTCAAAACAGGCAACAGTAGCAGGTTCTGTCTTATTTCTGTAGATACAGTGGGGCAAAAAAGTATTTAGTCAGCCAAAAATCAATTTTTGCTAAAAATCCTACAATGTGATTTTCTGGATTTTTTTTCTCATTTTGTCTGTCATAGTTGATGTGTACCTATGATGAAAATTACAGGCCTCATCTTTTTAAGTGGGAGAACTTGCACAATTGATGGCTGACTAAATATTTTTTTGCCCCACTGTATATGGCTGATTTATAAAGCCATCACATTTAACAGTTAGGCGGTTGATTATAGACCTAATTAAGTTGGAGTTTCCGCTCTCCTCACTCTCCTGTTTTCTCGTATCCTGACTCTGCTGCTGCCTCCACCACATTGTTCTCAACACCAATATGCTGATTAACTTTACTATTATGCACATAGCAACATGGTCTCTAGGAAAAGGCGGCAATTCAATAGCGCACTGATGGGTTTCAGAAGCGCAGACAGATACCGCTATCCAATGCGGGAGAATTTTTTTTTAAATAATGTTATAAAATAATATAATTTTTATTAGTGTTGCACCATTGTTCTTACATAATATAACCATATCCAATTTCAGTAGCACATGTCTTAGTGATGGACTGTGCCATCCCAACGGCCTCCACAATGGATCAGTCCACACAGACAGGAGCCAATCAGACAGGTGTCTTGTACACCATGATTATTATAAAAAAATGTGCTACTAAAGAAATCTCGGTCAACAAACAGCCTATCGACCAAAGAATGGACCAGTCGACTAAATGGGGTCGGCCCTAAGTTTGAAGTTAGCAATTGTGCTAATGCCAGTTAACAACTAACTGGTGTTAACGTAATGACTGGAAGTCTATGGTAAATGCTAGCATGCTAGTAGATACCAGAGACTTCTAGTCTTTGTGCCAACACTAGTTAGCATTGGATCGTAAAACTAAATCCAACTTCCTTCATACTGGATGCAGAGACATAAACATGGTTTCCATGAGTTCTTCTGACTCTGGGAAAGTAGATAAAGGGCTTCCAAAATCCCAAAGTATCCCTTTAAATCGAAACATAAGATCACTGACAATATAGTCGTCAAACACTGACGCTTAATCTCAGAGCTTTCAGGAGCCTCTTTAGGATAAGTAGCTGTCAACATGGATATTGTTGGAGAGGAATTGTAGAAAATGCCGTACGTACAACCCAGAGACCACAAGATGTACGAGACTCTCTGAATTCCTGAGCAGCATTCTGAATGACATAGTGCACAAACAGAGAGAGAGAGAGAGGAGCAGACGGGCTTCATAGATCCTTCAGCTCGATCCTCTAACCCTGCTCCAGACAAAATGTGAACTTCACCAGATCCCTCTAGAGATCTTTGACTTCCACACAATTCCAATCAGGAAACGGGTGACGTGGGATGGTTCAAGGAGTTTCCGAGCATCGCTGCTATTCGCTAGTCATTGGTATGAGTCACAGAAGCGGCCCTTTAAAATGACATTCAACTGAATTATTCACACTCCACAGCAGGCAACAAGCACCATGCCTGCCAATGTTTGGCTTGTATTGTGCAACCAATTAAATGTACTCTGCATAATATAGCTGTTAATGGAAGGCATGGGCTGTTACTCAAAATTAAAATCACCTTGTATACAGCTGTATTCTGGCTTGACCATCTGTAATGTTAGGTTAAATCTCTGAACGTGATCATTCAGGAAGTTTCTCAACTCTCTCTAACACAGCAGAAGACAGATCAAAATATCAATAAGTAAAGTTAATCTGGCATAAACAAAAACAAACAATTGACTTGAAGTTAACATTCCCAGGAACCCAGCCACCTCAGCAGTAAACCGATTATCCAAATAAAAGGTAAGGGTTTAGTTTTGGGGCTGAGAAATGGGCCTACTGCAGGGAGCCAGTGATACACACACACACACACACACACTGCTGCAGTCTTTGGATAGGAGGAGTGTGAACTGTCATCCCCCCACAAAGACTCCTCTGTGTTGGTCTGGAGAAAACCAACACGACCCCTTTGCTCCCCATAAAGTACCAGAGCTAGAGGACTGGAGGTGGGCCGGGGGGTCATACAGAGAGGTGGACCCTGCTCATAAATTACCCCTTGACCCCTTCACTTTTTCCACATTTTGTTACCTTACAGCCTTATTCTAAAATGTATTATATGATTTTTTTTCCACATCTACACACAATACCCCATAATGGCAAAGTGAAAACAGGTTCAGACATTTTTGCTAATTTATTACAAATATGAAGCAGAAATACCTTTTTTACATAAGTATTCACTCTTTGCTATGAGACTTGAAATTGAGCTCAGGTGCATCCTGTGTCCGTTGATCATCCTTGAGATGTTTCTATAACTTGATTAGAATCCACCTATGGTAAATTCAAATGATTGGACATGATTTGGAAAGGCACACACCTTTCTATATTAGAGGTTGACCAATTATGATTTTTCAACGCCGATACCGATTATTGGAGGACCAAAAAAAGCCGATACCGATTCAATCGGATGATTTTTATATATATTTGTATTAATGACAATTACAACAATACTGAATGAACAATGAACCCTTTTATTTTTCCTTAATATAATACATAAATAAAAATAATTTAGTCTCAAAAAAATAATGAAACATGTTCAATTTGGTTTAAATAATGCAAAAACAGTGTTGGAGATGAAAGTAAAAGTGCAATATGTGCCATGTAAAAAAGCCAACGTTTAAGTTACTTGCTCAGAACAAGAGAACATATGAAAGCTGGTGGTTCAATATTCCCAGTTCTTCAATATTCCCAGTTAAGTTTTAGGTTGCAGTTATTATAGGAATTATGATGTGACAATCGACTATTTCTCTCTATACCATTTGCATTTCATATACCTTTGACTATTGGATGTTCTTTCGGCACTTTAGTATTGCCAGCTTAATCTCGGGAGAATCAAGCATTGCTAAGAGCTGCTCGCAAACGCAGTAAAGTGCTGTTTGAATGAATGCTTACGAGCCTGCTGCTGCCTACCAGTCAGACTGCTCTATCAAATCATAGACTTAATTATAATAAACACACAGAAATACGAGCCTTTGGTCATTAATATGGTCAAATCCGGAAACTATCATTTCAAAAACAAAACATTTATTCTTTCAGTGAAATGTTTTATTTATTTTATTTTATTTCACCTTTATTTAACCAGGTAGGCTAGTTGAGAACAAGTTCTCATTTGCAACTGCGACCTGGCCAAGATAAAGCATAGCAGTGTGAACAGACAACACAGAGTTACACATGGAGTAAACAATTAACAAGTCAATAACACAGTAGAAAAAAATGGGCAGTCTATATACAATGTGTGCAAAAGGCATGAGGAGGTAGGCGAATAATAAAATTTTGCAGATTTTGCAGAACACTGGAGTGATAAATGATCAGATGGTCATGTACAGGTAGAGATATTGGTGTGCAAAAGAGCAGAAAAGTAAATAAATAAAAAAACAGTATAAAAACAGTATGGGAATGAGGTAGGTGAAAATGGGTGGGCTATTTACCAATAGACTATGTACAGCTGCAGCGATCGGTTAGCTGCTCGGATAGCTGATGTTTGAAGTTGGTGAGGGAGATAAAAGTCTCCAACTTCAGCGATTTTTGCAGTTCGTTCCAGTCACAGGCAGCAGAGTACTGGAACGAAAGGCGGCCAAATGAGGTGTTGGCTTTAGGGATGATCAGTGAGATACACCTGCTGGAGCGCGTGCTACGGATGGGTGTTGCCATCGTGACCAGTGAACTGAGATAAGGCGGAGCTTTACCTAGCATGGACTTGTAGATGACCTGGAGCCAGTGGGTCTGGCGACGAATATGTAGCGAGGGCCAGCCGACTAGAGCATACAAGTCGCAGTGGTGGGTGGTATAAGGTGCTTTGGTGACAAAACGGATGGCACTGTGATAGACTGCATCCAGTTTGCTGAGTAGAGTGTTGGAAGCCATTTTGTAGATGACATCGCCGAAGTCAAGGATCGGTAGGATAGTCAGTTTTACTAGGGTAAGCTTGGCGGCGTGAGTGAAGGAGGCTTTGTTGCGGAATAGAAAGCAGACTCTTGATTTGATTTTCGATTGGAGATGTTTGGTGTGAGTCTGGAATGAGAGTTTGCAGTCTAGCCAGACACCTAGTTACTTATAGGTGTCCACATATTCAAGGTCGGAACCATCCAGGGTGGTGATGCTAGTCGGGCATGCGGGTGCAGGCAGCGATCGGTTGAAAAGCATGCATTTGGTTTTACTCGCGTTTAACCTGTTGCTTCTACCCTCTAATTTTTTGAACATTCTGTTAAAAATCGCGCAACATTTCAGCGCCCTGCTACTCATGCCAGGAATATAGTATATGCATTTGCTTAATCTGTGTGGATAGAAAACACTCAGACGTTTATAAAACTGGTTAAATCACTGCTGTGGCTTTACCAGAACGGCATTTACATCGAAAAGCACAGGAAAAACTGATCACTGAAAATGGGAAAATATATCCATGCGCTACTTGAACCCATTGATAAAGGTGAACCACAATTAATTGACTGAGGTTGCAGTACCTACAGCTTCCACACGGTGTCTACATTTACATTTACATTTAAGTCATTTAGCAGACGCTCTTATCCAGAGCGACTTACAAATTGGTGCATTCACCTTATGACATCCAGTGGAACAGTAGTGCATCTAAATCTTTTAAGGGGGGGGAGGAGGTGAGAGGGATTACTTTATCCTATCCTAGGTATTCCTTAAAGAGGTGGGGTTTCAGGTGTCTCCGGAAGGTGGTGATTGACTCCGCTGTCCTGGCGTCGTGAGGGAGTTTGTTCCACCATTGGGGGCCAGAGCAGCGAACAGTTTTGACTGGGCTGAGCGGGAACTGTACTTCCTCAGTGGTAGGGAGGCGAGCAGGCCAGAGGTGGATGAACGCAGTGCCCTTGTTTGGGTGTAGGGCCTGATCAGAGCCTGGAGGTACTGAGGTGCCGTACCCCTCACAGCTCCGTAGGCAAGCACCATGGTCTTGTAGCGGATGCGAGCTTCAACTGGAAGCCAGTGGAGAGAGCGGAGGAGCGGGGTGACGTGAGAGAACTTGGGAAGGTTGAACACCAGACGGGCTGCGGCGTTCTGGATGAGTTGTAGGGGTTTAATGGCACAGGCAGGGAGCCCAGCCAACAGCGAGTTGCAGTAATCCAGACGGGAGATGACGAGTGCCTGGATTAGGACCTGCGCCGCTTCCTGTGTGAGGCAGGGTCGTACTCTGCGGATGTTGTAGAGCATGAACCTACAGGAACGGGCCACCGCCTTGATGTTAGTTGAGAACGACAGGGTGTTAGAGTCTTGTCATTTCCCTTCGAGTTTTTTCTTGGTCAAACACATGCAGGGCACCGTATTTCTTCAGGTCTAGGACCGGATATTTTCGTTGAGTTTCTAGCCGGACATTTTTCCAGACGGACAGCTAATGATCTTTACATCGCCTCCTGATGAATTTTATCGCTTATTAACGTTTACTAATACCTAAAGTTGCATTACAAACGTATTTCGAAGTGTTTTGTGAAAGTTTATCGTCGACTTTTTGAATTTTAAAAAATGACGTAACGTTTTGAAAACGCTGTTTTTTTCGTTTATCACACAGTCTACATATAACGATATCTTGGCTTTATATGGACCGATTTAATCGAAATAAAGACCCAATAGTGTTTATGGGACATCTAGGAGTGCCAACAAAGAAGATGGTGAAAGGTAATGACTGTTTTCTATTTTATTGTGCGGTTTGTGTAACGCCGAAATGCTAATTATTTTGTTTACGTCCCCTGCGTGGCTTTTGTGTTGTAGTGTATTGGTGCATGCTATCAGATAATAGCTTCTCATGCTTTCGCCGAAAAGCATTTTAAAAATCTGACTTGTTGCCTGGATTCACAACGAGTGTAGCTTTAATTCGATACCCTGCATGTGTATTTTAATGAACGTTTGAGTTTTAACTAATACTATTAGCATTTAGCGTAGTGCATTTGCATTTCCAGAGCTCTAGTTGGGACGCAAGCGTCTCAGGTAGAAGCAAGAGGTTAAGAGCAGTTGGAGGCCACGGAAGGAGTGCTGTATGGCATTGAAGCTCGTTTGGAGGTTAGATAGCACAGTGTCCAATGACGGGCCGAAAGTATATAGAATGGTGTCGTCTGCGTAGAGGTGGATCAGGGAATCGCCCGCAGCAAGAGCAACATCATTGATATATACAGAGAAAAGAGTCGGCCCGAGAATTGAACCCTGTGGCACCCCCATAGAGACTGCCAGAGGACCGGACAGTATGCCCTCCGATTTGACACACTGAACTCTGTCTGCAAAGTAATTGGTGAACCAGGCAAGGCAGTCATCCGAAAAACCGAGGCTATTGAGTCTGCCGATAAGAATATGGTGATTGACAGAGTCGAAAGCCTTGGCGAGGTCGATGAAGACGGCTGCACAGTACTGTCTTTTATCGATGGCGGTTATGATATCGTTTAGTACCTTGAGTGTGGCTGAGGTGCACCCGTGACCGGCTCGGAAACCAGATTGCACAGCGGAGAAGGTACGGTGGGATTCGAGATGGTCAGTGACCTGTTTGTTGACTTGGCTTTCGAAGACCTTAGATAGGCAGGGCAGGATGGATATAGGTCTATAGCAGTTTGGGTCCAGGGTGTCTCCGCCTTTGAAGAGGGGGATGACTGCGGCAGCTTTCCAATCCTTGGGGATCTCAGACGATATGAAAGAGAGGTTGAACAGGCTGGTAATAGGGGTTGCGACAATGGCGGCAGATAGTTTCAGAAATAGAGGGTCCAGATTGTCAAGCCCAGCTGATTTGTACGGGTCCAGGTTTTGCAGCTCTTTCAGAACATCTGCTATCTGGATTTGGGTAAAGGAGAACCTGGAGAGGCTTGGGCGAGGAGCTGCGGGGGGGGCGGAGCTGTTGGCCGAGGTTGGAGTAGCCAGGCGGAAGGCATGGCCAGCCGTTGAGAAGTGCTTATTGAAGTTTTCGATAATCGTGGATTTATCGGTGGAGACCGTGTTACCTAGCCTCAGTGCAGTGGGCAGCTGGGAGGAGGTGCGCTTGTTCTCCATGGACTTCACAGTGTCCCATAACTTTTTGGAGTTGGAGCTACAGGATGCAAACTTCTGCCTGAAGAAGCTGGCCTTAGCTTTCCTGACTGACTGCGTGTATTGGTTCCTGACTTCCCTGAACAGTTGCATATCACGGGGGCTATTCGATGCTAATGCAGTCCGCCACAGGATGTTTTTGTGCTGGTCGAGGGCAGTCAGGTCTGGAGTGAACCAAGGGCTGTATCTGTTCTTGGTTCTGCATTTTTTGAACGGAGCATGCTTATCTAAAATGGTGAGGAAGTTACTTTTAAAGAATGACCAGGCATCCTCAACTGACGGGATGAGGTCAATGTCCTTCCAGGATACCCGGGCCAGGTTGATTAGAAAGGCCTGCTCACAGAAGTGTTTTAGGGAGCGTTTGACAGTGATGAGGGGTGGTCGTTTGACTGCGGCTCCGTGGCGGATACAGGCAATGAGGCAGTGATCGCTGAGATCCTGGTTGAAGACAGCGGAGGTGTATTTGGAGGGCCAGTTGGTCAGGATGACGTCTATGAGGGTGCCCTTGTTTACAGAGTTAGGGTTGTACCTGGTGGGTTCCTTGATGATTTGAGTGAGATTGAGGGCATCTAGCTTACATTGTAGGACTGCCGGGGTGTTAAGCATGCGGAACCATTCTGTATTTTGTCGAACGGGAGGCAACACTAAGTCTAAATATGGCTTTTACATTGCACAACCTTCACTATTATGTCATAATTATGTACAATTTTGGCAAATTAATTACTGTCTTTGTTAGGAAGAAATGGTCTTCACACAGTTCACACGCAACGAGCCAGGCGGCCCAAACTGTTGCATATACCCTGACTCTGCTTGCACTGAACACAAGAGAAGTGACACAAACAATCCCTAGATAATTTTGCCTGCTAACATGCATTTATTTTGACTAAATATGCAGGTTTAAAAATATATACTTCTCTGTATTGATTTTAAGAAAGACTGATGTTTATGGTTAGGTACATTTGTGCAACGACAGTACTTTTTTTGCGAATGCGCTTTTGTTAGATCATCACCCATTTGGCAAAGATGAAGTAGGCTGTGATTCGCTGATAAATTAATATGCAACGCAGGACAAGCTAGTTAACCTAGTAATATCATCAACCATGTGTAGTTAACTAGTGATTATGTGAAGATTGATTGTTTTTTATAAGATGAGTTTAATGCTAGCTAGCAACTTACCTTGGCTCCTTGCAGCCACAAGGTCCTGTTGACGCTGCACTCACGTAACAGGTGGACAGTCTGCCACACAGCTTCCTCATGGATTGCAATGTAATCGGAGTCCGAAAAGGCTGATTACTGATTGTTATGAAAACTTGAAAATCGGCCCTAATTAATCGACCATGCCGATTAATCGGTCGACCTCTAGTCTATATAAAGGTCCCACAGTTGACAGTGCATGTCCGAACAAAAGCCAAGCCATGAGGCCGAAGAAATTGTCCGTAGAGCTCAGAGACAGGATTGTGTCGAAGCACAGATTTGGGGAAGGGTACCAGAAAATGTCTGCAGCATTAAAGGTCCCCAAGAACACAATGGCCTCCATTATTCTTAGATGGGAAGAAGTTTGAAACCACCAAGACTCTTCTTAGAGCTGGCCGTCCAGCCAAACTGAGCAATCGGGGGAGAAGGGCCTTGGTCAGGGAGGTGACTCTGACAGAGCTCTAGAGTTCCTCTGTGGAGATGGGAAAACCTTCAAGAAGGACAACCATCTCTGCAGCACTCCAGCAATCAGGCCTTTATGGTAGAGTGGCAAGATGGAAGCCACTCGTCAGTAAAAGGCACATGACAGCCCACTTGTAGTTTGCCAAAAGGCACCTAAAGGACTCAGATCATGAGAAGCAAGATTCTCTGGTCTGATGAAACCAAGATTGAACTATTTGGCCTGAATGCCAAGTGTCACGTCTGGAGGGAACCTGGCACCATCCCTACGGTGAAGCATGGTGGTGTCAGCATCATGATGTGGGGATGTTTTTCGGTGGCAGGGACTGGGAGACAAGTCAGGATTGAGGGAAAGATGAACGGAGCAAAGTACAAAGAGATCCGTGATGAAAACCTGCTCCAGAATGCTCAGGACCTCAGACTGGGGCGAAGGTTTACCTTCCAACAGGACAACGACCTGTTTTTGCTTTGTAATTATGGTGTATTGTGTGTAGGGGTGTCTGAATACTTTCCGAAGGTATCATATCATGCCATTCTGTGATCTGTACTAAAAGCACTCTGTTAGATGGCAAAGAGAAAGGCAGGCAACGTAACACCAGAGATTAAGAGGGGGATTTATTTCAAGTACTTCGTTCATTTCCATTATTGTCCCAAAATGTTCATCATAATATAATCACTAGGCCTAAATCTGAACAATGGAATAGTAACTCAGGTGTCTGTCTGTCTGGAGAGATTTAAAATCAGTAATCTAGAGATCTGGTTAAATATATATAAATTTGTTTTCATCCAAAATCATTTCTGTGCTTGACTGAATGGAATAGTCACAAAAGTGCAAATTTCACCCATCTGATTCTCCATACACGCTCAGTAATATGCTAAACGATTTCGTAAAAGGACAAATAGGCCACTATGTGAACCCACCAGGTCTGTAATCCAGGTATGTAGGACACTTTGAGGACTGTAACTGGCCACTCATCCATCATCCTGACCTAGCTAGTACCAACAACCCAGACAGCTCAAGCCAGCACAGAAGACACTGTTAAACAAGGCCAAGGTTTGGGAACAACAACAACAACGAAGAAGAAGGTTTAATCTTTCTACCACCTTTTTTAACACGATCTGGGCCAGCCCAGACCCAATTATTTCACTTAGTCTCCGGGTTGCCATGGTTACAGCCTGCACCGCTTGTGCCTTCACCATCTTGTGTTTTAGAAACTGTGAAATTCACCGCCCTAGCCAGCCAGGCATGTGGTGGAGGAGGAAGCTTCTCTCAGTCTCATCCCCCTCCATGCTGCTGGGCTGGGATTTAGGCACCTGGGTCTCTGCACTGTCTGTCTGCCTGTCTAAATCGCTCTAAAAAAGATCAGAACTAAAGTTTCCAAAACAAACAACAACTTGGCTATTCCCATTATGCCATCAAGATCAATCTATTCAGCTCTAACATTTGGAACACTGGACGGTACACTGGGAAAGCAGACTCTGGGCTCTAGATGGAGCCAGTTTTGGTAAGGCGGAGGGGCAAATCAAAAAAGGGACCATCACACTCTCCCAGAAGCTTGGCTGGCTTGTAAAACCTGTGAATTCAAACAAACAAAAGGTGTGATGGGGCCACACTCAAAAAGATGTTGCATAAAGCTTACTTCATTTCCCATTTTTCTATTCATTTCACTGCATCAGGGACAGGTTACACAGACATTTTGGCTTTGCAGCCTTCTTCAGCGTGTAGCTACAAATCGTTTTAATTCAAAACAGCATCTATAGGGAACACAGGTGAGCAACCGATGAGTAGCAGGTGCTTCTAATTAGGGTTGCCACTCATCTGCCAATCAGAGATGTGGCTTCTCTGGTCTACCTTTATACAATTTAGTCACAAAGAAATACAT
The DNA here is from genome assembly GCF_034236695.1 of Oncorhynchus nerka. Lineage (NCBI taxonomy): Eukaryota > Metazoa > Chordata > Actinopteri > Salmoniformes > Salmonidae > Oncorhynchus > Oncorhynchus nerka. The sequence continues at coordinate 90,761,471 of NC_088417.1, forward strand.
AATTATATCATTCATTCATGTCATCACACAGCATATGAGTCATTCATGATTTGAATTGCAATCAAGCGTCTTAGTTTTAAAATAAAACAACAAAGCAGCACTTCAGAAATAGAGAATTATAGGTTATGGGAGTATCAGCCCTGAACCATTCATGAATCAATTCCCTTCGGTGTCTGCTCACTTGGATACATTATCTCAATTCATGAGACAGATTACCACAAAGCACGTCAGGCTCAGCAGTTGATAAATATGTGAGGCTAACTCATAAATGATATGCAAACTGATATGGACAGTGCTGTTGTAGAAGTCTAAATTTGGCCAATAGGAAGGAGGTGAAAACCGTGTGGGGATATAGAATTTAATTTATATATCCACGTCTTCTCTTAGGAGTCATTTGTTGGCAGAATTTTTCCAACGCATCTCAATTCAATAATAGAATGATTTTGTTCTAAAAAAAGTGTCTCACAACTAACGAGGAGATATCTTCACGTCTGATAGTGGATTTATTTTCTCCAAGGCGTACTTTCAAGACACGGGATGCTTTTCCAATAGAAATCTTATTACAACACTGTAGCATATAAATAAGTCCTTTAGTAGAGCAAGTTCTACATGAATAATACATGAATTTAATTTAGAACATTTCCGTATAGTGCTACATGATCTGCATCAATCTATGAAGGCCTCCTTTCTCTCTCTCTGACATCTGATTTAACCAATATGTGTGATGGAACTTTCTGGATTGTTTATAGGTGAATAAAGGTGGATTCTGGGAGGCATAATTTAAAGAGGAGTCTGATGATAGTATATGCCAGTGTTTATTGACAATAGACTTGATGCCATTACAGCTATCATTGAAATTAAGTATATAGTTAACAGAAAACGGTTTCTTCTTAAGTAACTGGCTTCTGTTCACGGATTTAACCTGTTCTTTAGCTTTATCAAGACAGGAATCCTCTCTAGCGGGAAACACTCTAGGAGATCATTTGATTGTCTATCATATGTGTCACAGATGCAACGCGGTCTATGAAGTTGGCTGACTGGTAAACTATTTGTACGGGGAGAGGGTGATAACTATCAGATGTCAGTATTTTTATCTGTAGGTTTTCTGTGAACTGTAGTAGTTAAGTGATTGTCCCATCTTTGTAACAGGTACATCTAAGAAATACAATGGTGTAAAGTACTTAAGTAAAAAATACTTTAAAGTACTGCTTTTTTGGGGAATCTGTACTTTACTATTTATATTTGACTACTTTTACATCACTGCATTCCTAAAGAAAATAATGTACTTGTTACTCCAAACATTTTCCATGAAACCTGAAAGTACTCGTTGCATTTTAAATGCTCAGCAGGACAGATAATGGTTAACTTCACGCACTTATCAGGAGAACATCCCTGGTCATCCCTACTGCCTCTGATCTGACGGACTCGCTAAACACAAATTCTTTGTTTGTAAAAGACGTCTTAGTGTTGGAGTGTGCCCCTGGTCATCAGTAAGTAATCACCTCTTAAGTCTACCCCTGATTACTGCCCCTTCTGGAGGAATTCGGTACCCATATAAAACATGATACATTTTTGTCAAAAGTTGCTAATATATGCATATAAAAATATTATCGAATAGAAAACACTCTAAAGCTTCTAAAACCATTTAAATGTTGTCTCTATGTAAAGCAGAAGTGTCAGGGCATGCATTCTCCCAAAGTCTCTCTTGCAATGAAAAAAGTTGGCACCACTTTGACGTCATCGTATACGCACTTACCAAGCAGTTACAGCTCTGGGAACAGTTTCTACATCTTCAGCGCGAAGCCTGCTTTGAATGAGGCGTGTCACTGTGAGAATCGCGCGCTCACGAGACGTTCAGCGTGCCGAAAGGTCTCGGTCACGCCAAAAAAAAGTGTACCCTATGCGCGCTCTGCAGTTTCTCTCTTTTCCTCAGGATCGATTGAACAACGTGTGTGTGTCTGTTCGCCCTCACGATTGCTGTAGACCTTTATAACATGTTAAGGCTTAATTATGAACATAGTTTGACAAGTTTACTCGACATATAATATATACTTTCGACGTTTTGGTGCGCATCCACTTGAAATTTGCCTACATTTCGACCGAAATGTGGCTAGTTTGAGAACCGAAAGACACAGACTTGAAAACTGAACGCTAATTTGGTGAGTATTAACCCTTCCAGGTCTTCTGATGGAAGAACAGCAACGGTAAGGGAATATTTATGTGTTAATTTTGGGTTTCTGTCGACTCCAAGATAGAGGAGTCATTATGCTAATATGGGAGCGCCGGACTCCCTATTATAGCCTAGTGAACGCAAAATGTAACGTTAAAAATAAATGTAACACAGCGATTGCATTTAGAAGAAGTGTATCTTGCTATACATATGTAAAACATGCATATTTAGTCAAAGTTTATGATGTGTATTCCTTGTTAGCTGACGTTATCTGCCGGAGCTATTTCATTTCTCCTGACATTGCAGTAGCATTTTTTGAACGATGCATAATTGTAAACAGAGATTTATGGATATATATTGCAGATTATTGAAAAAAAAATGAATGTACTGTGTAACATGTTATATTACTGTCATCTGATGAAGATTTCAAAAAGGTTAGTGAAATGATTTTTCTTTTAATCCTGCGTTTGTTGATTGCATATTTTTTCCTACTTGGCTATGCTAATGAGGTATGTCTGCGGTGGTGGTTGGACATAAATATGTGCTATGTTTTCGCCGTAAAACATTTTAGAAATCTGACTTGCTGGGTAGATAAACAACTTGTTTATCTTTCATTTGAGCTATTTTTCTTGTTAATGTGTGGAGGTTAAATATTTTTAGAAATATTTTTTCGCATTGTGCGTTATGCTAATGAGCTTGAGCCCTAGTCACAAACCCGCATACGGTATTGGTGGACTATGAGGTTAAAAAAAATCTAGAAAATTGTGGCGTCTGGTTTGGAATGTGGCGTCTGGTTTGCTTAATATAAAGAATGTTTTATTATTGGTACTTTTACTTGTCATACTTAAATCGAGACGAGACAGAGAGACAGGCAGGCAGGCAGGCAGGCAGACAGGCAGCGTTTCTCAGCTAGTCAAAATCATGATTCAGCATAATTTTTATTGATATATACAAAATATATATATAATGAAGGTAAAACGAAACATAGCTAATTTGCAGTCTTTCCTTTCCAGCTTCAGTTTGAAGTGATTGTGTTAGCGGTGTTGTTGGCTAGCTCCTCTGAACAACAGTGTCCTGACGAGAGAGCACATTTTCTATGCCAGGTGAAATCGCGCCTCATTATCTCATTGTTATGGATATGTCCAAATAAATGTCACCTGGTCTGATGAAACCAAGATTGAACACTTTAGCCTGAATGCCAGGGCACCTGGCACCATCCCTACGGTGAAGCATGGTGGTGGCAGCATCATGCTGTGGGGGTGTTTTTCAGTGGCAGGGACTGGGAGACAAGCCAGGATCGAGAGAAAGATGAACGGGGCAAAGTACAGAGAGATCCTTGATGAAAACCTACTCCAGAATACTCAGGACCTCAGACTGGGGCGATGGTTCACCTTCCAGCAGGACAACAACCCTAAGCACACAGCCAAGACAACGCAGGAGGTGCTTCAGGACAAGCCTCTGAATGTCCTTCAGTGGCCCAGCCAGAGCCCGGACTTGAACCCGATTGAATGTCTGGAGACACCTGAAAATGGCTGTGCAGAGACGATCCTAATCCAACCTGACAGAGCTTGAGAGGATCTGCAGAGAAGAATAGGAGAAACTCAACAAATACAGGTCTGACATGCTTGTAGCGTCATACCCAAGAAGACTTGATGTTGTAAGCGCTGCCAAAGGTGCTTCAACAAAGTACTGAGTAAAAGGGTCTGAATACTGATGTAAATTTAATATCAGTTGGGGTTTTTTCATGACCGGGCATTCGATCAGCAGACAGCACTCTGACTGGTGGCCGACAGGAAGAGGTTACTTTTCTCTTGTGGTTTTAGCAAGTTAAAATGCAATATTAACTTCAAGCAAAACATTAGGACATGTAGCTGGTTACATTATTTTTATGGTAAAAAATTCCTTGCGCTTTCATTGTAAGCCAATTTACTGATGTATGGCTGCTAGCCAATTAGCACTGCACTTCCGTTGTCATCTGAAGAAAACAAATATATTTTATGGCGAATGTTTTTGCATTAACAAAGCATTAATTTATTTTGTGTGATTAAAAACTAGAGTTGCAAGCACATTATCACTTTACTGAAGCAAAAAAACATTGTTGCCTTTCAATATAAAAACACAGATGAAATTGTTTAAAATGCTAATTTTGTGGATGTCAGTGTTTTGACAATGAAGATTTCAGAAAGCTAACGAGACCCCTTACATTACTGAACCAGTCAGACTCAAACATTTACTGTTCTGTTTAAATCATCTAATGTGTATCCAATTGTGACTTACCCTAAGACAAGAGAAAATACATGTTTGTTTTAAAAAATGTATCTTAAATAGCTTAATATTAAAACGGATGCATTTTGGTGGATAGTCTAACTTACTATAATTTTTTCCCCTCTACTTGGTTTAATTTATTTATTTACCATCTGGACTAACCTGCTCAGGTCAGGTTCAGATGTCATGGTAGTCTTAAATAGGCAGCAGGCAGGGTTCTGGAGGTCAGACATAGTAGGAGCTGACTACGGCATAACCTGACCATCTGGTCCTGGAGAAATTCAACCCAGAGAGAGCGAGAGGTAAGAGACACCAAGAGAGAGAGAGAGAAAATACCAGTGTGCCATCACAGCAGATATATTTCTGACCTGTTGCCACAAGGGCAACCAGTAAAGAAAAAACACCATTGTAAATACAACCCATATTTTTGTTTATTTATTTTCCCTTTTGTACTTTAATTTAACTATTTGCACATCCTTACAACACTGTACATAGCCAAAATATGACGACATCTGAAATGTCTTTATTCTACTGAAACTTTCGTTGAGTGTAATGTTTACTGTTCATTTTTATTGTTCATTTCACTTTTGTTTATTATCCATTCCACTTGCTTTGGCAACATTAACATATGTTCCCCATGCCAATCTCAGCTTCCCTATCAATGTAAACATGTTCCCCATGCCAATCTCAGCTTCCCCATCAATGTAAACATGTTCCCCATGCCAATCTCAGCTTCCCTATCAATGTAAACATGTTCCCCATGCCAATCTCAGCTTCCCTATCAATGTAAACATATCTTCCCCATGCCAATCTCAGCTTCCCTATCAATGTAAACATATGTTCCCCATGCCAATCTCAGCTTCCCTATCAATGTAAACATATGTTCCCCATGCCAATCTCAGCTTCCCTATCAATGTAAACATATGTTCCCCATGCCAATCTCAGCTTCCCTATCAATGTAAACATATGTTCCCCATGCCAATCTCAGCTTCCCTATCAATGTAAACATGTTTTCCCATGCCAATCTCAGCTTCCCTATCAATGTAAACATGTTTCCCATGCCAATCTCAGCTTCCCTATCAATGTAAACATGTTTCCCATGCCAATCTCAGCTTCCCTATCAATGTAAACATGTTTCCCCTGCCAATCTCAGCTTCCCTATCAATGTAAACATATGTTCCATGCCAATCTCAGCTTCCCTATCAATGTAAACATGTTTTCCCATGCCAATCTCAGCTTCCCTATCAATGTAAACATGTTTCCCCTGCCAATCTCAGCTTCCCTATCAATGTAAACATATCTTTCCCATGCCAATCTCAGATTCCCTATCAATGTAAACATATCTTTCCCATGCCAATCTCAGCTTCCCTATCAATGTAAACATATCTTCCCCATGCCAATCTCAACTTCCCTATCAAATCAAAAAATGTCATGCAGACAATCTCGTCTCTCAGATTGTTCACAGCTATGTGGAAATTAGCTGTGGCGCTGATGTTTAGGCCGAGGTACGTATAGTTTTTAGTGTGCTCTAGAGCAACGGTGTCTAGATGGAATTTGTATGTGGGGCTTGACAGCTTTGCAAACTCCTTGCTGAGAATGGAGACTAACAGATAATCACAACATTGCCCTAATCAGGCAGCTCTATTCGCAGAACCTGGCCTGCAGAACCTGGCCTGCAGAACCTGGCCTGCAGAACCTGGCCTGCAGAACCTGGCCCGCAGAACCTGGCCTGCAGAACCTGGCCCCATAAGGCATCTCAGTGTAGCAGTGTTGATCTACGATCAGGTCCCCTCTGTCCATATAATCGTAATCATTATGATCTAAACTGATTCTACACCAGCACTCCTACTCTGAGACACCTTGGAATGGAGGGTTAATTCAGTTTTTGTTCTGAGATGACCCTACTCTATATTAAAAAACAAGTTCCATTTCAGATAGAGATAATAAAATAAACTCTACATGAGGAACGGGAGACAGGTAAATGTTGCAGTTGTTTTCCTATGGTAAGTAGAACTGACAAGAGAACATCTAAATGATGAGAGTTAAATGTCTCCTTCATGATAACATCCCTGTTTTCCAGTAGTCTAGATAGGACTACAATCCCCTGGAGACTAAGTGCATGATATAATACCGGTGCCACAGGAGACACAGAAGCAGGCTTTGCCAATTCAACTCTGATCGGCTGTATTAAGGTGGGTGAAGCCAGAGCCAAGGAAACAGATACACTACATGGCCATACGGACACCTGCTCCTCGAACATTTCATTCCAAAATAATGGGCATTAATATGGAGTTGATCGCTCTTTGCTGCTATAACAGCCTCCACTCTTCTAGGAAGGCTTTCCACTAGATGTCAGAACATTGCTGCAGGGACTTCAGACACTTCAGACACAAGCGCATTAGTGAGGTCGGATACTGATGTTGGGCGATTAGGCCTGGCTCACAGTCGGCGTTCCAATCCACCCCCAAAGGTGTTCAATGGGATTGAGGTCAGGGCTCTGTGCAGGCCAGTCAAGTTCTTCCACACCGATCTCAACAAACCATTTCTGCATGGACCTTGCCTTGTGCACAGGGGCATTGTCATGGAAACAGGAAAGGGCCTTCCCCAAACTGCTACCACTAAGGTCGAAGCACAGAATTGTCTAGAATATAATTGTATGCTGTAGTGTTAAGATTTCCCTTCACTTGAACTAAGGGGCCAAGACCGAACCATGAAAAACAACCACAGACCATTATTCCTCCTTCACCAAACTTTACAGTTGGCACTATGCATTCAGGCGGGTAGCGTTGTCCTGGCATCCGCCAATCCCAGATTCATTCGTCGGACTGCCAGATGGTGAAGCGTGATTCATCATTCCAGAGAGCGCGTTTCCACTGCGCCAGAGTCCAATGGCAGTGAGCTTTACACCACAACAGCCAACGCATGGCATTGAGCATGGTGATCTTAGGCTTGTGTGTGGCTGCTCGGCCATGGAAAACCATTTCATGAAGCTCCTGACAAACAGTTCTTGTGCTGACGTTGCTTCCAGGGGCAGTTTGGAACTTGGTAGTGAGTGTTAAAACCAAAGACAGACGATTTTAACACACAACGCTCTTCAGCACTTGGTGATCCTATGACGGTGCCACGTTGAAAGTCACTGAGCTCTTCAGTAAGGCCATTCTACTACTAAATATAGTACCAAACATTCGATTTGGACCAAACATATTCCTACCAATCCCCAAAAAGTTTCAAAAGACACACACAGACCCCCCACACCAATCCAACCAGTATATAATATCAGTTCCCTATGACAAACAGTAAGAAGCTGCGGCTTGGAGTATTGCGTTTCCATACTATGTAATGCATTCACTGTGAATCTGGTAATGTTTTGTTTCCCCGGTTCAGAGAAATTAGTAATGACATCACTTGCATTATTCACCATGAAGTAGTACGAAAGTACCTGTTTTTGACCACTAGATGCCGCTGTTCCTGCTATACCGCCACACTCTTTTATCCATTTTGCTGGTCTCTTGTGTTTCTTATATAAATCACAACAATTCCTTTGCAACTTTGGGTAGAAAAACAATACATTCGGCTCATGATGAAAATACATCCTCACAATTTAAGCCAGTCTTCCATGAAAGTAATTCAGTTGGTCCTTTTACGCTTAATCTGTGGGTGAACAAGCAAACCACCAGCATGTCACACACCACTTTGAGCTGGAAGCAGTATGCATTTTGAAAACATACTTCATTGTTTGAAACCAAAACGTTTTACTGCATGTTTTTCTTACCTTCCTTCAATGGAGCCTAAGCCAAAATCTGACCATATCCATGGAGGCAATTATCCATTTTCTTGCCCAGTAGCTAAAGGCATAATCCTAGTCATATTAGCAACCCATGCTAGTTGTTGCATATTAGATCTCCCATCTTTATACATTTCTAAGGGATATTTTCAACTCTGTCACATGAAACAGCTCACATGTACGGTGCGTTTTTGACTACAGTGTTTTCCATCGAATTGCATTACGGAACTAATGTTCACACGTAGCCTACTGCCTTGTGCACATTGCTGCGCTTATAAGGTGAAGAAATAATACTTTATCAACATTTTAAGATAAAATGTTCTGATCCGTTGCATCAGACTCATTCATTTTTCAAGATTTGTTTATGTAGCCTAGGCCAACTTGGCATGAATTTGGGATATATCGTCTCACAACTGTCACAGAGTCTGTTTGGAATAGACTTTCTTTTCTCAACAAGCTGACCAATCAACTTTTTAACTATGGGGGATAGTAGATTGACATAGGCTAGTGATTTAGCTGTTCGTTACTCATCTTGTTGGCCGTACACACCTCCCCTGACCCCCCCCCCGTCATGGCATTAAGCCTAATTCCAACCTTACAAAATACACAACAAAAGAACTACAATTAGCGACGGAAATTTGATGATCCTGCATTTCGTTCTCAATGTATAAATTGGTCTATACTTGCTCCAGGGGGAAAGAGGGAGGGAGGGTGCTCTGTTGGCTGGCACAGGGTCAAATCCTGAGGATTTATGGAAGTGAGAAATGAGGGATGGATATGCAGCTGGAGGTTTCCTCAGAAGAGCCTGGGATACTTCCAATTACACACCAGCCTTAAGGGCTTATAGTGCTGCTGTGCTGTGAGGAATGGCCCCTGGAAGGAATGGGGTTAGGGGTTAGGGAAAATACGATTTTGAATGGAAATCAATTGTTTGGTCCCCACAAGGATAGTAAAACAAATGTGTGTGTGTGTGTGTTTGTGTACCAGGAGGGCTTATTTTTTCACTATCTGAATCACATTTCAAAGCCAAAACATGTATACTGAACAAAACAAAAAAATATATATATAACAATTTCAAAGATTTTACTGAGTTACAGTTCATCGAAGAACCCCCCCCCCTTCTTAAATTATCCCACAGGTGAAGAAGTCGGATGTGGGGGTCCTGGACTCACATGGTCTGCGGTTGTTGGGCCAGTTGGACGTACTACCAAATTCTCTAAAACGACGTTGGAGGTCGGCTTATGGTAGAGAAATTAACATTCAGTTCTCTGGCAACAGCTCTGTTGGACATTCCTGCAGTCAGCATGCCAATTTGGACACACAAAACTTTTAGACATCTGTGGCATTGTGTTGTGTGGCAAAACTGCACATTTTAGAGGAGCCATTTACTGTCCCCAGCACAAGGTGCACCTGTGTAATGAGCATGCTGTTTAATCAGCTTCTTGATATGCCACACCTGTCACGTAGATGGATTATCTTGGTAAAGGAGAAATGCTCACTAACAGGGATGTAAACTAAATTTGTGCACAAACAAAGCTTTTTGTGCGTATGGAACATTACTGGGATCTTTTATTTCGGGGGGGCAACAATTTAAATGTTGCATTTATATTTGTGTTCTGTATAGTGACACCAGGCCAAATAGCCAAATACATTGTGCGGTAACACAGGTCATTAACCAGACCTAAATGCTCTGCCACACGTGACCATATTTACCCTGTTCACCTGTGGACTTGGGGATGTTAGACATGGAGGCAAGACTATAATACTAAATTCACACAGCTCTCATTTGATAGACATTGGTGGTGATGCAGCACGCAAGGCAAGAGAGAGACGACTCCATATGTCCATCTGCCTTCATTACTTCCACACTTTGCAAAACGATTTGAATAGATCCTAATTGTCTCGCGTGTACACGCACACGTACGCGCACATATGCACAGACACAGTTCAATTTACAGCCCAGACAAAAGAGCTGCCTGCTTCAGTCTGTTTATACAGTAGCTTACAGTTGACACACAAAAAAAGACAAATAATCTTACAACGAGACGGAGAAAACATGAAATAATTCCCTGACGAGACGTTAAGTAGGCAGAGAGAGCCGAGCGGCGGCCGGTCGGCTGGTACTCGTCTTCTCAGGGTAAGCGTGAGGGATGCTGCCTGTCAGTCACGTGTCTACTGGAGCGACACTGACAGCTAGGCTGTTTCTCCACCTGAGATCTCTAGAGAAATGTGACTGACTTGCCAGCTGCTGTTGAGCCCAGAGGTTCTGGCTAGACTAGAACCCTGTCTATCCTATTTGCCTTTGACATACACATCAACATGTTCAGAACAACAAGTGTCAGGTTCTGATAGGGGTGCAAAAGCCTCTGGGTTGGCAGAATGTAAAGCTTAGGGCCGGGAATTACCAGGGACCTCAGAATACAATATTATCACAATATCGGAGTGCCAATACAATATGCAGTACGTTTCGATGCTGTGATTTTATTGCGATGTTTCAAACATATATTTCTCACTATACATGTCTGCTGCAGAGGGACAAGAGAGAGCCATGACAAAACGAGTTTTGATCAGTCATGGAAATAAATAAAAAAGTGCTGAAACAAATTGGCTCCCTACTTAAAACGTAGATGGAGAACAAGCTATGAAGAGTTTTGGTGCAGGTACAGCCAAAATGTTACGATATGTGACCGACCACCTCGATTCAGTCTTATGTAGCACAATTTGAAATTGTGTTTTTTTTTTTACACTGAATAAAAGTAGTGTCTCAGATCTAAAGGGGTCAATTATACACTGCAGTTGAGGAACAATTGGAAAGTAATTCTGCTTTGAAAGTTAATAAACTTTTCAGAAAATGGCCCTTGAATGTTTTGGCACACTTACTGGAGAGCTCTTCTTTGTCTACACCCACTCAGCATCGTTCACATCCTCTTAAGCCTTAGCCTTGACCATCTCTTTAAGGATTCACATGTGATGCCATGTGCTAAACATAATGAGTAAGGTAGTGAAGTAAACAACAAACTTTCCAAACTAAAATTGGTGAAAGTAGTAGCCTACAATCAGGAAAAGTCCAGGTAAAAATACACTTTCTCTCGTCCTTGGCCTATATGCTAATCTGATTTGGTGCAGGTCATGTTGTTCTTCACATGACCATCTCTGGTAAACACACACTATATCATATCAAATGTAAGTTTATTTGTCACATGCACAGGTACAATGAATTAGTTCCGTGCATATTTGCATAGTAGCAATATCAAAAATAAAAAGTGTCCATAATAAATATGTTATAATCAGACACACTTGTCTAAATTGATGGGTTATGTGAAAGAAATGATATAACCACCCTCCAGCCACATCTAGCGAAGTGGAGGGCTCTTTATTGTCTTGTACAATAGATGACTTTAATCACTCCCAGACACACCTGGCTAACTTGATGGGTCATGTAATCATCTGACGAAGTGGAGTCTTTTGTTTAGACATGTAGCTAGCTACTAGCTAAACAATGAACCATAATACCAACCCATACAGTACTAGCAATATAAACAGATTGACATAGCTAGTCACCATGCATGAAATGCTGTAGTATGAATCTGCAGGTGGCTAAAGCTAACCAACTAGGTTCAATGTTAGATAGCTAGCTAACATTAGGCTATAACTATCAATGGATAATGGACTTCTGAGATTCTAATAATATTACTACACAGATCATACACGTAACGTTAGCTAGAGAGCCAGCAAGCTAACGTTCACTAGCTAGCTAACAGTATGCTTTAACTTGCAATGAAAACGACTGACAAAATTAGAAATGTAGAATATCTGAAAATGTAGCTAGACTCTTACCCATATACATGGATGAATGCTTCACGGCAGACTGGAACCATTTTAACTAAATAAGATGTCCTGTGTCATTTTTCGTTTTGTTTGTAGCTACAGCTTGTTTGTCCCGTTGTGTCAAGTTACTCTAGTTCACGCTGACCATGTGCATACTGATCTTTGTCAATAGCACCTGCTTAATTCAGGGCAGCAATGTTGTTGAGAGCAGTAGCAACACTTTTGCAGTTCTCCATGGCTAACATATCTTTCAAAAAAGCGGCGTGAGAAAGGATTAACTACACATACTTCCCCTAGCTACGCCCCGCGTCCTTCCCCTAGCTACGCCCCGCGTCCTTCCCCTAGCTACGCCCCGCGTCCTTCCCCTAGCTACGCCCAGCGTCCTTCCCCTAGCTACGCCCAGCGTCCTTCCCCTAGCTACGCCCAGCGTCCTTCCCCTAGCTACGCCCAGCGTCCTTCCCCTAGCTACGCCCAGCGTTCTTCCCCTAGCAACGCCCAGCGTTCTTCCCCTAGCTACGCCCAGCGTTCTTCCCCTAGCTACACTGTGTGATCATTGATACAGTGTACCTACAGAGAACATGGAACAAACCAGCCTGTCTTTGGTAATATTCACAATGCTCTTTTAATAGAGCTCTCCTAGTCCCGGCCATACAGACGTCTGTCTCCTAGTCCCGGCCATACAGACGTCTGTCTCCTAGTCCCGGCCATACAGACGTCTGTCTCCTAGTCCCGCCATACAGACGTCTGTCTCCTCCCGGCCAGACGTCTGTCTCCTAGTCCCGGCCATACAGACGTCTGTCTCCTAGTCCCGGCCATACAGACGTCTGTCTCCTAGTCCCGGCCATACAGACGTCTGTCTCCTAGTCCCGGCCATACAGACGTCTGTCTCCTAGTCCCGGCCATACAGACATCTGTCTCCTAGTCCTGACCATACAGCTGTAATAGTTCAACCGCTGAACGAGCTGCAATCAGAAACTCATGCTCTAATTGGTTCATTCTCTTAGGGGGTGGCTAATATTCAGTCAATCAAAACGAACCCCCCTTATATCTCTCCCATCTCTCTTCTAAATCAACCATAACCATATCCGAGCGGGCCAAACAGATGCAGCTCTTTATTAAATAAAGCTAGTGTAATCAGATAGAGCACTAAAACACCACAGCATCTAACCGATTATCTACTGCAGTGATTATGATATGCTACCGTTTAACATAAAAAAAACACCAATTCATATTTTATAATGGTCAACGGGGCTAACGTACTTCATTAAACAACACTCACATCAAAATGGATAGTCAGGTAGCGATTTCATCGTTTACATTTAGAAATATTTTCAGCACAGGTTAATAGCTTACATATTTTGAATCCTTTCTCTAACAAAAGGAGAACTAGAACTAGAATATGTGTTTAAGAGTTATTTTCCTCTTGCATGTTAGCCTGAAAGGTACTGGTACATTATCTAACATGCTTTATTTGGTTGAAATAAGATAAAAAGAGATAGCGAGGGACTAAGATAGCAACAACAGAGGCAGAGACAGAGAGAGAGAGAGGGAGAGACAGAGAGGGAGAGAGAGGAGGAATGGCCAGTGTGACCTGAAAGCAAGTGAAGCTCCACACTTCATCCATGGTAAAAGGTGGAAGTGGCACTGAAAGAATAGATGACACCAGCCAGTGATCCACGGAGGACCAGCTATGGGTTTCACTGTCACACTATTTCAATGATGGAGGATGAGGCTCAGGCTCAGTGTAGCGTCATACCCAAGAAGACTAGATGCTGTAAAAGCTGCCAAAGGTGCTTCAACAAAGTACTTCGTAAAGGGTCTGAATACTTATGTAAATGTAATATTGCATTTTATATATACATACACATTTTATATATATATATATATACCTGTTTTTGCCTTATGATTATGGGGTATTGTGTGTAGATTCAGGAGGGGAAAAAACGATTTAATACATTATAGAATAAGGCTGTAATGTATCAAAATGTGGAAAAAGTGAAGAGGTCTGAATACTTTCGAAATGCACTGCAGGTGTTTATCATCCCAGCCTGGTCTCAGACTAGACATAACATAGTAAATGTAAATACGGAACCCTCAAATTACTATGATATGTTATGTCTACCAACCCAAAGGTTGCGAATTCGAATCTCATCGTGGACAACTTCAGCATATTAGCAACATTTCAACTACTTACTACTTTTTTGATACTTTGCATCTACTTAGCATGTTCAACTACTCTGATTTATACTATACTGAACAAAAAAATAAATGCAACATGTAAAGTGTTGCTCCCATGTTTCATGAGCTGAAATAAAAGATCCCAGTAATTTTCCATACGCACAAAAAGCCTACTTCTTTCAAATTTCGTGCAGAAATTGGTTTACATCCGAGTCATACTAATAATGCTACAAATTAAGTCACTCGGTGACTTTGCTAAAACACTTTATTAACTTCCATTCAAGGACAACACTTTTAATTGGTCAAGTTTAGTAAGCTAGAGACAGATAGCAGTGTTTGCTTTGTTTTCCCCTTTATCTCCCATATGTGTGTGTGTGTGCGTGTGTGCGTTTGCATGTGTGTGTGCGTGTACGTGTGTTATGACCTCCCATCTTCTCCACTCTACCTTGTACAGGATGCCTTACATGGCCATTCCTATCCATGCCTCACTCTGCCTGGTTAAGCTCCAGTTTCTGACTGCTGTAGCATATCTCTGTCCCAAATGGCAACCTATCCGACACATAGTGCACTACACTTGCCCAGGTCCATGTCCAAAGTAGTGCACTATATCGGGAGCCATTTGGGAAGAACATGTGTATATATTTTTTGTTTATTTAACCAGGTAAGTTGACTGAGAACACGTTCTCATTTACAGCAACGACCTGGGGAACAGTTACAGGGGGATGAATGAGTCAATTGGAAGTTGGGGATGATTAGGTGACCGTGATGGTTTGATGGCCAGAATGGGAATTTAGCCAGGACACCGGGGTTAACAACCCTACTCTTATGATAAGTACCATGGGATATTTAGTGACCACAGAGAGTCAGGACACCAGGGTTAACAACCCTACTCTTATGATAAGTGCCATGGGATCTTTTAGTGACCACAGAGAGTCAGGACACCCGTTTAACATCCCATCTGAAAGACAGCACCCTACCCAGGGCAATGTCCCCATTCACTGCCCTGGGGAATTGGGAGAAAAAAATTAGACCAAAGGAAAGAGTGCCTCCTACTGGCCCTCCAACACAACTTCCAGCAGCATCTGGCCTCTCATCCAGTATATACTGTTGGCAGGGTGGTATACTGCTGGCAGGGTGGTATACTACTGGCAGGGTGGTATGCTGTTGGCAGGGTGGTATGCTGTTGGCAGGGTGGTATGCTACTGGCAGGGTGGTATACTGCTGGCAGGGTGGTATGCTGTTGGCAGGGTGGTATGCTGTTGGCAGGGTGGTATACTGCTGGCAGGGTGGTATGCTGCTGGCAGGGTGGTATACTGCTGGCAGGGTGGTATACTGCTGGCAGGGTGGTATACTGCTGGCAGGGTGGTATACTGCTGGCAGGGTGGTATGCTGTTGGCAGGGTGGTATGCTGCTGGCAGGGTGGTATGCTGCTGGCAGGGTGGTATGCTGCTGGCAGGGTGGTATGCTGTTGGCAGGGTGGTATACTGTTGGCAGGGTGTTATGCTGTTGGCAGGGTGTTATGCTGTTGGCAGGGTGGTATACTGCTGGCAGGGTGGTATGCTGTTGGCAGGGTGGTATACTGCTGGCAGGGTGGTATGCTGTTGGCAGGGTGGTATGCTGCTGGCAGGGTGGTATGCTGTTGGCAGGGGTGGTATGCTGTTGGCAGGGTGGTATACTGCTGGCAGGGTGGTATACTGCTGGCAGGGTGGTATGCTGTTGACAGGGTGGTATGCTGTTGGCAGGGTGGTATACTGCTGGCAGGGTGGTATGCTGTTGGCAGGGTGGTATACTGCTGGCAGGGTGGTATGCTGTTGGCAGGGTGGTATACTACTGGCAGGGTGGTATACTGTTGGCAGGGTGGTATACTGCTGGCAGGGTGGTATACTGCTGGCAGGGTGGTATGCTGTTGGCAGGGTGGTATGCTGTTGGCAGGGTGGTATACTGCTGGCAGGGTGGTATGCTGTTGGCAGGGTGGTATACTGCTAGCAGGGTGGTATGCTGTTGGCAGGGTGGTATGCTGTTGGCAGGGTGGTATACTGCTGGCAGGGTGGTATGCTGCTGGCAGGGTGGTATTCTGTTGGCAGGGTGGTATGCTGTTGGCAGGGTGGTATACTGTTGGCAGGGTGGTATACTGCTGGCAGGGTGGTATGCTGTTGGCAGGGTGGTATGCTGTTGGCAGGGTGGTATACTGCTGGCAGGGTGGTATGCTGTTGGCAGGGTGGTATACTGCTGGCAGGGTGGTATGCTGCTGGCATGGTGGTATACTGCTGGCAGGGTGGTAGACTGCTGGCAGGGTGGTAGACTGCTGGCAGGGTGGTAGACTGCTGGCAGGGTGGTAGACTGCTGGCAGGGTGGTAGACTGCTGGCAGGGTGGTATACTACTGGCAACTCCGTTTCCGCTGCCTTACTGCGTGGCTCTGCTCAGCACTCTGCTCACTACTGTCAGCTTCTCCCACTATTATACAACCCATTTACAGCATCACAGAACAGAAGCTTTGTTTCCACTGGCCTCACACAGACATAGGCATGCATGGGCAAAAACACACACACACACACAGTATGCAAATGTGTGTTAGTGCTACAGAGATAGGTGAAGGCTATCAGCTGATGTCTGTTACCATGTCCTTACCTACTTATTAATGTAAAGGGTTTTATTGATTTACGCAGATCCCAACAGCACACATGAATTTAATATTTCTCTAAATCCAGTTGGCTGGACCACTGGAGGTTTAGTAAAATACCCTAGAATTGGCCCAAACCCTGCTGGCTACCAACTGTCCAATAAACAGAATATGAAAATGTGCAGAAAGCAGAATTCACGTCGGAGATTCTTCAGGCACGTGCGCACAAACACACACCAGGGTTTCTTTTACCCAGTAATTGCAGACTTTTGATGGAAAAGACGATAAATAAAATTGTCCGGGAGAAGAAAAAGATCCCATTTCAAAATAAATGTCACAACTTCCGCCGAAGTTGGTGCCTCTCCTTGTTCGGGCGGCGTTCGACGTCACCGGTTTTCTAGCCGCCGTTTCATTGTCTATTTGTTTTGTCTTTACTGTACACACCTGGTTTCCATTACATTATTATTTATTCCCTATTTAACCCTCTGGTTCCCACATGGTTTTGTGCGTGTTTGTTCTGTGTTTAGCAGTCAATACTATTTTGTGAGCTGGATTGTTTTCCCTGCGTGGAATTTATTTTGTCGTCGTCTTGAGTAAAAGTCCGTTATTACTCATCCTCTGTGTCCTGCGCCTGACTCCGTCCCACCTCCTGCACATCGACCCTTTACAATAAAACTGTTTTGCCCATTCATTGATACCAGTATATGGTTGATGTATACTGCCCCCAGGTCTGCTCCCAGATGGTGAAGGTAGGAATCACCTCCACTTTGCTGATCCTCAACACAGGGGCCCCACAAGGATGTGTGCTCAGCCCCCTCCTGTGCTCCATGACTGCGTGGCCACGCACGCCTCCAACTCAATCATCAAGTTTGCAGACGACACAACAGTAGTAGGCTTGATGACCAACAAGACAGCCTACAGAGAGGAGGCAAGGGCCCTGGTGCCCGGAAAATAACCTCTCCCTCAATGTCAACAAAATGAATGAGATGATGGTGGACTTCAGGAAA
This sequence comes from Oncorhynchus nerka, assembly GCF_034236695.1. NCBI lineage: Eukaryota > Metazoa > Chordata > Actinopteri > Salmoniformes > Salmonidae > Oncorhynchus > Oncorhynchus nerka. The sequence goes on from NC_088417.1 coordinate 90,779,324, forward strand.
CAGCAGAGGGAGCATACCCCTATCCACAGACGGGACTGCAGTGGAGAAGGCGAAAGATTAGTTCCTCAGTGTACACATCACTGACAATCTGAAATGGTCCACCCACACATACAGTGTGGTGAAGAAGGCGCAACAGCACCTCTTCAACCTCAGGAGGCTGAAGAAATTTGGCTCTGTCCCTAACACGGAACCAAAACAGTCTGCGCACGTGCTCCATCGTGCACAAATGTATTTTGTCCCCCCACACCAAACACGACACGCAGGTTAAAATATCAAAACAAACTCTGAACCAACTACATTAATTCGGGAGCAGGTTGAAAAGCATTAAGCATGTATGGCAATGTAGCTAGCTAGCTTGCACATGCTTGCTAATTTGTCATATTTAGCTAGCTTGCTGTTGCGAGCTAATTTGTCCTGGGATATAAACATTGAGTTGTTATTTTACCTGAAATGCACAAGGTCCTCTACTCCGACAATTAATCCACACATAAAACGGTCAACCGAATCGTTTCTAGTCATCTCTCCTCCTTCCAGGCTTTTTCATCTTTGAACTTATATGGTGATTGGCATCTAAACTTTCATAGTATTACCACGGCGACCGGCAAAACAGTTAAGTCTTTCTATCACCCACGTAGGTATAACCAATGAGGAGATGGCACGTGGGTACCTGCTTCTATAAACCAATGAGGAGATGGGAGAGGCAGGACTTGCAGCGTGATCTGTGTCAGAAATAGGAATGACTTCTATTTTAGCCCTTGGCAACGCAGATGCTCGTTGGCGCGCGCCAGCAGTGTGGGTGCAATAATTGAACAACAACTAAATGTATTTTGCAACACTTGCGCACGCGACGTGTCCGTTTTGGTCAGCATGTAAGACCCTCACAAACTTTTACAGATGCACAAATGAGAGCATCCTGACGGGCTGTATCACTGTCTGGTATGGCAACTGCACCCCCGGCAACCGCAGGGCTCTCCAGAGGGTGGTGCAGTCTGCCCAATGCATCACCGGGGGCACACCTAGAGACTGAAAAAACGCTTCTATCTCAAGGCCATCAGACTGTTAAATAGCCATGACTAGCCAGCTACCACACAGTTACTCAACCCTGCACCTTAGAGGCAGCTGCCTTATATACATTGACATGGAATCACTGTCCACTTTAGCAACCCATGCTAGTTGTCGACAATCCTAGTCATATTAGCAACCCATGCTAGTTGTCGACAATCCTAGTCATATTAGCAACCCATGTTGCATCTTTAGATCTCCCATCTTTCAAAATTTCAAATTGGTATTTTCATCTGTCACATGAACCAGCTCACGTGTGCGGTGTAAGAGAAAAAAAACATTAAAGAAGAAAGAGCTAAACTATGATATCGTCACATTATAAGCGCAGCAATGCGCACAAGGCAGTAGGCTACGCGCAAATGTTCGTTCCGTAATGCAATTTGCGGGAAAACACTGTTGTCTAAAGGGCACTGCACATGTGAGCTGTTTCATGTGACAGAGATGAAAATATCAGTTAGAAATTTAGGAGAGGAGATATAATAGGCTACTTTATGTATTTATGTATTAAAAAGTTTAGGTTTAAAACAATTACGTTTATGTTTTCAAAATGAATATGGCCTCCAGTTCATTGCAAAGTGGTGTGTGACGTGCTGATGAAGCCTGTTTTCAGTTGTCGTTTGATGGGAACTCGGAACACTGAATTATGCAAATGAACCTATAGACCAATAAGCATGACCAGTCAAATACATTTACATCGACTGGTATTTCCATCAAAGAAAAGACTAAAATGCATTATTTCACAATATGACTTTTTTGTTGTTGTTCTTTTTACTTATTGGATTCTTTGGGGGGGGGGGGGGGCAATTACCGGTTAACGGGGTCCTGTAAATTAAAATGCTGCTGGTCAAATGTCTGGCGCCACATTTTCCTAACGGAAACCCTGACACACAAGCGCACACACACAGCCTCAGGGAGGATACTGACCTGGCCTTCAGCTCTTAAAAGAGCTGTTTAGAATCTTCCTGCTCTTAGCAATAAAAAGGGCCAACCTGGCTAAAACCTGCTGACTCAGTGATGCTCTCTCTCTTAACCTCACAAACAGACACACCTATTCTCCAGCCTTCACTTCACTCTTCTCCATCTGACTGCATCCATACACAAGAGAAGAAAAAATGTTTGTGTCATGCAAAAAAAATACAACAAAAAATATAACGTCTGATCTTCCCGACTGGCCAGAGAACAATGGCTACGATGCTTTTCAGTTTCAGACAGTTTCTGCTGACCAACCTCAGGAGAGAAAGAAGAAGCAGACAGACCTTAACTGCCATGGCCTGGACACTGACAGAGGGGAAAGCTCATTCACTCCCACCGTTCACATTTCCTATCACCTCTGCATGGAATGCAGGAATAGATCCAATCAGTAGGAAGGAGAAGACACGGAGCAAGTGTGAGAGATGCAGAGAGAGAGGGAAGGAAAAGGGAGAAAGAGAAGAGAGGGGGGGAGATTGAGAGAAGAGGGAGAGAGAGAAAGGAGAGAGAGAAATAGTAGGGAGAGAGATACTAGGGAGAGAGAAAGAGATGCAGAGAAAGAGGGAGAGAGACGCAGAGAGAGAGAGATGGGTGAGAGAGTAGGGAGAAGGAGAAGAGAGAGAAAGAGAGTGAAGGTAGGAGAGAGTAGAGAGAATGACAGAAGGGAGAGAGAGCGAGCGAGCGAGACAGAAGTATATCCAATGTATGACCACATTAGAGATAATTGCCACAGATCTGCAAGCACAGCAGCTAAATTTGTGGGCCGTTGTCATGAGAAAAGGGCAGCAAGTGGAGCACAGACAACATTGTAAATACAACATATTAGTGATGCACTGATGACATTTTTGGCCGATACCGATATTTTCCTTGACAAAAAAACCGATACCGATAACCAATATCTAGCATTCTAGTACAAGTAAATATTTAACACACACACATAGACGCAGCGGTCTAATGCACAGCATCTCAGTGCAAGCGGCGTCACTACAGTCCCTGGTTCGAATCCAGGCTGTATCACATCCGGCCATGATTGGGAGTCCCATAGGACGGCGCACAATTGGCCCAGCGTTGTCCGGGCCGTCATTGTAAATAAGAATTTGTTCTTAACGGGCTTGCCTAGTTAAAAAAAAGTTATATACACACACTGACCAAAAAGTTGTTTTGTTGGCATTTACGTATGTCCCTATTACCAGTAAAACATCATCAAAACCTATTTCTTTCCAAACCCACTTACTTGCTGTGCTGTTTCGTTGTTCAGTCGCTTCATTCTCAACCAGGACTTCTATGGAACGCCGGCTGGGTCTTTGTGTGTCAAAAAAGATACGTCAAATAACACTATTAGACGCGTCAAATAACATCATCTGTTCCAGTAGCTACAGTTAGCTAGGTGTCATCATCTAAAATAACCCTCATTTATAAGACAGTTCTTATTTGATTAATGGTGGTCGGGACTATCTATGTGAAGCTAACCACAATAAGGATTGGCCACAATTGTGGACTTTGCAGTTAGCCTTCAAAATAAAAGTATGGAATAATTCTACTATTTGTATTAATTTGCATCACTGTCAATGACACTTTTATTTTGATGGAAAACTGCAAATTCCACTATTGTGCCTAATTCTTATTGTGGCTAGCGTCACAACACATAACCCTCTTCGGTCGAGCCTCAGTAGCCAGATGAAGCTAGCTGGCTGCTTATAACATTAGCTTTGGGCAACAGGGTTAAGTAGCTATTTATTTTCTTGAACTGAAGTTCAATTTCAATAGGAGAACAACAAGTGGCAACCTAGCTAATACTTACTCACAATGATTCCTATATCATTGCTAAGAATAATGAAAATGACTGCAGTTTCTACTGGTCATTGTTTTCAGGCTGGTTGTATTGGTGCTAGCTAGATACTAAATTAAAGCTAACTACCCCAGAAGTTGCGGTCGAACAAAGGATGCTTTATTACCTACGTGGTATTGTAAACACATCGTTCGTGTCCAGGGTTTGCTTGTTTGCAGAATTTTATGTACAGTTTTGACAGTGTTACTGTATCTTTTAGGACACGCAAAGACCCAAACGGCATTACATAGTATGTATGTTGTGAAGCTAATAGCAGTGATGCTATTAATGTGTAACTCCGGCAGGGCAACATCTGAAAAATAGCGCACTTGGTAGTGTGTACCGGTGCTCGACCAGTCGGTGAAAGCCAACATCACCCACGACAGACAATGGTTGATTGTCAAGGGCAATGAATTCCATTATCTTGGTGTTAATGGATTTTGCCTTTGAGTTGTCTCGCTGAAATGTCTTACTCTTTCAAATGACTGCTGGACGTGTTGACTGCTCGATCCACACAGCAGACATTGTGGGCTAGGTGAGGAATGCTGTGTTACACGTGTAGCGCAATATTTGAAGTGCCGTTATTACGTCACGTACCTACATTATATAGGTATGCACAGCAGCTTTGACATCTGTTTTTAACATCGCCGTTAAACTAGACATCGGTCGATACCGATGTTGGCATTTTTAGCTAATATTGTCCGATTCCGATATGTTCACCAATATATCGTGCATATCCTACACCTATATTTATCTGTTTATTTATTTTCCCATTTATACTTCAACTATTTGCACACTGTACATAGAAAATAATATAACATTTGAAATGTATATATTCTTTGAAAACTTTTGTGAGTGTAATGTTTACTGATGGTTTATTTCCCTTTTGTTTATTGTCTATATTCCATCTGTTTTGGCAATGTAAAAAAAATGTCCCATGCCAATAAAGCCCTTTGAATTGAATTGAGAGACAGAAGGAAGAGAGAATTGAGAAAGGCCGCCGTAGACAGACATGGCTCTCAAGAGAAGACAGGCTATGTGCACACTGCCCACAAAATGAGATGGAAATTGAGCTGCACTTTCTAACCTCCTGACAAATGTATGAGCATATTAGAGACACATATTTCCCTCCAATTGCACAGACCCAATTTTGATAAAATCCCATATCTTTTGGATGAAATACCAGCGTGCCGTCACAACAGCAAGATTTGTGACCTGTTCCCACAAGAAAAGGGCAACCAGTGAAGAACAAACACCATTGTAAATTCAACCCATATTTATGTTTATTTACTATCCCTTTTGTAATTGAACTATTTGCAAATTATAAGACATTTGAAATGTCTTTATTCTTTTGGAACGTTTGTAAGTGTAATGTTTGCTGTTAATTTCACTTTTGTTTATTATCTATTTCACTTGCTTCGGTAATGTAAACATATGTTTCCCATGCCCATAAAGCCCTTAAAATGAAATTGAATTGAGAAAGAGAAAAGAGAGAGACTCACATACAGTGGGGCAAAAAAGTATTTAGTCAGCCACCAATTGTGCAAGTTCTCCCACTTAAAAAGACGAGGCCTGTAATTTTCATCATAGGTACACTTCAACTATGACAGACAAAATGAGTGGGAAAAAAATCCAGAAAATCACATTGTAGGATTTTTAATTTATTTATTTGCAAATTATGGTGGAAAATAAGTATTTGGTCACCTACAAACAAGCAAGATTTCTGGCTTTCACAGAATCTGCAATAGGTAAGCAGCTTGGTTTGAAGAAATCAACTGTGGGAGTAATTACTAGGAAATGTAAGACATACAAGACCACTGATAATCTCGCTATATCTGGGGCTCCACGCAAGATCTCACCCCGTGGGGTCAAAATGATCACAAGAACGGTGAGCAAAAATCCCAGAACCACACGGGGGGACCGAGTGAATGACCTGCAGAGAGCTGGGACCAAAGTAACAAAGCCTACCATCAGTAACACACTACGCCGCCAGGGACTCAAATCCTGCAGTGCCAGACGTGTCCCCCTGCTTAAGCCAGTACATGTCCAGGCCCGTCTGAAGTTTGCTAGAGAGCATTTGGATTCATTGGGAGAATGTCGTATGGTCAGATGAAACCAAAATAGAACTTTTGGGTAAAAACTCAACTCGTCGTGTTTGGAGGAGAAAGAATGCTGAGTTGCATCCAAAGAACACCATACCTACTGTGAAGCATGGGGGTGGAAACATCATGCTTTGGGGCTGTTTTTCTGCAAAGGGACCAGGACGACTGATCCGTGTAAAGGAAAGAATGAATGGGGCCATGTATCGTGAGATTTTGAGTGAAAACCTCCTTCCATCAGCAAGGGCATTGAAGATGAAACGTGGCTGGGTCTTTCAGCATGACAATGATCCCGAACACACCACCCGGGCAACGAAGGAGTGGCTTCGTAAGAAGCATTTCAAGGTCCTGGAGTGGCCTAGCCAGTCTCCAGATCTCAACCCCATAGAAAATCTTTGGAGGGAGTTGAAAGTCCGTGTTGCCCAGCAACAGCCCCAAAACATCACTGCTCTAGAGGAGATATGCATGGAGGAATGGGCCAAAATACCAGCAACAGTGTGTGAAAACCTTGTGAAGACTTACAGAAAAGGTTTGACCTCTGTCATTGCCAACAAAGGGTATATGTCCCAGGACTACCTGATATGATGACTCCTTGCTGTCCCCAGTCCACCTGGCCATGCTGCTGCTCCAGTTTCAACTGTTCTGCCTTACTATTATTCGACCATGCTGGTCATTTATGAACATTTGAACATCTTGGCCATGTTCTGTTATAATCTCCACCCGGCACAGCCAGAAGAGGACTGGCCACCCCACATAGCCTGGTTCCTCTCTAGGTTTCTTCCTAGGTTTTGGCCTTTCTAGGGAGTTTTTCCTAGCCACCGTGCTTCTACACCTGCATTGCTTGCTGTTTGGGGTTTTAGGCTGGGTTTCTGTACAGCACTTTAAGATATCAGCTGATGTACGAAGGGCTATATAAATCAATTTGATTTGATTTGTATATAACAAAGTATTGAGATAAACTTTTGTTATTGACCAAATACTTTATTTTCCACCATAATTTGCAAATTCATTAAAAATCCTACAATGTGATTTTCTGGAGAAAAAACATCTCATTGTCTGTCATAGTTGAAGTATACCTATGATGAAAATTACAGGCCTCTCATCTTTTTAAGTGGGAAAACTTGCACAATTGGTGGCTGACTAAATACTTTTTTCCCCCACTGTACATCTCAGTCACATCAAGAGTGACTGAGGAAAATGATCCCTTTCCATCTATTAGGCAAACCTGCATACAGAACACATACAGTATGCCTACAAACAAACACAAGGCTGAGTTCTCCATAGTAAAAACTGATTTTAAAGTCTAAATGTGTGTGTGTGTGTCCCATAAATCACATTGACTCCAACATCTAGTCCAGGGTCATCATAAATTATATTAATGGAAGATAAGCCAATACCAAGAGTCATCCAATCACCTCTCTGTATCCACGGCAATGACAACTGAAACTGTATGGTGCTGTACTCCCCTTTTAATAATGACAACTGAAACTGTATGGTGCTGTACTCCCCTTTTAATAATGACAACTGAAACTGTATGGTGCTGTACTCCCCTTTTAATAATGACAACTGAAACTGTATGGTGCTGTACTCCCCTTTTAATAATGACAACTGAAACTGTATGGTGCTGTATACGAGAGGAGGGCTGCTGTATATGAGAGGAGTGCTGCTGTACTCCCCTTTTAATAATGACAACTGAAACTGTATGGTGCTGTATACGAGAGGAGGGCTGCTGTATATGAGAGGAGTGCTGCTGTACTCCCCTTTTAATAATGACAACTGCTGGCCATTTATTGAGCTCATAGGATGGGTAAACAGTTACACACTGTATATCTAAATTCTATGAGTGTCTTCACATTTTCTCTGACTCCGTTTATCAAGCCCACGGGAGTCCATAGTGGAGTACAGTTACATTATGTGCTGATTGTGAACTGGAAAACAGGGTGTTCTCTATTCTAACTGTGCAGTGAATTCACACATTTTTCTGACCACAGCTTCCTCTTCACCAACAGAAATAACATAAAAACTTGGTTGCATTAAAGATAAAGGTATTTTTATGCGTCTGGTCACTGTAATTTTCTCTCGTAAACATAACATTCCCCAAGTGAGAACCACTTGGCCAGAAATCTCTGCAGTGTATGAACTAAGCATCATACACACATCCCACGGGGCACTCAATAGGAGAAAACAACAAGGCCATGGAGTCATCCGAGTGGCAGTAAATGTGACAGAGGGTCTTTCTAAAGTGACAAAGCTCTGAACTTTAACCTTCACCCCATGGGAACACCACCATCTCTCGCTCTATTCAGATGGCCATTGGAGTCCACTCCAGCACCAAAACCTGCTCATTTGTGACACTTGAAAAAGCAGGTAGGTTGGAAGAAGCTACATGTAAGCATATTGCCCAATATTTCAAATCTGTCATTCTGTACCTTTACATAACAAATGCAATCAGATTCAAAAAATGTTTTTAACATTTTGGCACCACACATCTATGCCCACAAACTATTTGCTATTTCTGCCAGCAAAAAGAGCCATTTCGAGCCATATGCAGAGCATTACGCTAAACTCACACTCGCTTGCTTGCACACACAGACACACACAGCAATGAGGAAGAGATGAGAGGGACACAAACCTCAATGAGGAAATAAGCCCCAGTGTTTTTCTCTTTGTTCCCAGACACTCATGTTGGAGTTTCACAGAGAACATGGCAATGAAACTGTGAAACCATGACAATAAAGCAACATACTAGTTTGTTTACTTTAGACCATGATTTGTTTACTCGAGTATTGCTTAGACATCAGAAAGAGCGCAGAGCACAGTCAAAACAGCAAAACCAGAAGTAAAACATTTCAAATACATTTCCCAAGACACGCCACAAACACAATGCATTCATTTGAACCATTTCTAGTACTAATTTTGATAACGATTCATTTAAAATTGTTATATGTTATGAAGCAATTGGTGACAGTTTAGTGTTGATATGATTTAGCCATAGTAGTACTAGCTACTAGCCTAAACACTCCTCTTAACAGCCTATTCACTGCGGAAGTACTGACACCTGCTCCAGTAGGTGATGTTATAACACCGTCTATTGATGGCTGCTTTTGTGAGCAAACAAATATTCACATGTATATGAAGTTACTAGTGTCAAAAAGGTGACAAATGGATTAGTCGGTCCTATAGAAATACTCGTCCAAACAGCACAGGTGGTGAAAACACCGACGTATAGCGAGTGAGTATATCATTTGCTTTGGCTAGTTTGCTTGATAGTCAAAAAAGTTATTTGTTCGTTATTTACATTTACCATTCGAGTTGATTAAATTAGCAACAATGTACCAATTCACAAAACAGTATATTTTCCTTAGTTGTCTAGAACAATTACACAGTTGTTACAAAGTTAGCTAGCTACAACAGATACACCGACACAGGTCCCGGTGACCCTACACGCCACTCCGTCGAGAGTTCGAGCTTGCTACAGACCGGAGCCCACAACAGCCGCAAGCTGAATGACTACTTTATCCCCCAACAAAACGGGTTCGATGTCAAATATATTTTGACTACTTACGGTTGAAGTGTTACTGAAGTGGGAAAAGATATCCAAACACACGTTGGTTGATAACAGGCACCGTTCTGATCGCTGGTAGGACCAAAAACCAAGTGCCGACGTTCAGCGACAGAGCTCGCACGTTTGACACCAGCACGACCCGCCTGCTCGTTTCTTTCTTGCACGAAATTCAAAGATGAATGGTAACTGCGCATGCGTGGACAGGATCAGTTGCTTATGAGCGCTGAGAGAGCGCCAGCACTGGGTATACTGACAGGATGGGTAGACAGTGGCATGGTGCACGGAGATCAAAACATCAAGCTGAACTATATCACAGCCATATAAACTACTAGAAATAACATGTCTATACATTTACTTGGTAAATGTGTAGTAAGAGCTGCACTATTCACATTAACACATAGGATATTGATTAAGACAAACTTAATACGGGGACTTCAATTACTGCCCTGTGGCATTTGTATGGGAACATTCTTTTTTGATAAATAAAAAGTTTATTTTGTGCAAGAAATGTCTCATTTCAGGCTATTTGTGTCTCCATTCAAAATGAGCATTGATTTCTTCCAGCCACACAGTCCAATAAATAATTTAAGTAGGTTATAGCAGCCTGCCTCGCTGCACCAACAAATAGACTATTCTCACAATAGCAGGGGCGTCAAATTAAATGATAGGATAAAGTTCAATTAGCATACTTGAATTCAATGGTTCGGAGAGGGCTCAGAGGTGGGATTACGAGGCTGTGTTAACTATCAATACTTTATGACGCTTGATTGAGGAGCATAGCAAATCCCACGGTACCGTTGCCTAATAGCCTACAATGCCTGTGCTAGCGATGTTCGTTCTTTGGATCGGAATTCACTATGCCCGCTTGTAGCCAAACACAAATCACAGCGACAACAACCAACCGCTGACCATTCCGACCGCATCCACAAAACGGCAGCATAAATGTGTGATGATAAATCAATTACCGTAATAGCTTGGTTTCAGTCCCCGCCCGGTACCTTTAGCCTACTTCCAGTTAAATGTGCGTTCCCCTGCTCCTCGAGCTGCCTGTCCCCATATCACTCAGACAGCGGCTTTGTTCACGTGGTAATGTGTGCTTTTCCTAATTGGAGGACCAGGACTCGCTGAAACTGCCATTGCCCCCTTTCTCTCCGCACCTGTTCAGCCTAGCAGGACGATTGACGGATGGAAACAGCAAACTCGGTAATAATACCGTTACCAGCTGAGCCCACTGTATAGGAGCCGCTCTATATGAAGGGCTACAGTGAATAGTATGTAACTTGACTTTAGCGCATTGCCTGGTGAAGGAGGAAGCTTGGTGAGGGGGCGAATCGTTTGGGACGCTATAAAAAAATGTCTCACTATCCATGTATATTACTGCGACACTATGCCAGAGAACCCTGCTGTGAGGCCAGGACAAAAGGGATGCTACAGCAACGCTTTTTATGTATAAGGAAACCTATTATGCTCCCACACAAGCACCACTTTTCAAGGTTCATATTACATCAGATATTACACTATATAATATAATGAAATAAACAACCCATAAAAATGACCCCCACACACACACACACACATACACAGGAGACAGGAAGGCTCTTTAAACAGGCTTCTGAGGGACATTTGAGTGTACAGTTGCAGGAGTAGTTACAGGAACCGTTTCACAGCGGGGTGTGACTCTTCAGGCCCCACTTCAGGCATGCAGCACAGCACTCTGGTCTGTCTGGTCTGGTCTCTCCTGTGGAACAGCATACCTAAGATATACACACAGTAGTCTACACACACCCACACACAGGCACAGTGCACACTGTGTCCTTTCTCTTTTACAAAAACATTTAACACGCAATAATTGCACTTTTATTACACAGTAGGCTACACACAAACACACACAGGCCTACACACACGGACGAGCGCACACACACACCGGACGAGCGCGCGCACACACACTCAGGCCTACACACACGGACGAGTGCACACACACACACGGACGAGCGCACACACACACACCCACACGGACGAGGACACACACACGGACGAGGGCACACACACAGACGAGCAAACACACACCCACGCACACTCACACAAACGAGCGCACACACACATTTTTTTTTAATACTTTGCATTCATGTACTTTCTCTTTTACAAAAACATAATTTGCATGCATACCCTTTCCCCTTTCTCTTTTACAAAATCATACTACACAGAGGCATGTATACTAGTCTAGAACAAAATCATACTACATACTCATATCACACTAACCCTAACCCTAATCATACTTCACAGAGGCATATATACAGAGGCATATATACTAGTCTAGAACACTGTCACATTTTACACTCAATAATTGCTCTTATACTATCCTCTAATACATATTAACCCACTACTTGTGACCACAATGTGTTAACATTTGTTTTTAAATTGTAATTTTATTTGGGTACCTTTTCATTTGCCATCTGCAGTACCTGTGGTTCCTAGCCCACGCTGTGGTTGACACGTAGGTCGGTTGGTTAGTCTATTAAAAGCACCAGACGCCAGTAACACTCCTCACCACTCTCCTGCTCCTCTGTCCACCTCCTGTTCACATAGGATGTGTGTTTCCAAAATAGCACCCAACCCTACGCAGTACACTACTTCTGACCAGGGACCATAGGTTGTGCATTATATAGGGAATAATGTGCCATAGAGGACGCAGCCATAGAGACCACAGCCATAGAGACCACAGCCATAGAGGACACAGCCATAGAGGACGCAGCCATAGAGGACACAGCCATAGAGGACACAGCCATAGAGGACACAGCCATAGAGGACACAGCCATAGAGGACACAGCCATAGAGGACGCAGCCATAGAGGACGCAGCCATAGAGACCACAGCCATAGAGGACACAGCCATAGAGACCGCAGCCATAGAGACCGCAGCCATAGAGACCGCAGCCATAGAGACCGCAGCCATAGAGGACACAGCCATAGAGGACACAGCCATAGAGGACGCAGCCATAGAGGATGCAGCCATAGAGGACACAGCCATAGAGACTACAGCCATAGAGACTACAGCCATAGAGGACACAGCCATAGAGGACGCAGCCATAGAGGATGCAGCCATAGAGGACGCAGCCAACGCAGCCATAGAGACTACAGCCATAGAGACTACAGCCATAGAGACTACAGCCATAGAGGACACAGCCATAGAGGACCCAGCCATAGAGGACCCAGCCATAGAGGACGCAGCCATAGAGGACGCAGCCATAGAGGACGCAGCCATAGAGGACGCAACCATAGAGACCGCAGCCATAGAGATTGCAGCCATAGAGGACCCAGTCATAGAGGACCCAGCCATAGAGGACCCAGCCATAGAGGACCCAGCCATAGAGACCGCAGCCATAGAGACAGCAGCATAGAGACCGCAGCCATAGAGACTGCAGCCATAGAGACTGCAACCATAGAGACCGCAGCCATAGAGACCTCAGCCATAGAGGATGCAGCCATAGAGACTACAGCCATAGAGGACGCAGCCATAGAGACCGCAGCCATAGAGACCACAGCCATAGAGACCGCAGCCATAGAGACTACAGCCATAGAGGACGCAGCCATAGAGACCGCAGCCATAGAGACCACAGCCATAGAGACCGCAGCCATAGAGGACGCAGCCATAGAGGACGCAGCCATAGAGACCGCAGCCATAGAGACCACAGCCATAGAGACCGCAGCCATAGAGGACGCAGCCATAGAGGACGCAGCCATAGAGACCGCAGCCATAGAGACCTCAGCCATAGAGACCGCAGCCATAGAGACCGCAGCCATAGAGGACCCAGCCATAGAGGACGCAGCCATAGAGACCTCAGCCATAGAGACCGCAGCCATAGAGACCACAGCGGAGCTACAGTCAATGGCTGCTGTACTGTCGGCTGCTGGAAGTATAATTTTAGATTGCATGTGGGCTGCAGATGCTGATCTCAGAGAACCAGGTCTCAGTGAAGAATACTGCTGTCACTGTCTATTCACTACTGTAAATCTATTTCATTTTTGTGTTATTTAAGCTAGAGTTTGTGATACATAGGGCCGTGTAGTTTTGGCATAAACAGACCCTTTTCCTCCTCAGATTTGGACAGAATGAGAAGCACATTGAGGAAGGTCTGGCAGTTTTACACAATCAGCTAAACCTTTAGTTTAAGAGAGGAAATAACGTTGCATAAAGAGGCAACAGCTGTGAATGAAAATGACATGTGTTCACTGAGACAGATATAACATTTAGGTATCTTGAAACCATGGCTTTTTCTGCTCCCCATTTCTGTATGTTTACATGACACAGACAGTATTAACATGTAAGTACATTTTGTTTGTATGCCGAAGCATGTTTGGCAGTCAGCTTATGTTTATTTAAGTCTTTTTTTGTCCAAATCAAATTTATTTATATAGCCCTTCGTACATCAGCTGATATCTCAAAGTGCTGTACAGAAACACAGCCTAAAACCCCAAACAGCAAGCAATGCAGGTGTAGAAGCACGGTGGCTAGGAAAAACTCCCTAGAAAAGCAAAAACCTAGGAAGAAACCTAGAGAGGAACCAGGCTATGTGGGGTGGCCAGTCCTCTTCTGGCTGTGCCGGGTGGAGATTATAACAGAACATGGCCAAGATGTTCAAATGTTCATAAATGACCAGCATGGTCGAATAATAGTAAGGCAGAACAGTTGAAACTGGAGCAGTAGCACGGCCAGGTGGACTGGGGACAGCAAGGAGTCATGTCAGGTAGTCCTGAGGCATGGTCCTAGGGCTCAGGTCCTCCGAGAGAGAGAAAGAAAGAGAGAATTAGAGAGAGTATACTTAAATTCACACAGGACACCGGATAGGACAGGAGAAGTACTCCAGATATAACAAACTGACCCTAGCCCCCCGACACAAACTACTGCAGCATAAATACTGGAGGCTGAGACAGGAGGGGTCAGGAGACAGTGTGGCTCCATCCGAGGACACCCCAGGACAGGGCCAAACAGGAAGGATATAACCCCACCCACTTTGCCAAAGCACAGCCCCCACACCACTAGAGGGATATCTTCAACCACCAACTTACCATCCTGAGTCAAGGCCGAGTATAGCCCACAAAGTTCTCCGCCACGGCACAACCCAAGGGGGGGGCGCCAACCCAGACAGGAAGATCACATCAGTGACTCAACCCAGTCAAGTGACGCACCCCTCCTAGGGACGGTATGAAAGAGCCCTAGTAAGCCAGTAACTCAGCCCCTGTAATAGGGTTAGAAGCAGAGAATCCCAGTGGAAAGAGGGGAACCGGCCAGGCAGAGACAGCAAGGGCGGTTCGTTGCTCCGGAGCCTTTCCGTTCACCTTCACACTCCTGGGCCAGACTACACTCAATCATATGACCCACTGAAGAGATGAGTCTTCAGTCAAGACTTAAAGGTTGAGACCGAGTTTGTGTCTCTCACATGGGTAGGTAGACCATTCCATAAAAATGGAGCTCTATAACAGCCTCCAGCTGTTTGCTTAGAAATTCTAGGGACAATTAGGGGGTTCTTGTGACCGTAGCGTACGTGTAGGTATGTACGGCAGGACCAAATCAGAGCGATAGGTAGGAGCAACCCCATGTAATGCTTTGTAGGTTAGCAGTAAAACCTTGAAATCAGCCCTTGCCTTGACAGGAAGCCAGTGTAGGGAGGCTAGCACTGGAGTAATATGATCACATTTTTTGGTTCTAGTCAGGATTCTAGCAGCTGTATTTAGCACTAACTGAAGTTTATTTAGTGCCTTATCCGGGTAACCGGAAAGTAGAGCATTGCAGTAGTCGCATTTCGCTACACTCGCATTAACATCTGCTAACCATGTGTATGTGACAAATAAAATTTGATTTGAGTCTAATCTAGAAGTGACAAAAGCATGGATACATTTTTCTGCATAATTTTTGGACAGAAAGTTTCTGATTTTTGCAATGTTACGTAGATGGAAAAAAGCTGTCCTTGAAACAGTCTTGATATGTTCTTCAAAAGAGAGATCAGGGTCCAGAGTAACGCCGAGGTCCTTCACAGTTTTATTTGAGACGACTGTACAACCATTAAGATTAATTGTCAGATTCAACAGAAGATCTCTTTGTTTCTTGGGACCTAGAACAAGTATCTCTGTTTTGTCCGAGTTTAAAAGTAGAAAGTTTGCAGCCATCCACTTCCTTATGTCTGAAACACATGCTTCTAGGGAAGGCAATTTTGGGGCTTCACCATGTTTCATTGAAATGTACAGCTGTGTGTCATCCGCATAGCAGTGAAAGTTAACATTATGTTTTCGAATGACATCCCCAAGAGGTAAAATATATATTGAAAACAATAGTGGTCCCAAAACGGAACCTTGAGGAACACCGAAATTTACAGTTGATTTGTCAGAGAACAAACCATTCACAGAGACAAACTGATATCTTTCCGACAGATAAGATCTAAACCAGGCCAGAACTTGTCCGTGTAGACCAATTTGGGTTTCCAATCTCTCCAAAAGAATGTGGTGATCGATGGTATCAAAAGCAGCACTAAGGTCTAGGAGAACGAGGACAGATGCAGAGCCTCGGTCTGATGCCATTAAAAGGTAATTTACCACCTTCACAAGTGCAGTCTCAGTGCTATGATGGGGTCTAAAACCAGACTGAAGCATTTCGTACACATTGTTTGTCTTCAGGAAGGCAGTGAGTTGCTGCGCAACAGCCTTTTCTAAAATTTTTGAGAGGAATGGAAGATTCGATATAGGCCGATAGTTTTTTATATTTTCTGGGTCAAGGTTTGGCTTTTTCACTGCCACTTTTAGTGAGTTTGGTACACATCCGGTGGATAGAGAGCCGTTTATTATGTTCAACATAGGAGGGCCAAGCACAGGAAGCAGCTCTTTCAGTAGTTTAGTTGGAATAGGGTCCAGTATGCAGCTTGAAGGTTTAGAGGCCATGATTATTTTCATCAGTGTCAAAAGATATAGTACTAAAACACTCTCTTGATCCTAGGTCCTGGCAGAGTTGTGCAGACTCAGGACAACTGAGCTTTGAAGGAATACGCAGATTTAAAGAGGAGTCCGTAATTTGCTTTCTAATAATCATGATCTTTTCCTCAAAGAAGTTCATGAATTTATCACTGCTGAAGTGAAAGCCATCCTCTCTTGGGGAATGCTGCTTTTTAGTTAGCTTTGCGACAGTATCAAAAAGGAATTTCGGATTGTTCTTATTTTCCTCAATTAAGTTGGAAAAATAGGATGATCGAGCAGCAGTAAGGGCTCTTCGATACTGCACGGTACTGTCTTTCCGAGCTAGTCGGAAGACTTCCAGTTTGGTGTGGCGCCATTTCCGTTCCAATTTTCTGGAAGCTTGCTTCAGAGCTCGGGTATTTTCTGTGTACCAGGGAGCTAGTTTCTTATGAGAAATGTTTTTAGTTTTTAGGGGTGCAACTGCATCTAGGGTATTGCGCAAGGTTAAATTGAGTTCCTCAGTTAGGTGGTTAACTGATTTTTGTCCTCTGGCGTCCTTGGGTAGACAGAGGGAATCTGGAAGGACATCAAGGAATCTTTGTGTTGTCTGTGAATTTATAGCACAACTTTTGATGTTCCTTGGTTGGGGTCTGAGCAGATGATTTATAACAGTGTTTATAACATGTGATAGGATGTGTTATATACAGTATACTGTATGTATGGCAACTGGACATGTATGTTAACTAGGGCTGTCAAACAATTAAAACTCTTCAAGTTAATCACAGGATTTGCTGTGACTAATCACAATTAATCACAAATTCAGAATTTGCTCAAATTGAGCTGTAATTTAGGCCTCCCGGGTGGCGCAGTGGTTAAGGGCGCTGTACTGCAGCGCCAGCTGTGCCATCAGAGACTCTGGGATTGCGCCCAGGCTCTGTCGTAACCGGCCGCGACGTCCATGGGGCGACGCACAATTGGCCTAGCGTCGTCCGGATTAGGGGGGGCTTGATCAGTAGGGATGTCCTTGTCTCAACGCGCACCAGCGACTCCTGTGGCGGGCCGGGCGCAGTGCACGCTAACCAAGGTTGCCAGGTGCACGGTGTTTCCTCCGACACATTGGTGCGGCTGGCTTCCGGGTTGGATGCGCGCTGTGTTAAGAAGCAGTGCGGCTAGGTTGGGTTGTGTATCGGAGGACGAATAACTTTCAACCTTAGTCTCTCCCGAGCCCGTACGGGAGTTGTAGCGATGAGACAAGATAGTAGCTACTACAACAATTGGACACCATGAAATTGGGGAGAAAAAGGGGTAAAAATTCCACACAAAAAAAATACAAATTGAGCTGTAATTTAATTGTTTTTATTGTCACGAACCGGCTCAAAGCCCGTAACAAAAGGGAGACAATGTGGAGATAAGGCGTAACAAAATATATATTTATTAACTAAAGCAACTAAGGAAAATATACAATGGTGTGTGTAATCAGTAATCAGTAGTGTAAGTGAGTGTTTTGCATGCATGAATGTGATAATGCAGGGTGTTGAAAGATGCTGTCGCAAACAACCCAAAAACCACCAAGAAACACAACAAAATCCATAAAGGTGTCTGCATGGAGAGAGTCTCCTCCATGAATGGGGAAGTGGTGTATTTATCCTTGGAGACACCGGGCCCAGGTGTTTCCCATGTAGCTGACGACCCTCCCAACTCCGCCCACCAGCATCCTAATAAGGAAATAACAGAGAGAGAATACGGCAGACAGAGTGGGAGGGTCGTCACATTCCCCCCCATAAAACCGGGGACCAACAAGGACCCCGGAACAAATACCAGCCTCTAAGTTCCAAATTGACACAGCTTCTGCGCCACAAATTGATGAGGGTTTACGTGTTCACACTTACAATTTGCCCCAGCCAACCTCCTCCCCAGACCTCAGCGACCTTCGCACAGGAAGCAACATTTAAGAGGAAAGAAGAAAACAAGACCAGGAGGGAGCAGACAGGACAGAGAGAACATGACAATACGAAACAATGGTCAGTCACGTAAACATTTAGGAACAGGGCGCACGAGAGAGCGCATCAGCAATCACGTTTTCAGTCCCCCGGATGTGCCTCACATCGAGATGGAATGATTGTAAAAATAAACACCATCGCATTATCCTCTGGTTTGGACACATCATGGACCTCAAAAAAGTGAGGGGGTTATGGTCGGTGTAGACCACAATGGGTACTACCCCCGACCCGACATACATTTCGAAGTGTTGTAGCGCCCAAATGAGTGCTAGCGCTTCCTTTTCAATAACTGAATAGTTCAACTGATAATTGTTAAACATTTAGGAAAAGAAACTAACAGGCCTCTCAATCCCAGACACATCTGCTTGCAGCAAAACTGCACCTGCCCCCACATGACTAGCATCCATCTGCAAGGTAAATGACAAATCCACTCGAGGAGCTGCCAGCACCGGAGTTGAGGTAAGCAACCTCTTTGCCTCTTCAAAAGCGTGTTGACAACGAGTAGACCAAACGTAAACAGCCTTAGCTTTCAGCATATCTGTCAAGGGAGCGACCACAGTAGAGAAGTTATTACAAAAACTATGGTAATAACCAATCATGCCCAAGAAACGCATCAGCTCCTTTTTAGTAGTTGGTGGTGGAAAAGCATCAATAGCCACCACTTTAGCCCGAACAGGACGCACTTCACCCTGCCCAACCACTTTTCCAAGGTACGTAACGATCGCCTGAGCAAACTCACATTTAGCCAGATTGATTGTGAGGCGACCCGCAGCCAGACGTTCGAACAAGGCTTGAATACGGGACAGATGTTCTTCCCAAGTATCTGCATATATCACTACATCGTCCAGATAAACAGCGTTCAGACCGGCGACAACCCTGTTCATAAGTCGCTGATTCAACCATGCTGGTCATTTATGAACATTTGAACATCTTGGCCACGTTCTGTTATAATCTCCACCCGGCACAGCCAGAAGAGGACTGGCCACCCCACATATGCTCTCTCTAATTCTCTCTTTCTTTCTCTCTCTCGGAGGACCTGAGCCCTAGGACCGTGCCCCAGGACTACCTGACATGATGACTCCTTGCTGTCCCCAGTCCACCTGACTGTGCTGCTGCTCCAGTTTCAACTGTTCTGTCTTATTATTATTCGACCATGCTGGTCATTTATGAACATTTGAACATCTTGGTCATGTTCTGTTATAATCTCTACCCGGCACAGCCAGAAGAGGACTGGCCACCCCACATAGCCTGGTTCCTCTCTAGGTTTCTTCCTAGGTTTTGGCCTTTCTAGGGAGTTTTTCCTAGCCACCGTGCTTTTACACCTGCATTGTTTGCTGTTTGGGGTTTTAGGCTGGGTTTCTGTACAGCACTTTGAGATATCAGCTGATGTACGAAGGGCTATATACATAAATTTGATTTGATTTGATTTGATTTGAAAAGTGGCAGGTGCATTGCGCAGACCGAAACTCATAACCGAATACGAGTACAGACCAAAGGGTGTAATAAAGGCAGAGATTTCACGTGCCCTACTCGTCAGTGGCACCTGCCAATAGCCTTTTAACAGGTCAAATTTGCTCACAAACTTAGCTGCACCGACTTGATCAACACAGTCCTCCATCCGAGGAAGAGGAAATGAATCTGGCTTTGTGACACTGTTTACCTTACGGTAGTCCGTACAAAAACGGTTTGTTCCATCTGGTTTACTGACCAAGATACAGGGAGAAGCCCAACTGGAGAAAGAAGGCTCTGCTATCTTACTCTCCAGCATGTACTTGACCTCAGCATCCAGACAACGTAGTTTCTCTGAAGAAACTCTATAGAACCGCTGACGAATGGGGTCAGCATCTCCAATGTCAATATCATGTTCTATTAAGTTTGTACGTGTAGGTGTATCAGAAAACAAACCTGGAAATCTCTGAATCAGACCAACCATCTCTTTCCGCCCATCAACAGGTAGGTGAGTGAGAAGACTGTCTAAAATATCCAGTGTTTCTGAATTTTTCAATCTACCCTGCAATATACAATCATCAGGACCAGGAACATCTTCCTCCTCATGCACAGATCTAGCACGACAAGAACCCAAGGAAACAACGGTATCAGCCAAAAGAACAGGTTTACCGTCCTCTGTAGAATCCCACTGTTCAGTATCAGAGGAACGTGCATAATAGGGTTTTAACAGATTTACATGGCACAGCTGGTGTGCTTTCCTCCGTTCTGGAGTGGCAACTAGATAATTTTGCTCAGTGTACTGGCGCACCACTGTATATGGACCTTGAAACTTGGCTTGAAAAGGAGAACCAACAATTTGCAGCAGAGCAAGAACCTGGTCACCTGGACTAAAGTGACGAGGCTCAGTTCGGCGATCAAATATGCCCTTCATTCTGTCCTGTGAAGATGATAACTTCTCTTTAGCCATTTCACCAGCGGTGTACAGCCGTCGCCGGAAATCACACACATACGATAATAGGGACTGAGGAGGCTCGGGAGACTTCCAGTCATCCTGGAGAACAGATAAAAGTCCACGCACCCTATGTCCAAACACAAGGTCATTTGGACTGAAACCTGTGCTCTCCTGTGAAACTTCCCTAGCGGCTAACAGTAACCAAGGCAACCCCTCCTCCCAATCCTTATCCATCTCAGTACAATAAGCTCTCAACAAAGACTTAAGTGTTTGATGGAAACGTTCCAGTGCTCCTTGACTTTGAGCGTGATAGGCGCTAGACAAATTGTGTTTAATATGGAGCTGTTGAAGAACCTGACTAAACAGATTAGAGGTAAAATTAAATCCTTGATCACTCTGAATGACCTTAGGGATTCCAAACAATGAGAGAAACTGAGTCAAAGCTTTTAACACCGATTTAGTCGTGATAGATCGGAGAGGATAGGCAGCAGGAAACCTAGTGGTCTGACATCACAGTGAACAGGTAACTGCTACCCTTTTTAGAACGAGGCAGAGGACCCACACAGTCAATAATCAGATACTCAAAAGGTTGGCTGAGTACAGGAATAGGAAACAATGGTACTGGTTTAATAGCTTGATTAGGCTTACCAGTTAATTGACAGGTGTGACAAGTTTTGATAAAATCAGAAACATCCCTCTTTAATCTAGGCCAAAAGAAATGTCTTAATATGCGATTGTAGGTTTTCCTCACCCCCATATGTCCAGCAACTTCACTGTGAGAAGTTTCCAACACCAACTCACGAAGCTTAACTGGTACAACAACCTGACTAATTGCCTCCCCCAGAAAACAACTATCATGAGAAACCCACTTTCTCATCAGGACATCCTCTTGGAGAAAATAGCCATGGGCGACATCTCCCAACTGTTCTACAGGCACAATTTGATCACGCAACTCTTCCAACGTGGGGTCATCCCGTTGCGCATTGATTAGATCTGACCGGGTTACAGATAACGGGATAACAGGGAAAATAGTGACATACTTTGTATTATTATCATTAGTCGGCGCAGTGACCAGTTCGCCACGGCTCATAGAACGTGTCACTGCACACGCAGGAATCCCAACAAATGACGGCTTAGTGGAAACCACTAGAGATGGAAACACGACTGGCCATACACGTTCACCAGCCAAGTTATTCCCAAGGATAACGTCGATACCCTCAATAGGCAACGAAGGACGCACCCCCACAACAACTTCACCCTTCACCAGCCCACAATCATCAGTTTATGCAATGGAACTGACAGAGTGTTCCAACCTATTCCCCGAATCAGTCTCAGCAGAAAAGGGTAACACAGACTTCAACACAAATGATTCAGAGGCACCGGTGTCTCTCAGGATCTTCACTGGCACTAGGTCTTTACTTCCTAACATAGACACAAAACCTTCCGTAATGAAAGGTAAATAGTCTGGATCAATATGGACTTTCACATTCTCCTGGGCCTGAGGAAATGAGTCATGAATGAACTGATGTGGAACAGGCGCAGCTAACGCGGTAGGCTTAGATTTAGCATAAGCACCCTTTGACCTGAGAAGTGGACATTCGTTTTTCCAATGACCTGAACCTTGACAGTAGTGACACTCCTGCCCAAAGTCAGCTTTACCATGGGAGTCAGGTTCAACCCTAGTTGAATAGAACTCTGCCCGTGAACCAAAGTATCTCGATGAGCGAAGCCCAAATCTATCCGAACGCCCCCACTCTTTCCGAATACGGGGCTCTGCAAAGACACTTTTGTGAGTCAACACATACTCGTCCGCCAAAACCGCAGCTTCAGCAACATTCTATACTTTCTGTTCGTTAATATACATGGCAATACGATCAGGAATTGGGTCCTTAAATTGCTCTAACAATCAGATCACACAGTCCTTGGAAAGTCACAACTGCAGAGGCGGAACACCAGCGATTAAACTGTAAAGATAACTGTCGCGCAAACTCAACATGAGTCTGCTTATCATCCCTTTTTAAAGTTCTAAATCGTTGGCGGTAAGCCTCAGGGACCAATTCATAAATCTGTAACACAGCGGTTTTAACTTTATCATAACTGGCACTGTCGTGTACACTAAGAGCTGAATATGCTTCCTGCGCTTTACCAGTCAGCACACACTGCAACATTAAAGTGCGGTCAGAATCAGGCCAACTCCTAGCGTCAGCAACCCGCTCAAACAACGAAAAGAATGTCTCGGGGTCCGTTTCTTTAAACCGAGGCAATAACTGTAAGTTCCCAACAATATCAAATGTCTCTGGGGCACGACCAAAAGCGGAACTACCCCTAGGTAAATCTGGGTCACCTTCCCAAAACAAACTCTCCCCTGAGATCTTTCCTTCCCTAACCAACTCTATACGTTTTTGTTGCAACTTGATTTTAGCACGCTCCATATCTTGTTTAAATGCCAATTCCTTTTCATATTTTACACGATCATGCTCTAGCTTCTCACGACCATGCTCCAGCTGTAACAAAAGCAGTTCTTTCTGCTGTTCAAAAAGAAGGCTACTAGGACTAACCGATGGAATGGCCATTGTAACGTTATGGGGAGACAACAAATCCTCAGCAGAGGCTGGCCCGGTGGTAACTTCAAGAATACCACTCTCCATCAGATTGGCCTTCAATATCAACCTAATAGAATTCTTTAGACGTTTATCACTAATCTCAACCTTGTAGTGTTCCGCGACCTTCAACAGCTGTTCTTTAGTACCTAAATCGAACAATTCCTCTGATGGAGAGTGAATGAACTTATCTACATAAGACGCCATAATCACACAAAAAAAAAATCTCGCTCTTCCCTTCTGCTGAGCACACCAGACCACAACCCGAGAATTGACAATCACCCTGAGCACCACAGAAGAGAGATGAGATACGGAGCTTCCCCAAAACCTACGATAACTCAACCCTAGTCTTCGTGCAGATTTGCGGTGGGAATTTACGCACTGTAGCCCGCTGGCAAGGAAAAACTCCCCACCAAGCCACGGATGTGCCCCGAGACAACTGCTCAGTCCACAGACACCACACAAAAATAACAAACATTAACCATGCCCAACATATTCCCCCCAAAATTAAACACGTCGCTAAACCGATCAGGGGAAAAAGGCTATAGCTCCGGGTAGCAAGTTCCACTACCCTACCCAAAACTCCCACCGAGGTACACAGCCGAGATTACTCACCTCAGACTGATGTCCCAACAGAAAGTAGAACAAGAGTTCAGGCTAGGCAGGGCCTGGAAACTAACCATTATAGTCTCTCCAACACAGCACACAAACCAAACAACAAAGGCAACCAATACTGGGTCTATCAAACTCAAACAAAATATGCAAACCAAACACGTACCTCCACGGTCTCCCAAACCAATAGTTCAAAGATCCCGGATGAGCCCCCACTTGTCACTAACCGGCTCAAAGCCCGTAACAAAAGGGAGACAACGTGGAGATAAGGCGTAACAAAAGATATATTTATTAACTAAAGCAACTAAGGAAAATATACAATGGTGTGTGTAATCAGTAATCAGTAGTGTAAGTGAGTGTTTTGCATGCATGAATGAATGTGATAATGCAGGTTGTTGAAAGATGCTGTCGCAAACAACCCCAAAACCACCAAGAAACACAACAAAATCCATAAAGGTGTCTGCATGGAGAGAGTCTCCTCCATGAATGGGGAAGTGGTGTATTTATCCTGGGAGACACCGGGCCCAGTTGTTTCCCATGTAGCTGACGACCCTCCCAACTCCGCCCACCAGCATCCTAATAAGGAAATAACAGAGAGAGAATACGGCAGACAGAGTGGGAGGGTCGTCACATTATACAAAAAGCATAACAAGAATATTGATGTGTTGATTTTGTCCAAAGTAACAGTTAGTAAAATCAGGTATAGATTATGTATTTTGGATGTTTCCAGTGTATTTTGAATGCTTTCAGACAATAAAACAATGTGTGTTAACTGATTAACTCTGGCAGCCCTAATGTTAATGTATGCAATGTAAATATATCTGCCTTAGTTCCCCATCCCACTCTGACAAGAAGAGGAGCCTGACCCAAAGCTCTTCTCGATATCTTCCATACCGACCACTTATCACAGGCATTTTGCTGATTTTGTACATTACGATTAGCTCCACAATACTCTCTGTCTCTCTCTCTGTCTCTCTCCCCCCTCTCTCGGTCTCTAACACTCTCCATCTCTAACACTCTCCGTCTCTAACACTCTCCGTCTCTAACACTCTCCGTCTCTAACACTCTCCGTCTCTAACACTCTCCGTCTCCAACACTCTCCGTCTCCAACACTCTCCGTCTCCAACACTCTCCGTCTCGCTCTCTTTGTCTCTCTCCCACCTCTCTTCCCCCTCTAGCTCTGTCTCTCTCCCCCCACTCTCTCTGTCTCTAACACTCTCTGTCTCTAACACTCTCTGTCTCTTTGTCTCTCCCTCTCTCTCCCCCTCTAGCTCTGTCTCTCTCCCCCCACTCTCTCTCTGTCTCTCTCCCCCCACTCTCTCGGTCTGTCTCTCTCCCCCCACTCTCTCGGTCTGTCTCTCTCCCCCACTCTCTCGGTCTGTCTCTCTCCCCCCACTCTCTCGGTCTGTCTCTCTCCCCCTCTCTCGGTCTGTCTCTCTCCCCCCACTCTCTCGGTCTGTCTCTCTCCCCCCACTCTCTCGGTCTGTCTCTCTCCCCCCACTCTCTCGGTCTGTCTCTCTCCCCCCACTCTCTCGGTCGGTCTGTCTGTCTCTCTCTCTCTGTCGGTCTCTCCCCCTCTCTCTCTGTCTCTCCCCCTCTCTCTCTTTGTCTCTCTTACACTCTCTCGCTCTCTGTGTGTCTCTCTCACTGTCTCTCTCATGCTCTGTCTCTCTCAGAGATAGAAGAGAGGAACTGGAGTCTTCAGACAGTACAGAATAAAGATGAGAATAAAGGCCAGACACTCTTCCTGAATTATTCAGTCTAAAAAAAGAATCTGACCTCTCCTGTCCTGTCCTCTCCATTCCTGTCCTGCCCTCCTCTCTCAGGTTGTCGTGTGTTCAGTGGTCCAGGTTGCCAGCACCACACACAGTCACACCGGTCCCTCTACTACAGTGTGCTCTGTCTGCTTGAGTAAACCTGACTAGTGAACATCTGTCACCAGTAATGAGTGACAGTAAGGTGGGAGCACTCTGTCACATCCTCCCACTCAGTCTCACATACACACTCACGCACACAATTATGTGTGTGTAGCTCACTTTCTCGGTTGTCGGGTTTAGTCTTCTCCTGACGCTATGATGCCCTCTGTCCACTGACACCATCAAACACACACATCGCCCTAGTCTTTTCAACAGCATGTCACACACGGAGATGTCATTGGTCTTGACATCTATCCCATTATGAGTCCACAGACATGTCCATCACCACCACAGTACAGTAGCATCTAATGCTAAGACTTGACATTGTCAGTCAATCCTCCTCCACTAAGCAGTCTAACACAGACGACACAGGCCTGCTCTGAAAGAGTGAAACCATATTATGCCTGGTATTACCACTTTCTCCAAAACCCCTACAGTAAGAGGAAACAGAGTAAAGAACATGATTGCACCACTTTCTCCAGATCCCCTACAGTAAGAGGAAACAGAGTAAAGAACATGATTGCACCACTTTCTCCAGATCCCCTACAGTAAGAGGAAACAGAGTAAAGAACATGATTGCACCACTTTCTCCAGATCCCCTACAGTAAGAGGAAACAGAGTAAAGAACATGATTGCACCACTTTCTCCAGATCCCCTACAGTAAGAGGAAACAGAGTAAAGAACATGATTGCACCACTTTCTCAGATCCCCTACAGTAAGAGGAAACAGAGTAAAGAACATGATTGCACCACTTTCTCCAGATCCCCTACAGTAAGAGGAAACTAAAGAACATTCACCACTTTCTCCAGATCCCTAGGAAACAGAGTAAAGAACATGATTGCACCACTTTCTCCAGATCCCCTACAGTAAGAGGAAACAGAATAAGAACATGATTGCACCACTTTCTCCAGATCCCCTACAGTAAGAGGAAACAGAGTAAAGAACATGATTGCACCACTTTCTCCAGATCCCCTACAGTAAGAGGAAACAGAGTAAAGAACATGATTGCACCACTTTCTCCAGATCCCCTACAGATCCACCACTTTCTACAGATCCCCTACAGTAAGAGGAAACAGAGTAAAGAACATGATTGCACCACTTTCTCCAGATCCCCTACAGTAAGAGGAAACAGAGTAAAGAACATGATTGCACCACTTTCTCCAGATCCCCTACAGTAAGAGGAAACAGAGTAAAGAACATGATTGCACCACTTTCTCCAGATCCCCTACAGTAAGAGGAAACAGAGTAAAGAACATGATTGCACCACTTTCTCCAGATCCCCTACAGTAAGAGGAAACAGAGTAAAGAACATGATTGCACCACTTTCTCCAGATCCCCTACAGTAAGAGGAAACAGAGTAAAGAACATGATTGCACCACTTTCTCCAGATCCCCTACAGTAAGAGGAAACAGAGTAAAGAACATGATTGCACCACTTTCTCCAGATCCCCTACAGTAAGAGGAAACAGAGTAAAGAACATGATTGCACCACTTTCTCCAGATCCCCTACAGTAAGAGGAAACAGAGTAAAGAACATGATTGCACCACTTTCTCCAGATCCCCTACAGTAAGAGGAAACAGAGTAAAGAACATGATTGCACCACTTTCTCCAGATCCCCTACAGTAAGAGGAAACAGAATAAGAACATGATTGCACCACTTTCTCCAGATCCCCTACAGTAAGAGGAAACAGAGTAAAGAACATGATTGCACCACTTTCTCCAGATCCCCTACAGTAAGAGGAAACAGAGTAAAGAACATGATTGCACCACTTTCTCCAGATCCCCTACAGTAAGAGGAAACAGAGTAAAGAACATGATTGCACCACTTTCTCCAGATCCCCTACAGTAAGAGGAAACAGAGTAAAGAACATGATTGCACCACTTTCTCCAGATCCCCTACAGTAAGAGGAAACAGAGTAAAGAACATGATTGCACCACTTTCTCCAGATCCCCTACAGTAAGAGGAAACAGAGTAAAGAACATGATTGCACCACTTTCTCCAGATCCCCTACAGTAAGAGGAAACAGAGTAAAGAACATGATTGCACCACTTTCTCCAGATCCCCTACAGTAAGAGGAAACAGAGTAAAGAACATGATTGCACCACTTTCTCCAGATCCCCTACAGTAAGAGGAAACAGAGTAAAGAACATGATTGCATGATTGCACACTTTCTCCAGATCCCCTACAGTAAGAGGAAACAGAGTAAAGAACTTTGCACCACTTTCTCAGATCCCCTACAGTAAGAGGAAACAGAGTAAAGAACATGATTGCACCACTTTCTCCAGATCCCCTACAGTAAGAGGAAACAGAGTAAAGAACATGATTGCACCACTTTCTCCAGATCCCCTACAGTAAGAGGAAACAGAGTAAAGAACATGATTGCACCACTTTCTCCAGATCCCCTACAGTAAGAGGAAACAGAGTAAAGAACATGATTGCACCACTTTCTCCAGATCCCCTACAGTAAGAGGAAACAGAGTAAAGAACATGATTGCACCACTTTCTCCAGATCCCCTACAGTAAGAGGAAACAGAATAAGAACATGATTGCACCACTTTCTCCAGATCCCCTACAGTAAGAGGAAACAGAGTAAAGAACATGATTGCACCACTTTCTCCAGATCCCCTACAGTAAGAGGAAACAGAATAAGAACATGATTGCACCACTTTCTCCAGATCCCCTACAGTAAGAGGAAACAGTAAGAACATGAAACAGATCCCCCTACAGTAAAGAACATGATTTGCACCACTTTCTCCAGATCCCCTACAGTAAGAGGAAACAGAGTAAAGAACATGATTGCACCACTTTCTCCAGATCCCCTACAGTAAGAGGAAACAGAGTAAAGAACATGATTGCACCACTTTCTCCAGATCCCCTACAGTAAGAGGAAACAGAGTAAAGAACATGATTGCACCACTTTCTCCAGATCCCCTACAGTAAGAGGAAACAGAGTAAAGAACATGATGATATAAAGCAGTGAAATCAGTGCCTCATGTTTTAATATTTGTGTTGGAGTTACTTATGACAGTTACTACACACCTAAAGGAGTGTGGACACGCTTTACTATACCTGTGAGTACCAAACGTCCAAAAGAATAGTAAACTCAAACTCAGAGAAGTTAGGACTTCACTTGTAAAAAGGCTATTTTAGGTTTAGGGTTAAAGTTAGGGGTTAAGGTTAAAGTTAGGAGTTAGGGTTAAAGTTAGGAGTTAGGAGTTAGCGTTAAAGTTGGGAGTTAGGGTTAAGGTTGGGGTTAAAGTTAGGAGTTAGGGTTAAGGTTGGGGTTAAAGTTAGGAGTTAGGGTTGGGGTTAAAGTTAGGAGTTAGGGTTAAAGTTAGGAGTTAGGGTTAAGGTTGGGGTTAAAGTTAGGAGTTAGGGTTAAGGTTGGGGTTAAAGTTAGGAGTTAAGGTTGGGGTTAAAGTTAGGAGTTAGGGTTAAGGTTAAAGTTAGGAGTTAGGGTTAAAGTTAGGAGTTAGGGTTAAGGTTGGGGTTAAAGTTAGGAGTTAGGGTTAAGGTTGGGGTTAAAGTTAAGGTTGGGGTTAAAGTTAGGAGTTAGGGTTAAGGTTAAAGTTAGGAGTTAGGGTTAAGGTTAAAGTTAGGAGTTAGGGTTAAGGTTAAAGTTAGGAGTTAGGGTTAAGGTTAAAGTTAGGAGTTAGGGTTAAGGTTGGGGTTAAAGTTAGGAGTTAGGGTTAAGGTTGGGGTTAAAGTTAGGAGTTAGGGTTAAGGTTGGGGTTAAAGTTAGGAGTTAGGGTTAAGGTTGGGGTTAAAGTTAGGAGTTATGGTTAAAGTTAGGACAATATGCATCCGGCCCGACCTCCCCCGCTGAGGGTGGTGTATGTGTGTGTTACTATAATCCTAGAATCGCTTTTGATGAAATGGTTCCCCCAGGTGCCAAATGAGTTCTACCAAATAGACTGGTTTGACAGACTCTCCAAGTACATGTCAGCCTACTTTGAAAGTCCAGCCAAAAACCAAAAGAGTACTACTGTTTTTTGGTAACGCTGAATGTGGTACGAGAGAGAGCCGGCCTCACCCTACTAGAATCTGAAGTCAAATGTCTACTGTTTACCTGATGATCTGGTGCTTCTGTCCCCAACCTAAGAGGGCCTACAGCAGCACCTAGATCATCTGCACAGGTTCGGTCAGACCTGGGCCCTGACAGTAACTCTCAGTAAGACCAAAATAATGGTGTTCCAAAAAAGGTCCAGTAGCCAGAAACACAAATACGAATTCCATCTAGACACCGTTGCCCTAGAGCACACAAAAAAACTATACATACCTCAGCCTAAACATTAGTGCCACAGGTAACTTCCACAAGGCAAGAAGGGCCTTCTATACCAAAAAAAAGGAACATAAAATTCAACATACCAATTAGGATCTGGCTAAAAATACTTGAATCAGTTATAGAACCCATTGTCCTTTATGGTTGTCTGGGATACACTCACCTATCAAGA
The DNA here is from genome assembly GCF_034236695.1 of Oncorhynchus nerka. Lineage (NCBI taxonomy): Eukaryota > Metazoa > Chordata > Actinopteri > Salmoniformes > Salmonidae > Oncorhynchus > Oncorhynchus nerka. The sequence continues at coordinate 90,809,771 of NC_088417.1, forward strand.
ATTCACAAAATGGGACAAATTGAAACTCTGCATGCAGAATTCTTCAAAAATATCCTCTCCGTAAAACACCAAATAATGCGTGCAGAGCCGATACCCTCTAATTATCAACCACCTAAAAGGAAGCGATTCCCAAACCTTCCATAACAAAACCATCACCTACAAAGAGATGAACCTGGAGAAGAGTCCCCTAAGCAAGCTGGTCCTGGGGCTCTGTTCAAACACAAACACACCGCATAGAGCCCCAGGACAGCAGCACAATTAGACCCAAGCAAATCATGAGAAAACAAAAAGATAATTACTTGACACATTGGAAAGAATTAGCAAAAAAACTGAGCAAACTAGAATGCTATTTGTCCCTAAACAGAGAGTACATAGTGGCAGAATACCTGACCACTGTGACTGACCAAACTTAAGGAAAACGTTGACTATGTACAGACTCAGTGAGCATAGCCTTGCTATTGAGAAAGGCCGCCGCAGGCAGACCTGGCTCTCAAGCAAAGACAGGCTATGTGCTCACTGCCCACAAAATGAGGTGGAAACTGAGCTGCACTTCCTAACCTGCCAAATGTATGAGCATATTAGAGACACATATTTCCCTCAGATTACACAGACACACACAGAGAGAGAGAGAGAAAAAGAGAGAGAGAGAAAAAGAGAGAGAGAGAAAGAGAGAGAGAGAGAAAAAGAGAGAGAGAGAGAAAAAGAGAAAAAGAGAGAGAGAGAGAAAAAGAGAGAGAGAGAGAGAAAAAGAGAGAAAAAGAGAGAGAGAGAGAAAAAGAGAGAGAGAGAAAAAGAGAGAGCGAGAAAAAGAGAGAGAGAGAAAAAGAGAGAGCGAGAAAAAGAGAGAGAGAGAGAGAAAAAGAGAAAAAGAGAGAGAGAGAGAGAAAAAGAGAAAAAGAGAGAGAAAAAGAGAGAAAAAGAGAGAGAGAGAGAAAAAGAGAGAGAGAGAAAAAGAGAGAGCGAGAAAAAGAGAGAGAGAGAAAAAGAGAGAGCGAGAAAAAGAGAGAGAGAGAGAGAGAGAAAAGAGAAAAAGAGAGAGAGAGAGAGAGAAAAAGAGAAAAAGAGAGAGAGAGAGAGAAAAAGAGAAAAAGAGAGAAAAAGAGAGAGAGAGAGAAAAAGAGAGCGAGAAAAAGAGAGAGAGAGAGATAGTCTGTGTGTTATCTTTTGATCTCAGTCTGCTAGTTCAGGACAGACCGGTTAAAACAAAGAGGCATGGATTAGAAACGTTTGATTGGAGCGTTGATATGACCTTGAACCCCGTTGGTTACCCTCGGCAGAGGATGGGATGTGAGACTGAAGCAAGCACTACCCCATCCCTCTCTTCTATTGTCCCCCCTCCCCTTTTTCACTGAATCCTTTGGTCCTTTCATCTTCCACATCTCCTCCTCTCTCCTTCCATCTCCTTCTCTACCCCCTATATCTCTCTAGAGACTCTCTATGCCCCTCTACTCTCCATCACTTCAAAGCAACACACTAGAAAATGCAGGAGAATAGAGGAAAACAAATGCTTGGAACATGTCAATTGCAGAGAATTCTGGGAAACCAGGATGTGATGTTGTGATGTACAAAAAAAGAAGTTGCCCTGAGTAGTACAGGAACATCAGAAAGGTGACCTCACTAGTATGATATATAAATTCAGAAAAATACTACAGGGAACATTGTCTGTCCGATAGCTCACAGAAGAGGACAGAGCCCAAATGGATTTACAGTATATGAACTATGACCATATGAAAAACGAAATACATGCTAGATGCTGTTTGAAAGGTCTCCAGTACAAGGTTTCTGGTGGTACTGTAGTTAGATGAACGACTAAGACACGGTGGCCTGTATTTAAAGCAGGCTGAGGTTGAATACGTATTTCAAATATTCATATACACATGAGGTGCGCTTGATATACAGTAGCTTGTCAGGCACAATGGAACCAATAAAATATTCCCAGAAGTGCAACCTCCTCATTCCAGGCAAGCTAAATCAAGCGCACCTCAATATATTTCATATTTCAAATATTTTAAATACGTATTCGACCCAACAGGTCTGTGTCACAGGCTGATGAGGTTGTAAGTCGCTCTGGATAAGAGCGTCTGCTAAATGACTTAAATGTAAATGTAAATGTAAGAGGTTAGCTAGAGTACGTCCGAAATGGCACCTTATTCCCTATATTGCATCACTTTACTACTAGCCTATGGGATCTGGTCAAAAGTACTACACTATAGGGAATAGGGTGCCATTTCAGGAGCAGCCTGGATAGACTGTGGCATTTGTCTATAGATGAAATGCAGGGTTGGGCTCAATTCGAATTTAAGTCAGTCAATTAAGGAAATAAACAGAAAATGGCATCCATTTTGATCGATTTCTCAATCAACTAAAAAGGAGAAGATATTTATTTCAAAAGCGTTTCCTTTTTTGAACTTCCTGAATTGAGTGACTTCAACTGTAATTTACCCCTGCTGTAGATGTGGTAGATAACATGGTTATGCTGCACTGTGTGTGTGTGTGGGGGGGGTCCACACAAAGCCATAGTAAAGCCCTCCATCTGTGATCCACCATCTCCTTATTGATGATGGTGATGATAGTGATGATGGTGGTGATGATAGTGATGATATTGATGGTGGTAGTAATGGTGGTGATGGTGATGGTGATAATGATGATGGTGATAATGATGGTGGTGGTGGTGGTGGTATTGATGATGTGGTAATGATGGTGGTGATGATGATGCTGGTATTGATGGTGGTAGTAATTGTGATGGTGGTGATGATAATGATGGTGATGGTCATGATGGTGGTGATGGAATTGATTGTGGTGGTCATGATGGTGATGGTGGTAATGATGAAGGTGTGATGATGGTGGTGATGGTGATGATGATAAAAATGTGATGGTGGTGATGAAGATGTGATGGTGGTGGTGATGAAGATGTGATGGTGGTGGTGATGATGGTGATGAAGGTGAATGTGGTGATGATGAAAGTGATGGTGGTGATGGAATTGATTGTGGTGGTGATGGTGGTGGTGACTAAATAACTAAATAACTAAATAACTTTTTTGCCCGCTTTGAGGACAATACAGTGCCACTGACACGGCCTGCAACGAAAACATGCGGTCTCTCCTTCACTGCAGCCGAGGTGAGTAAGACATTTAAACGTGTTAACCCTCGCAAGGCTGCAGGCCCAGACGGCATCCCCAGCCGCGCCCTCAGAGCATGCGCAGACCAGCTGGCCGGTGTGTTTACGGACATATTCAATCAATCCCTATACCAGTCTGCTGTTCCCACATGCTTCAAGAGGGCTACCATTGTTCCTGTTCCCAAGAAAGCTAAGGTAACTGAGCTAAACGACTACCGCCCCGTAGCACTCACTTCCGTCATCATGAAGTGCTTTGAGAGACTAGTCAAGGACCATATCACCTCCACCCTACCTGACACCCTAGACCCACTCCAATTTGCTTACCGGCCAAATAGGTCCACAGACGATGCAATCTCAACCACACTGCACACTGCCCTAACCCATCTGGACAAGAGGAATACCTATGTGAGAATGCTGTTCATCGACTACAGCTCGGGATTCAACACCATAGTACCCTCCAAGCTCGTCATCAAGCTTGAGACCCTGGGTCTCGACCCCGCCCTGTGCAACTGGGTACTGGACTTCCTGACGGGCCGCCCCCAGGTGGTGAGGGTAGGCAACAACATCTCCTCCCCGCTGATCCTCAACACGGGGGCCCCACAAGGGTGCGTTCTGAGCCCTCTCCTGTACTCCCTGTTCACCCACGACTGCGTGGCCACGCACGCCTCCAACTCAATCATCAAGTTTGCGGACGACACAACAGTGGTAGGCTTGATTACCAACAACGACGAGACGGCCTACAGGGAGGAGGTGAGGGCCCTCGGAGTGTGGTGTCAGGAAAATAACCTCACACTCAACGTCAACAAAACTAAGGAGATGATTGTGGACTTCAGGAAACAGCAGAGGGAACACCCCCCTATCCACATCGATGGAACAGTAGTGGAGAGGGTAGCAAGTTTTAAGTTCCTCGGCATACACATCACAGACAGACTGAATTGGTCCACTCACACAGACAGCGTCGTGAAGAAGGCGCAGCAGCGCCTCTTCAACCTCAGGAGGCTGAAGAAATTCGGCTTGTCACCAAAAGCACTTACAAACTTCTACAGATGCACAATGGAGAGCATCCTGGCGGGCTGTATCACCGCCTGGTACGGCAACTGCTCCGCCCTCAACCGTAAGGCTCTCCAGAGGGTAGTGAGGTCTGCACAACGCATCACCGGGGGCAAACTACCTGCCCTCCAGGACACCTACACCACCCGATGTTACAGGAAGGCCATAAAGATCATCAAGGATATCAACCACCCGAGCCACTGCCTGTTCACCCCGCTATCATCCAGAAGGCGAGGTCAGTACAGGTGCATCAAAGCTGGGACCGAGAGACTGAAAAACAGCTTCTATCTCAAGGCCATCAGACTGTTAAACAGCCACCACTAACATTGAGTGGCTGCTGCCAACACACTGACATTGACACTGACCCAACTCCAGCCACTTTAATAATGGGAATTGATGGGAAATTATGTAAATATATCACTAGCCACTTTAAACAATGCTACCTTATATAATGTTACTTACCCTACATTATTCATCTCATATGCATACGTATATACTGTACTCTATATCATCGACTGCATCCTTATGTAATACATGTATCACTAGCCACTTTAACTATGCCACTTTGTTTACTTTGTCTACATACTCATCTCATATGTATATACTGTACTCGATACCATCTACTGTATGCTGCCCTGTACCATCACTCATTCATATATCCTTATGTACATATTCTTTATCCCCTTACACTGTGTATAAGACAGTAGTTTTGGAATTGTTAGTTAGATTACTTGTTGGTTATTACTGCATTGTCGGAACTAGAAGCACAAGCATTTCGCTACACTCGCATTAACATCTGCTAACCATGTGTATGTGACAAATCAAATATGATTTGATTTGATTGGATGATAATGATGATGGTCATGATGGTCTAGATGGTGATGAAGGTGTGATGGTGGTGATGAAAGTGTGATGATGTTGATGGTGGTGATGAAGGTGTGATGGTGGTGAAGGTAATTGTGGTGATGACGGTGATGGTGGTGATGAAAGTGTGATGGTGGTGATGAAGGTGTGATGGTGGTGAAGGTAATTGTGGTGATGACGGTGATGGTGGTGATGAAAGTGTGATGGTGGTGATGAAGGTGTGATGGTGGTGATGAAGGTGTGATGTGATGGTGAAGGTGTGATGTGATGGTGGTGATGAAGGTATGATGATGGTGGTGATGAAGGTGTGATGGTGGTGGTGATGAAGATGTGTTGGTGGTGGTGATGAAGGTGAGATGGTGGTGGTGATGAAGGTGATGAAGGTATGGTGATGAAGGTGATGATGGTAATGATGATGGTGATGATGGTCGTGAAGATGGTGATGATGGTGATGAAGGTGTGATGGTGGTGATGAAGGTGTGATGGTGATGATGAAGGTGTGATGGTGATGGTGTGATGGTGGTGATGAAAGTGAGATGGTGGTGATGAAAATGTGATGGTGGTGGTGATGAAGGTGATGGTGGTGATGATGAAGGTGATGTGATGGTGGTGATGGTGGTTATGACGGTGATGGTGGTGATGATGAAACGGATGGTGATGATGTGATGGTGGTGGTGATGAAGGTGATGGTGGTGATGAAGGTGAGATGGTGGTGATGGTGGTAATGATGAAGCTGTGATGGTAATGAAGGTGGGATGGTGGTGATGGTGGTAATGATGGTGTGATGGTGATGAAGGTGAGGGTGGTGGTGTGATGGAGGTGATGGTAATGATGATGGTAATGATGGTGGTGTTGGTGATGGTGGTAATGGTAGTGATGATGATGGTGATGATAATGGTGTTGGTGATGGCGGTCATGCTGATGGTCTTGATGGTGGTGATAATGGAGGTGATAATGTTGATGGTGGTCATGATGTTGATGATAATGATAAACCTTTTAACGTAATACTGTAGCCTATGTAAAATACAAATACGTGTTGTATTGTGTTTTTTTGTTGTTGATAAAGACAGATATGCTATATGATTGGCATACAGTGTCCACAATATATAAAAAGGAGGATGTGTAGGCTTGTGCAATATCCATGCACCAGTCCAAGTTGTGATCGGTTTGTAGCAGATGGCAAATGGATTGAAAAAAGACACACATTTGGAACGAAGGGCAGAGTATGAAATAATGCTCTCACATTATCAAGGTGAAAGCAGTCTTATTATTCATGTCCAAATCCATCTTCGCTCTGAATCACTCCATCTAGCCTTGAAGGTTACACTATCATACTGTATCTCATCTGTCCTTCCTGATTCTGTCTCAGTGCATAGAGTTATACTGTTCTATTCTAAGCACACCCAGAATACAGTCGTTCCCCAGTGAAAAGCATGATATTACTGCCAAACATAAATTGTATTTGACCACAAAGATGTTGCACAGATTTTTCCTGGTGACTGCACTGCAGAGACATTCTACACATGATTCTGTCTGTACTATGATGTGTTCCAGTTCTGGCCTACAGTGTGTGCACACTATGAAAACAATAGTGACTATTGTGGGGCAAAAAAAAATGTGCATTTAGATTAATTTACATTTTAAATATAGTATAAAAAAAATAAAAATATTTGAGATAGATTCCATATTCAGAAAAAAGGGAATGTGGTTCTCCAGGGCACTAGTAGAAGCTGTGTCTGATAACAGAATGCTAAAGACTCACATCATTCTGAAAGACAATGAATAACACAAAACGGTGTAAAAGGCTGAGACAGGAAAGGAAGCAGGAAGAACTGTAACGATTTATAGTGTACAGCAATTAAGATCGTATTTTCTTCAATCGGCGCTCAGTGTATTTTATATCCCATTTACTGTCTGTCAGATTGATTATAGCGAATGCTAAGCCAGGTTGGGATCTTTCAAAAGTTGGCACCGAGCACCAGAGCAGCTGGTTTTGCATGCCCTTGCATAAAAGTCCCTTAAAGCGACTATTATTGAACTGTGTTTGTTATTTATCTTGTACCGACAACCTAACAACTCAAAGTATCTGGAAAGTGAGGTTTCAGGAAGTGATCAAATTAAAGCATCAGGAATTATAGTAAATTAAAATACAACACTTGTATTTGTGTGTTGCTCTCAAGATACAGGTTTTATTGGTGAATTCCATGCAGGAGGATTCCAACCCTAATTTAGAGAAAGAGTGGGGTGTAGAATGTGACAGAGGGGTGAGTGAGGAGCCTGTCACTGCACTGTAACTCCACAGAGGAATTCAACAGTATGTGTATACAGTATGTAGAAACAGGAATGTATACTAAGTGGATCGTAGACCATGTTGTCGTTGTGTGTGTGTGTGCTTTTGTCCATTAGTTTATGCATGTTACCTACAATATCCCCCTTATACGTCCTCCTCTCCCCGCTCCTTGGCACCTAACCCTGTCTCCCCCTCCACAACCACCCCCTCACATTCTTCCTCTCCATCCACCTCACCCACATCCCTCCACCTTTCTCACCTCCCCTGTCTCCCTCCACCTCCCCTGTCTCCCTCCACCTTTCTCACCTCCCCTGTCTTCCTCCACCTCTCCTGTCTCCCTCCACCTCTCGTGCTTCTGAGCCCAGCTCTGGAATGACAGCTCAGGCATTAGTCTAGCTCTGGAATGACAGCTCAGGCATTAGTCTAGCTCTGGAATGACAGCTCAGGCATTAGTCTAGCTCTGGAATGACAGCTCAGGCATTAGTCTAGCTCTGGAATGACAGCTCAGGCATTAGTCTAGCTCTGGAATGACAGCTCAGGCATTAGTCTAGCTCTGGAATGACAGCTCAGGCATTAGTCTAGCTCTGGAATGACAGCTCAGGCATTAGTCTAGCTCTGGAATGACAGCTCAGGCATTAGTCTAGCTCTGGAATGACAGCTCAGGCATTAGTCTAGCTCTGGAATGACAGCTCAGGCATTAGTCTAGCTCTGGAATGACAGCTCAGGCATTAGCTCTGGAATGACAGCTCAGGCACTAGCTCTGGAATGACAGCTCAGGCATTAGTCTAGCTCTGGAATGACAGCTCAGGCATTAGTCTAGCTCGGGAATGACAGCTCAGGCATTAGTCTAGCTCGGGAATGACAGCTCAGGCATTAGTCTAGCTCTGGAATGACAGCTCAGGCATTAGTCTAGCTCTGGAATGACAGCTCAGGCATTAGTCTAGCTCTGGAATGACAGCTCAGGCATTAGTCTAGCTCTGGAATGACAGCTCAGGCATTAGTCTAGCTCTGGAATGACAGCTCAGGCATTAGTCTAGCTCTGGAATGACAGCTCAGGCATTAGTCTAGCTCTGGAATGACAGCTCAGGCATTAGTCTAGCTCTGGAATGACAGCTCAGGCATTAGTCTAGCTCTGGAATGACAGCTCAGGCATTAGTCTAGCTCTGGAATGACAGCTCAGGCATTAGTCTAGCTCTGGAATGACAGCTCAGGCATTAGTCTAGCTCTGGAATGACAGCTCAGGCATTAGTCTAGCTCTGGAATGACAGCTCAGGCATTAGTCTAGCTCTGGAATGACAGCTCAGGCATTAGTCTAGCTCTGGAATGACAGCTCAGGCATTAGTCTAGCTCTGGAATGACAGCTCAGGCACTAGCTCTGGAATGACAGCTCAGGCATTAGTCTAGCTCTGGAATGACAGCTCAGGCATTAGTCTAGCTCTGGAATGACAGCTCAGGCATTAGTCTAGCTCTGGAATGACAGCTCAGGCATTAGTCTAGCTCTGGAATGACAGCTCAGGCATTAGCTCTGGAATGACAGCTCAGGCATTAGTCTAGCTCTGTAATGACAGCTCAGGCATTAGTCTAGCTCTGGAATGACAGCTCAGGCATTAGTCTAGCTCTGGAATGACAGCTCAGGCATTAGTCTAGCTCGGGAATGACAGCTCAGGCATTAGTCTAGCTCGGGAATGACAGCTCAGGCATTAGTCTAGCTCGGGAATGACAGCTCAGGCATTAGTCTAGCTCGGGAATGACAGCTCAGGCATTAGTCTAGCTCGGGAATGACAGCTCAGGCATTAGTCTAGCTCTGGAATGACAGCTCAGGCATTAGTCTAGCTCTGGAATGACAGCTCAGGCATTAGTCTAGCTCTGGAATGACAGCTCAGGCATTAGCTCTGGAATGACAGCTCAGGCATTAGTCTAGCTCTGTAATGACAGCTCAGGCATTAGTCTAGCTCTGGAATGACAGCTCAGGCATTAGTCTAGCTCTGGAATGACAGCTCAGGCATTAGTCTAGCTCGGGAATGACAGCTCAGGCATTAGTCTAGCTCGGGAATGACAGCTCAGGCATTAGTCTAGCTCGGGAATGACAGCTCAGGCATTAGTCTAGCTCGGGAATGACAGCTCAGGCATTAGTCTAGCTCGGGAATGACAGCTCAGGCATTAGTCTAGCTCTGGAATGACAGCTCAGGCATTAGTCTAGCTCTGGAATGACAGCTCAGGCATTAGTCTAGCTCTGGAATGACAGCTCAGGCATTAGTCTAGCTCTGGAATGACAGCTCAGGCATTAGTCTAGCTCGGGAATGACAGCTCAGGCATTAGTCTAGCTCGGGAATGACAGCTCAGGCATTAGTCTAGCTCGGGAATGACAGCTCAGGCATTAGTCTAGCTCGGGAATGACAGCTCAGGCATTAGTCTAGCTCTGGAATGACAGCTCAGGCATTAGTC